>NC_082717.1:99761965-100116965 GCF_030144855.1 Hypanus sabinus | reverse complement strand
GAGCTTTAGTGCTCAGAAACTTATTCATACCTCCAGAAGCCTGCCTTTTGCCAGGTAACAAAGACAATCAGGTCATCTCCTGTTGAACATACCATTGCTGACCACTGGGAAACACTCTTCTGAATCTTTCCACTCCTTTCACTTCAGACCTCTCCAGAGAGGTGTGAGTGAAATCATTCAACATGCAGGGTTCAGAGACTTGGGTGTGGGGTGAGGAAGTTAATAATTCTACCTTCTATTTCTACTATTTCAATATCCATAATACAACTTCCTCAATTTGATTTCCCCTTGCTTTTAATTGAAAATCAAAAGCTATTCATGTAGATAAAACTCAGCCTCAATTTCCCCCTCTTTTTGTAGCATCTGCTTACTACATGATGAGTATCTTTTCTCTCAGCAATCTTTCTTCAAAGTAGAATATTGGACTAAAAATCTATGTATTAAACTGCATTCCGACTACATTTATAGTGTGTGATCAAAACTCCTGATTAAAATGCACTTTTTATGATCTGTATTTAGTTATTTCCAGTGTCACAATTTATAGACTGAACTGTAAAGGAAAAGTCTTAGAGCACTATTGTGCAGATATAGGCCCTTTGGCCCATCTATTCTGTGCCACAAACTATTATTCTGCCTAGTCCCATCAACTTGCACCCAGAATGTCACCCTCCATACCACTCCTATCCATGTACCTATCCAAATTTCTCATAAATGGTGCAATCAAATCCACATCCACCACTCCTGTTGGCAGCTCGTCCCACACCCTCACCACCCTCTGAGTGAAGAAGCTACCTCTCATTTTTCCCTTGAACAGTTAGAACCACAGAACATTACAGCACAGAAACAGACCTTTTGGCCCTTCTTGGCTGTGCCGAACCATTTTTCTGCCTAGTCCCACTGGACTAGGTCCAGTGTGGTATGGCAATTGTCCCGTATTGGGCCACAAAGCACTCCAGTGTGTGGTGAAAACTGCCCAGTGGATTATTGGCACCCAATTGCCCACCATTGAGAACATCTATCATAAACGCTGCCTGGGCAGGGCAAGAAGCATTATCAAGGATGCATCTCACCCTAACCATGGACTTTTTACTCTCCTCCCATCCGGTAGGCGCTACAGGAGCCTCCGCTCCCGCACCAGCAGGCACAGGAAGAGCTTCTTCCCTGAGGCTGTGACCCTGCTGAACCTCACATCACAGCACTAAGCAGTATTGCACCCATATAGTACTGTCTCAGTACTTTTATATTTGTGTGCTGTAGCACTTACTTTGTAAATAACACTATTCTTTGTAAATATGGTCCTGCACCTGGACCATATCCCTCCATACGCCTCTCATCCATGTACCTGTCCAAGCTTTTCTTAAATGTTATAAGTGAGCCTGCATTTACCACTTCATCTGGCAGCTCATTCCACACTCCTACCACTCTCTGCATGAAGAAGCCCCCCTCCCAATGTTCCCTTTAAACTTTTCCCCCTTCACCCTTAACCCATGACCTCTGGTTTTTTTCTCCCCTGGTCTCAGTGGAAAAAGCCTGCTTGCATTCACTCCATCTATACCCATCATAATTCTATACACCTCTATCAAATCACCCCTCATTCTCCTACGCTCCAGGGAATAAATTCTTAACCTATTCAACCTTTCATCCTTAACCCATGACCTTAACCCTAGTTCTAAATTTAATTTTTAAATTTGTTTTATAAATCACAAAACTTTTATGCTTTCTCTTCTGTAATGTAATCCATATAAAATGTATAATTTACAAAAATCCTAGAAGTGTAATTTTAACAATTATGTGAAGTAAAAATTGGAGTGTCAAGTAATCTCATTGGATGATAATAATTGGGTATCGTTTCTAGTTTCTCATTTCCAGCAAATCGTATTGACCATTTTTGATGTTTCTTTTTAAACCTTAGTTGGTCATTTAGAACTATCATTAAACAATTGTAATCATACAATGTTCTGTTATCATCTACTAATGTCTTTAGCTTTAATGCTTTCTTCCACTTACAATGTGAATCATACTTAAAAATCTGCAGCTTTGTTCTGCTGGGGTCAATAGAGTTGATGGTGCTGCCAACCCCAATTCCCACACAGATACTGGCATTTCTTGGAAGCAAGCTGATCCCCGACAGGGTCGTTGTACTATTAGTGACATAATCTGTTGTTAGTCAAAGGGTTTCCAAATCAAGTTAAACAATTTATTTCAATTTGGTTATTTACATCTCTTGTGAAAAACAAAAAAATTAAGTGCTTATTTCTATGTGTTAATAAATGCAGCAACTGCATATGAAGGCATTCTTCATTTCCCTACACCACTCTCATGTGACCTATTTATCTACTCCAGTTGCTCTGTTAATTTGAGGGAAATATATCAGGTGTGAAATGAACTTTAATAATTTCATGAGGTTATTTTTTCATCATTTCAATGCATTTATACTTGAGACTGATTTCACAAAGATCTGACTAGGCTCTCTGGTGAGTCTACAGTTTTTATTTCTTGATAATATTTTTGCTTAGCAGTAAGGATGGGAAGGATCAAAAAACAAAATGCTGTGGATGCTAGAACTCTGAACCAAAGGCAATCCAAAGTCTAGAGATATTCTCTAGATCTTCAGATATCTGGAGATATTGGGGGAACCTTTTCACTCAGAATGTGGTGTGAGTGTGGGGCAAGCAGCCAGCAGAAGTGGTGGATGTGGATTCAATTTCAACATTTAAGAGAAGTTCAGATAAATATATGGACAGAAGGGATAGGAATGGCTGTGGTCCAGCTGCAGGCCGATGGGACTAGGCATAATAATAGTTTGGCATGGACTAAATGGATTGAAGGTCCTGTTTCTATTCAGTTGTACTCTATGTTCCAATAGGTCAGACAACATCTGCAAAGAGATAAATACAAGTTAATGTTTCATTTTAATGACCTTTTACCAAAAAACAGTCTATTCTGACCAGAGAACAGATTCAGAATAGAAGTACATTCCTTTACAAACACAGATGATGAGGAATTTCTTTAGCCGGAAGGGTAGTGAATCTGTGGAATTCATTGCTGTGCAGGCCAAGTCATTGGTTATATTTAAAGTGGGGGTTGATAAGTTCATTAACAAGTGCATCAAAGGTTTTGGATAGATGCCAGGAGAATGGGATTGAGAGGGATAATAAATCTCCCATGATGGAATGGCAGAGCAGACTCGATCAACTGAAAGGCCTAATTCTGCTCCTATGGTCTATGGTCTAGTTGAGGCAAGTATTCATAATGCATCATGTAGGTGGTACACTGCAGACACTGCACACTACTGGCGGAGGGAATAAATACTAACTACTAGATGGCCTGCCAGGCAGGAAGGCCTCATTTACCTGGATGGCATCACACATGAGTATTGTTTGACCACCATTCATCTATGCAGATGATGAATATTCCTTCACCCTCTGAGTTGTAGATGGTGGAAAGACTTTGGTTATCAGGAGCTGAGAGGGTATCCAATCCCTGACCTGCTCCAGAGGCCATAATATTTTTGTGAGTTGAGCTTCTGTTCGCTGGAGATCTCTAGAAAATCGATGGTGAGGGGCCAATTACAAAGAGTGTCAAGAACGGGTGTGCAGACACTCTTCTCGGAAGCAGCCATTCCCTGAGCTTTCTGTGCTGCCAGTTGTCAGCCTAGGCCCGATTGTTGTCTACGTCGTCCTGTGCATTGGCATTGACCGCTTTATCAGCTGAGATGCAAATAGAATTGAATATTGTGTAGTCACCAGCATACATCTCCATCTTATGACAGAAGGAGCATTATTGATCAAGTTAGCTGAAGACTGTTGGACCTAGCATACTGCGCAATCAATATAACTAAATTGGATCCTTAACTAGTGATGGTGGAATAGTGAATGTTGTTGGAGATTTAAATTAAAACTGTTAGACTGTTATGGCAGTATTGGATACTTACAATCAATGCTTAAACCCAAAGTATAATCTTCTCCAAATCAACTTTCTATAAACAAAGTGATGGAATATATAAAGAAGAGAAAATCTGCCGTTGCTGGAAATCAAAGTAATAGACACAAAATGCTGGGGGAGCTCAGTTGCCAAGGCTGCATCTATGGATAAGAGTAAACAGTTGACATTTGGGCAGAGACCCTTCATCGGGACTCACGAACAGGTCCTGAAGAAGGGCTTCAGCCTGAAACGTTCACTATTTACCCTTTTCCATAGATGCTACCTGGCCTGCTGAGTTCCCCCAGCAGTTTGTGTGATGGAATGTATCAATGGTTATCTGATCTATTTTCTGATATCCACTTATGCTTTTCCAGAACCTCTCTGCACCAAACCTCATTCCAGCTTTGGCACCCCATGGCAGCACTGTTGTCGACACTTTGTACCACCTTGCTGATGATCGAGAGTCGGCTGATGGGGATAGTTGGACTGGATTTATTCTGTTTTTCTACACAAGATATTCCTGGACAATTCCCAATATTTTCAGGTCAACTCCAGTGTTGGAACCTCTGGTCCAGAAGCACAACTAGTTTTAGAATAGAGGACTTGAGTATAGTATCTTGGTTATTTATGGTGCTACCAAAGGATGAAGGCATCCACCTTTTGTTTCTCTTCTGTTTTCACTGCAAGTTTCCAGGAGTTTTTCAAAATGATCCATCAGCTATGGCAGGATGTCAGTGATAATCAGGAGGTTTACTTCACATATTCATCCGAATGCATAAAATCCCGAGTTCTAGATTCAAAGTTATGGCAGTATTCCCAGGACTTTCTGCCTCTGACGAATTTGAAGACAGAACACAGGGTTAATGGTAGGATGGAACAGAGGGATTTTGGGGTCCATGTCCACAGATCCCTTAAAGCTGCCATACAAGTTGATAGGGTAGTTAAGAAGGCATATGGTGTGTTGGCTTTCAGAAGTTGGTGGATTGTGTTCAAGAGCAGTGAGGAAGTCAGTAGGATGATGTGAAGTGTAACATGGGGGCACAATCAAAAAGGTGGATGAATACAGGACTGAAGGTGTTATATTTGAATCCACACAGTATTAGATTAGATTAGGTTAGAGTCAACTTTGTTGTCATTGTGCCGAGTACAGATACAAAGCCAAATGAAATGCAGTAAGCGTCTAACGAGAAATGCAAAGGATAGTGTTATTTACAAAGTAAGTGCTACAGCACACAAATATAAAAGTACTGAGACAGTACAATATGGGTAAAATGCTGCTTAGCGCTGTGATGTGAGGTTCAGCAGGGTCACAGCCTCAGGGAAGAAGCTCTTCCTATGCCTGCTGGTGCGGGAGCGGACGCTCCTGTAGCGCCTACCGGATGGGAGGAGAGTAAAAAGTCCATGGTTAGGGTGAGATGCATCCTTGATAATGCTTTTCGCCCTGCCCAGGCAGCGTTTATGGTAGATGTTCTCAATGGTGGCAATTGGGTGCCGATAATCCGCTGAGCAGTTTTCACCACACGCTGGAGTGCTTTGTGGTCCGATACGGGATAATTGCCATACCACACTGAGATGCAGATGGTGAGTATGGTACAACGGTAAAAGTCTGTCAGTATCCTGGGACAGAGGTGAGCTTGCTTGATGCTCTGCAGGAAATAATGGCACTGTTGCACCTTTTTGATCAGGATGGAGGAGTTCAGGGACCAGGTAAGATCTTCGGAAATGTGGACACCAAGGAACTTGAAGCTTGATACACGCTCCACTACAGCTCCATTGATGTAGATGGGGACGTGAGTGTGTCTCCTAGCATGCCAGAAGTCCACAATGATCTCCTTGGTCTTCTGGGTGTTAAGGTCCAGGTTGTTGTCGGCACAGCACGTGGTCAGGTGCTGGACCTTGTCCCTGTAGGCTGTTTCATCATCCCCTCTGCTCAGGCCAATCACCGTGGTGTCGTCTGCAAACGGAGACGTTTATGGAGTTAGAACCATGTACAGGAACACAGTCATTGCTGAAAAGGGAGTACAGAAGAGGGCTCAACACACAGCCTTGAGGCACGCCGGTGTTCAGGGTGTGGGGTGTGAGTGCAGGAGGAGAGGTTGTCTAACTTAACAGTCAGAAAGTCCAAGGTCCAATTGCAGAGGGATGAGCTGATACCAAGCTGGCGAAGTTTGGCGATTGGCTAGGAGGGGGGTCGCAGTATTGAATACCGAACTAAAGTCAATGAACAGCATTCTGATGTAAGAGTTGGGTCTGTCCAGGTGAGTCGGGGCAGAGTGAAGAGCTGTGGAGATGGCATCCTCTGTTGACCTGTTGGTGTGATAGGCAAATTGATGGGGGTCCAGGGTAGTGGGCAGACAGGATTTCAGATGTGATAGAACCAGTCTCTCAAAGCACTTTGCAACGATGGGGGTGAGTGCAACTGGGCGGAAGTCATTCAGGCCCTTGGCAGTGGAATGTTTCAGCACTGGCACGATGGTGGCGATCTTGAGGCTTGTGGGGACAACTGCCTGGGCCAGGGACAGATTGAAAATGTCTGTTACGACCCCGGCCAACTGCCCTGCACAGACTCTGAGCACACGGCCAGGTATTCCATCCGGACCAGCTGCCTTCCGTACATTCACCCTGCTCAGGGTGGCGCAAACATCAGAGGTGGAAAGTGAGAGAGGCAGTCCACCAGGTGGGAGATCCGCTTTGAGGGTGACCTCCTTGTTCTCTCAGTCAAAGCAAGTGTAGAAGTAATTGAGCTCATCAGGGAGGGAAGCAGAGTTGGAAGGGGGCACAGTACTAGGTGGTTTGAAGTCTGTAATGACCTGTATGCCATGCCACATGCTCCAGGGGTTTGAGGAGTTGAAATGCTCCTTGATTCTCTGTTTGTGTATGTGTTTAGCCTGAGAAACTCCCCTCCTCAGGCTGGCCCTGGCTGAGCTGTAAGCTTCCCGGTCTCCAGACCTGAAGGCTGAATCTCTGGCTTTGAGCAGGAGGCGAACCTCTCTGTTCATCCATGGTTTCTGATTGGGGGAAATTTTTATTTGTTTTTGTGATGTCACTATCTACACACTTGTTGATGTGCTCAAGGACAGAGTTGGTATATAAGTCAATGTTAATCTGAGAGTCTGTGGTGGCATGGGCAGCAAACTCACTCCAGTCTGTGTGCTGAAGAGCAGAGTCAGTACCCTCCAGCCAGATCTTAATTGTCTTCATTGTGGTTTCACACGTATACAGAATAAGGTAGGTTATCTTGTATCATAGTTAGAGATTGGCTGGTATGGTGTGGGCATCACAGAGTTGTGACTGAAAGAAGATTATAGTTGGGAGCTTAAAATCCAAGGATACACAGTGTATCAAAAGGACAGTCAGGCAGGCAGAGGTGGGTGGCTCTGTTGGTAAAAAATGAAATCCAATTCTTGGAAGGAAGTGACACAGAACCTCCAGCATTTGCTGTTCTGCCGTCATCCCTGCTAGCGTTGGCTTCCAGTCGACTTCGGCCAGCTTCTCACTCGTGCCTCTGTAATTCCCTTACTCCACTGTAACACTGATACATATGACTCTTGGAAGGCAGTGATCATAATATAATAGAATTCACCCTGAAATTTGAGAGGGAGAGGATAAAGCCAGAGGTATCAGTATACAGTCGAGTAAAAGGAATTACAGCAGCACGGGTGAGGAGCAGGCCAAAGGTGATTGGAAGGCAACACTAGCAGGGATGACAGCAGGACAGCAAAGGATGAAGTTTCTGAGGGCAATTCGGAAGACAAGGATAACTATATTCTAAAGATGAAGAAGTATTCTAATATGGGAGTATGAGGCAACCATGGCTGACAAGGGAAGTCAAAGACAGCATACAAGCAAAAGAGGGGGCATATAGTAGAGCAAAAATTAGTGGAAAGTTAGAGCTTTGGGAAGCTTTTAAAAACCAATAGAAGGCAACTAAAAAAAAATCAGGAGAAAAAAGATGAAAATGAAGGTAACAGCAAAGAAAATACCTATTTTTAAAATATATAAACAATAAAAGAAGGGCAATAGTGGATATTGAACCACTGGAAAATGACACTGGAGACAGAGTAATGGGGAACAATGAAATGGCAGAGGAACTTGTATTTTGTGCCAGTCTTCACTATGGACTACACTAGCAGAATGCCAGAAATCAGAGTGTCAGTGGGTTGAAGTGAGTGTAGTTGCTATTGCTAAGGAGAAGGTGTTTGGAAGCTGAAATGTCTAAAGATAGATCAGTCACCTGGACCTGATAGACTACACCCCAGGGTTCTGAAAGAGGTGGCTGAAGAGGTTGTGGAGGCATTAGTAATGATCTTTCAAGAATCACTAGATTCTGGAATGGTTCTGGAGAAATGGAAAATTGCAAACATCACTCCACTCTTTAAGTAGGGAGGGAAGCAGAAGAGAGGAAATTATTGGCCAGTTAACTGGACTTCAGTAGTTGGAAGATGTTGGAGTCCATCATTAAGGCTGAAGTTTTGGGGGACTTGGAGGCACACGATAAACTAGGTCAAAGTCAGCATGGTTTCCTTAAGGGGAAATATTTCCTCCAAAATCTGTTAGAATCATACAGCCACAGAACACTACAGCACAGAAACAGGCCTTTTGGCCTTTCTTGGCTGTGCTGAACCATTTTTCCACTAACTTGCACCTAGACTATATCCCTCCATACCTCTCTTATCCATGTACCTATCCAAGTTTTTCTTAAATGTTAAAAGTGAGCCTGCATTCACCACTTCATCTGGCAGTTCATTCCACGCTCTCACTACTCTCCGTGTAAAGAAGCCCCCTCAATGTTCCCTTTAAATTTTTCCCCTTTCACCCTTAACCCATGTCTGTTTTTTCCTCCCCTAGCCTCAGTGGAAAAAGCCTGCTTGCATTCACTCTATCTATACCCATCATAATTTTATATACCTCTATCAAATCACCCCTCATTCTTCTACACTCCAGGGAATGAAGTCCTGACCTATTTAACCTTTCTCTTTAACTCAGATCCTCAAGTCCCAGCAACATCCTTGTAAACCTTCTCTGCACTCTTTCAACCTTATTAATATCCTTTCTGTAATTAGGTGACCAAAACTGCACACAATACTCCAAATTCGGCCTCACCAAAGTCTTATACAACCTCACCATAACATTCCAACTCTTATACGCAATACTTTGATTTATGAAGGCCAATGTACCAAAAGCTCTCTTTATGACCCTATCTACCTGTGACGCCACTTTTAGGGAATTATGTATCTGTATTCCCAGATCCCTTTATTCTACTGCACTCCTCAGTGTCCTACCATTTACCTTGTATGTTCTACCTTGGTTTGTCCTTCCAAAGTGCAATACTTCACACTTGTTTGCATTAAACTCCATCTGTTTGAATTCTTTGAAAAGTAATAGGCAGGATAGAGAAAGGGGAGTGAGTGAATGTTGTTTACTTGGATTTTCTAAAGGCCTTTGACAAGGTGCCACACATGGGGCTACTTAACAAGATAAGAGCCCTTGGTATTACTGGGCTCTTATGCCCAGTAATATGGATAGAAGATTGGCAAACTGGCTGGAGGTGAAGAGTCGGAATAAAGCAGGCCTATTCTGGTTGGCTGCCAGTACAAGAAATGTTCTTCAGGGTTCGGTATTGGGACTGCTTCTCTTCGTGTTATATGTCAATGATTTGAATGATGGAATTGATGGCTTTGTGGTCAAGTTCGCAGATGATACATTGCAAAGGCATCGCAGAAGTATCGGTGGCAGCAGAAGGCAAGCGAAGTACTACCAAATGTGGTGAGTTCTCCCTCCTTGTGTGGTTTTTTCTTATTTTTTAAGAGAGATAGGATCTAGCAGAGTGGCCATTGTTAGTGCAGCCATCGTCAGAGTGGGAACTTAGAGGCTTTAACTCAATAGGCTGAGGTCAAAGGAACAGGTAAGAAGGATACGTTGTTTCTTTTGTTCCTGCTGATTTGGTCTTGTTGCCCATTGTACAGTGCAGACAGGATGGTGGATATGGCAGTGGAATGCCCCTCCTGTAGGATGTGGGAATTTATGGAACCTGATGATCACACCTGCAGGAAGTTTATCCAACTCCAGCTCCTGAAAGACCGCATTAAGGAGCTGGAGCTGGAGTTGGATGAACTGAGGATCATGCAGGAGGCACAGCAATTGATAGATAAGATTTTTGAGCAGCTGGTTACACCCAGAGTGTAGAATTCAGTGAGTAGATGGGTGAACACCGGGAAGTAAAGGGAGAGAGAAGTCAGTGCAGAATCCCCCTGTGGTCATTCCCCTCAGTAACAGGTATACCCCTTTGGATACTGATGAGGAGGATAACCTGTCTGGGCAACCAATAGCATTGTGGTTGGCTGTGAAACTCAGAAGGGTAGGGTGAAGTCAGGCAGAGCAATAGTCATAGGGGACTTGAGAGATAAAGGGACAGATTGGAGATTCTGCAGCAGCAAAAGAGACGTGTGTTGCCTCCTGGGTGCTAGGGTCCAGGATGACTTTGAGTAGTTGCAGAGTATTCTTGAAGGCGAGGGTGAGCAGCCAGAGGTTGTGGTACCTATTGGTACCAATGACATAGGCAGGAGAAGAGTAAAGGTACCATGCAGTAAGTTTGGGAGTTAGGAAGGAGGTTGAAGAGCAGGATCTCTGAGGTGGTAATCTCCAGATTACTCCTGGTGCCACGAGCTCATGAAGATCAGAATAGGAAGATAGTGCAGATGAATGAGTGGCTGAGAAGATGGTGCAGAGGACAGGGTTTCAAGTTCTTGGATTATTGGAACCTTTTCTGGGGAAGGGGGTGACCTGTACAAGTGGGACGAGTTGCATCTGAACTGGTGGGGGAGCCAATATCTTGGGAGGGAGATTTGCTAATGCCATTGGGGAAGGTTTAAACTAGATTTGCAGAGGGCTGGGAATGAAATGAAGAGGCAGATGATGGGGTGGTTGGCGCTCAAGTAGGGAGTTTGTGAGGAAGGACAAGCAGATGATAGAGCAAAGATGCACTCAGCCAGATGGTTTGAGATGTGTCTATTTTAATGCAGGAGTATCATAAACAAGGCGGATGAACTTAGAGCATGGATCAATACATAGAACTACAACGTTGTAGCTATTACAGAGGCTTGGATGTCTCAGGGGCAGGAATGGCTGCTGAGTGTGCTGGGCTTTAGATGTTTCAGAAAGGACTTGGAGGGAGGCAAAAAGAGGTGGGGTGTGGCATTGCTAATCAGGGATAGTGTCAGGGCTGCAGAAGGAAAAAGTCATGGAGGAATTGTTTACTGAGTCATTATGGGTGTAAGTCGGAAACAGGAAGGGAGCAATAACTCTACTGGGTGTTTTTACAGACCCTCCAACAGTAACAGAGGCATCAAGGAGCAGAAAGGGAGGTAGATGCTGGAATGGAGCAATAATAATAAGGTTGTTGTGATTGGTGATTATAAATTTCCTAATATTGACTGGCATCTCCTTAGAGCAAGGGGTTTGGATGAGGTGGAGTTTGTTCAGGAAGATTTCCTGACGCAATATGTAGATAAGCCAAATAGAGGAGAGGCTGTACTTGATCTGGTACAGTATTGGGAAATGAACCTGGCCAGGTGTCAGATCTCTCGATAGGAGAGCATTTTGGAGATGGTGATCACAACCCTATCTCCTTTACCATAGCTTGGGAGAGGGATAGGAGCAGACAATTTGGGAAAACCTTTAATTGGGGTAGGGGGTAAAATTATGCTATTAGGCAGGAACTTGGGAGAATAAACTGGAAGCAGATGTTCTTACAGAAATGTACAGCAGAAATGTGGCAAGTGCTCAGGGAACACTTGCATGGCATACTGCATAGATATGTTCCATTGAGGCATGGAAAGGATGGTAGGGTACTCGATCAATGGTATACAAATGATGTAGAAAACCTAGTTAAGAAGAAAATAAAAACTTATGAAAGGTTCAAGAAACTAGGTACTGTTAGAGCTCTAGAAAATTACAACATTACCAGGAAGGAGCTTAAGAATAAAAATAAGAGAACCAGAAGGGGCCATGAGAAGGCCTCGGTGAGCAGCATTAAGGAAGCCCCCAAGTTTCTACAAGTATGCGGAGAGCAAGAGGATGAGCCGGCTGAGGTTAGACCAGTCAGGTGTGATAGAGGAAACGTGTGCATGGAGTCAGAGGAGGTAGTGGAGGTACTTAATGAGTACTTTGCTTCAGTATTCACCAGGGAAAAAGACCTTGGCAACTGGTGGGATGACTTGCAGTAGACTGAAATGCTTGAGCATATAGACATTAAGGAGGAGGATGTGCTGGTGCTTTTGAAAAGCATTAAGTTAGGTAGGTCACCAGGTTCAGATGAGATATACCCCAGTCTACTGTGAAAAGCAAAGGAGGAGATTGCTGAGCCTTTGGCAATGATTTTTGCATCATCAATAGGGACAGGAGAAGGACCAGATTGGTGGATTGCAATGTTGATCCCTTGTTCAAGAAAGGGTGTAGAGATGACCCAAGAAAATTATAAACCAGTGAGTCTTACTTCACTGGTGGGTAAGTTGTTGGAGAAGATGCTGGTGCAGGATTTGTGAGCATTTGGAGAGACTTAATCTGATTAGGGATAGTCAGGATGGCTTTGTCAAGGGCAGATTGTGCCTTACAAGGCTAATTGAATTCTTTGGGGATGTAACAAAGCACATTGACAAAGGTAGAGCAATGGATGTAGTATATATGGAATTCATTTAATAAGGTTCCCCATGCAAGCCTCATTCAGAAAGTAAGGAGGCATGGGATCCAAGGAGACTTTGTTTTGTGGATCCAGAATTGGCTTGCCCACAGCAAGCAAGGTTGTAGATGGTTCATATTCTGCATGGAGGTCAGTAACCAGTGGTGTTCCACCAGGATCTGTTCTGGGATCCCTCCTCTTTGTGACTTTAATAAATGATCTGGATGAGGAAGTAGAAGGGTGGGTTAGTAAGTTTGTTGATGACACAAAAGTTGAGGGTGTTATGGATAGTCTGGAGGATTGTCAGAGTTTACAACGGGACATCGATAGGATGCAGAACTGGGCTGAGAAGTGGTAGTTAGAGTTCAACTCAGTTAAGTGTGAAGTGATTCATTTCAGTAGGTCATATTTGAAGACAGAATATAATTTTAATAGTAAGATATTGGTAGTATGGAGGATCAGGGAGAAAATGGGTTGTATTCACAGGATGCTCCAAGGTTGACAGTGTTGTTAAGAATGTGTATGGTGTGTTGGCCTTCAGCAACCATGGGGTTGAGGTGATGTTCCAGCTATCTAAGACCTTAGTTAGACCTCATTTGGAGTTGGAGGACTGTGTTCAGTTCTGGTCACCTCACTATAGGAAGGACATAGAAAGGGTGCAGGGGAGATTTACATGGATGTTGCCTGGATTGGGGAGCATGCTTTATGAGAATAGGTTGAGTGAACTTGGTCTTTTCTCCTTGGAGCAATGGAAGATGAAATGTGACCTGACAGGTGTTTAAGATGATGAGAGGCATTAATCGATAGTCAGAGGCTTTTTCCCAGGACTGAAATGGCTAACATGAGGGGCCATAGTTTTAAGGTGCTTGTAAGGAGATACAGGGGGGATGTCAGAGGTAAGCTTTACACACAGAGAGTGGTGGGCACATGGAATGCACTGTCAGCGGTGGTGGTAGAGGCGGATACAACAGGGTCTTTTAAGAGGCTCTTAGATACGTACATGGTACTTATAAAAATAGAGGGCTTGTGCAGTGGGGAAATTCTAGGCAGCTTCTAGAGTAGGTTACATGGTCGGCACAACATTGTGGGCCAAAGGGCCTGTAATGTGCTGTAGATTTCTATGATCAATGTTCTATGTTTTATGATACAAAGATACATGGAGTGGTAGGTAGTGTTGGGGAAGAAGGCAGTCTGCAGAAGAACTTGAACAGATTGGGAAAATAGGCAAAGAAGTGGCAGGTGGAATATAGTGTAGGGAAGTGTATGGTCATGCACATTGATAGAAGGAATAAAGGCATTGACTATTTTCTACCTGGGGAGAGAATTCAAAAATAAGAGGTGCAAAGGTACTTGGGAGTGCATGTACAGAATTTCCTAAAGGTTATCTTGCAGGTTGAGTTGGTTGTAAGGAAGGTAAATGTAATGTCAGCATTCATTTTAAGAGGACTGAAATATAAGAACAAGGATGTGATGCTGAGGCTTTATAAGGCATTGGTGAGGGTCCTTGTGGCTAAAGGGATCAGGGGGTATGGAGAATTATTCACGAGAATTATTCCGGGAATGAAAGGGTTAACATATGAAGCGCATTGGATGACTTGGGGCCAGTATTTGCTGGAGTTTAGCAGAATATGGGGGAATCTCATTGAAGTCTATCAAACATTGAAATATAACACGTATATACTGTAGCTGAGACTTGACGTAGATTGGGAGACCGCTTCGCAGAGCTCCTACATTCCATTGACCAGTGGCTTCTCCTACTGCCGTAATGAAGCCACACTCAGGTTAGAGGAACAACACCCTATGTTCCGTCTGGGTATCCTCTCAACATGATAGCATGAACATCGATTTCTTGAACTTACAATAATGGCAAACTCCTCCCCCCCCCGCTCCCACCTTTCACCATTCCCCATTCCCATTTCCCTCTCTCACCTCATCTCCTTACTTCCCTCTGGTGCTCCTCCCCATTTCTTTCTTCCGAGGCTTTCTGTCCTCTCCCATCAGATTCCCCCTTTTCCAGCCCTTTATTTGTTCCACCAATCAACTTCCCAACTTTTTACTTCACCCCTCCCCCTCGCCTGGTTTCACCTATCACCTACTACCTTGTATTTCTTCCTCCCCTTCCTCCACCTTCTTACCTCGACTTCTCATCTTTTTTCTCTAGTGCTGATGAAGGGTCTCGACCTGAAACGTCAGCTGTTTACTCTTTTCCATAGATGCTGCCTAGACTGCTGAGTTCCTCCAGCATTTTATGTGTTGCTTGGATTCCCAGCATCTGCAGATCTTCTCTTGTTTGAATATTGAAAGGCCTAGACAGAGTGGATGTGGAGAAAATGTTTCCTATAGTGGTTAAGTGTAGGACCAGAGGGCATGGCCTCAGAATAGAAGGACATCCATTTAGGACAGAAATGAGAAGGAATTTCTTTAGCCAGAGTGTGGTGAATCTGTGGAGTTCATTGCCATAGATGGATGTGGAGACCGTCATTGAGTAGATTTAAAGCAGCATTGATAGGTTCTTGGTTAGTAGGGGCATGAAAGGTTATGGAAAGAAGGCAGGAGAATGGGGTTGAGAGGGATGCTAAGTCAGCCATGATGGAATGGTGGAGCAGATTTAGTGAGCTGAATGGCCTAATTCTGGTCGTGTCTTATGCTGCAGGTCAATAAAACCCTGGTTAAACCACACTTGGAATATTGTTCAGTTCTGGTTGCCTTAATTTAGGAAGGATGTCAACACTTTAGAGAGGGTGCAGCGGAAGATAGGTTGAGCAAGCTAAAGCTTTTGTCTTTGGGTTGAAAGAGGATGTGAGAGGTGACGATGGAGGTGTACAAGATGATAAGGGGCATATATCAAGTGCACAGCCAGTCATTCTCTCAGGGCAGAAATGGTGAATACCAGGGGACATAATTTTAAGGTAATTGGAAGAAAATATAAGGAGGATATCAGAGTTAATTTATTTCTACATTGACAGCGGTGAGTATGTGGAACACGCTTGCTGGGTTGGTGCTAGGGGGTCGATAAATTAGGGATCATTAAGAAACTCTTAGATAGGCACATGGGTGATAAGAAATAGTGGGGTGTGTGGAGGGAAGGGTTAGATTGATCTTAGGGTAGGTTAAAATGTCGGCACAACATTGTGGGCAGGATGGCTTGTACTGTGCAGTAATGTTTTATATCTTGTTGTCATTGAATCTTTGTTACTATCGAGTTAGTCGTGCTACTGAGTCAGTATATAGCTAATACATTAATGCATTTGAGGGTACTTGACAGGTTTATGTACTGACAAAATTAAACTGGCCTATAGAATGTTCTGGAAAGCTGCAATTTTGATAACATGGAATGCTAATGAGTAGTGTTTCTGCTGTGAACAACAGGGTTCAGACTCAGTGGGCTACAGCTTTAACATTTCTGTTGATGTTGATAGGCAAACTTTCCTAAGATGTTGACAAGTAACCAAATATAATTACTCACAATGCTTAAGGTATTAATATAGTTTATTTATCAGCAGTTAAATTAGAGAATGTATGTTAGTGTATATATAATTTACAGTTAGAATTCCAATTAAAGGTTTTAGGTTGCATCATTTGAAGTAAACCAACAGAAACAGATAAGGGACAAAGAGAACTCATTGTACTTGTGATTGGAAGCATTTTCCCATACTTCTGTTTTGGGTAGATAGCTTGGCATGTTCAGATTAATATCAGAATAGATATAAACAGAAGACTGACAGGTAAACCCGAAAGACAATGAATAAAAATATTATTAAGGTCCCTTTACAGAATACAACGGAGTATTATAATTCTCAACTTTAACTAAAAATACAGTACAGTACTGTAAATTGCATCCAATTCATTATAATCTTAGCACATATGATTCATATAGTGTCAGTGCCAAGCAGTTGAATAGAAAGTGACTTATGAGGGAAGTCCAGTGAGACCCTTTAACGTACATAAGCATCCTGCAAAACAGTGAATGAACTACACAGTTTAAAAAAGTCAACAATTCATATGAAAAGTGATTCCATAATACAGCATTTTGAATATGAACATGAATTTTATTCAGGGATTACATTAATTTTTCAATGTTTGCTGTAGTTGTAGAAAAGTAAAATGTATTTGACACAAATCAAATGCATATTTTTTATTAAAGTCAATTAATCACTCGGAGTCAGTGCTGATAATTGAGGCAAGTGATCTGTCAAAGTTAAATAACTCAGTGAAAAGGATTTTAAAAGTTCATTATTTAAAGTTTCCTCCAGCATAGGATTTCAAGAACTACACTATAAAAAAAATGTCCACAAACCATGTTGCATCATAACTCTGTAAACAGCTGGTTTTATTAAGGTCCTATCACTTCCTGGCCACATGATGGATATGCAGAACATAGTCTATTCAAATACAATCATTTCTTTATTCCAATCACTGGCAAAAAATACTGCTGGAAATAAAGTGAGTTTTGAATTGCTTGACAGTTGTCTTAAATAAATCAGACCAATAAATATTTATTTTCCATTTTTAAAAAAGCCATAGGAAAATCTCCAAACTATAATCTATTTCTATTTGTATAGATGATACATAGGATGCATAGGCACATACTAGGATGTATCTCAGTATCCTAGAATTGACTCAACCAGAGTAATGCATATGTTCAAGTATTTAGCTTTCAGAGAAGTATTCACTGAGCAATGGAGGATGGCGTGGTCCCCACAAAAGAGGGTCAAAGTGCTCTCTTCTATTAAAGAAGTTCCCAGGATGGGGTTCAGACTTTGTTTTTGAGTTCTTAGTTTCCCTGAACATCTGTCTCTTCAGCAACTTCTGCAGTTCCTGTATTATTACCCTCATGTTTAAGGGGTCCTGAGATGCCTTCAGAGTCACTTCATTGAATGGGAATGTCAGGATGAAGTCACCTATGCGAGTTATGGGCTTCTTGTCATAATCTGAAATGCTGTACTGTGGGAAAGGTGGCAAATCATACTTCAACGTAGAGGTAGGAAGCCGCAGACTCACTTTACGAAAATTCTGATCAGGCAGTGCATTATGTACTTCCAGCAACCTTGACCTGTCAATAGTACTTCGTGTACTAAGTGGGAAATTCAATCTTTTATTCAAACTTTCTCTCAACTGTGAGGTCAAGGTCTTCTTTGGCAGTTGTCTGGTGAGCTTTCTGCTTTCCTTGGTTTCTGAACAATGGGCAGATCCCCCACCCCTGGAACCATGCACCTTTCTGATGCATCCTTCAGTGGAGAGGTGCAGTTTGCTGCTCTGGGGGGATTTGTTTTCCACTTCTGGTTTGGTAGAGTCCACTAGTGGGTCTTCACTGGCAGAACTTTCATTGCACACAACAGAATGACTACAACTTTTGCGGCAGAGTAGCAGTGAATGGTTGTGCATGCTGGAAGACCAAGTTTCTTTCAAAGGCCCTTTTCTTCTTTTAGATGTGCTGGAATGAAGATTTCTGTGAGAGTTAATTATGCAAAAGGAAGGATAGCTACGAGACAAGGTATTATATTGCCATGACCTTGGGTAACCTTTCTGGCGTAATGTGTCTATCTCTTTGTAGTTCAGCAAATCAATGAGGTCGTATAATAGTTCCTTCTTCACTACCACATCAGCATTGCACTCTATCATTAGTGCTGGGCTATAATTTACTTCTAAAAGCCATGGCTTTATGTTATCATCTATCAGGATATCAAAACCAAACAGTTCAAGACAGTTAGGAGGGGATGGAATGGAAGGACTGATTGTAAGCAGTGTCATTGTTACAATATTGCTTATCCTCTGCCACATTAGTGGTTCATTTATATTCATGCTGTGCAAAAAAGCACGGAATTGGCTCATTGTCCATTTACAACCTGAACCAACACGTTCTTTATCCATTGTATAAGAGGGTCCAAATCTATTGATGCTAGTATTTGTTAAATGAGCATATATGTTGTCTAGAGATGAGAGATTATATTTTTCTGTCCCAAACCTCACCAAACCTTCTTGGTAAATATAAACTGTCAATGGCGAGAAACTGGTGACACAAACATAGATTCGCAAATCAAATTTATAACCAGAGATGAGAAGGGGATTGGTGATGTATTTCTGCACTATAACAGAACCACTGTATGTCAGGTCTTTGATATCTTGAAATATAAATATTCCTCTGCCACGCGAGAGATCCACAGGCTTGCAGATCCAGTATCCTGGCTTTCCTCCATTAGCCTTTTTGTCCTTTGTATATTCAGCAACAAATTTGGTGTAGTTATTGGGAAGGATGAAAGCTACAGGGCTGAAGTTATATATATTAGGTCCATAAATTCCTAACATACGCTTCAAATTACGAGCAAGATTGTCCTTTCGAGTAATGCCCATGCTGTTAGGGTAGTGCACCAGTCTTTGCCAAGGCATGATGTTCTCATATTCGGCATTAGAAAAACCAGGTCGCCAGTAAAGATTCCAGTCATGCTTATCTTGCACTTTTTCATCGAATTCCACCCAACCACGCTCAAGGAGGACATCCCGGATGATTTCAGGAGTGCCTTCATGCAGACGAAAAACTAATGACTTACTTAGATCTTCAGATTCAGACCAATTTGCCATGGTTTCACAAAATCTTTGTCACACCTTAAAGAAGAGAGAGCAGTAAGAGCCAGACATTATCAAAACAAACAACCTAGGCCTTGAGGTTAACAGTTCCACCTTTTAGTGATAATCCAATGGGATAAGTACATTTATATATAAGTAAATGTAAGGATTTTAGTCTTGCAATAAATAAATGATGTGATATGATAAGAATTCACTTAGCAATTTGAGAAGGAATTGCTAAAGTCAGATGTATCAGTATTACAATGGAATAAAGGGGATTACAGAGGCATGAGAGAGGAGTTGACCAAAATTGATTAGAAAGGGACACTAGCAAGGATGATGGCAGAACAGCAATGGCTGGAACTTCTGAGAGCAATTTGGAAGGTGCAAGATGTAAACATCCCAAAGAAGTATTCTAAAGGCAGGTTGATGCAACCATAGCTGACAAGAGAAGTGATAACCAACATAAAAGTTAAGGACAGGGCATATAATAGAGCAAAATTTAGTATTATGTTAGAGTCGTGGTCACCAACCTTTTTAAGCCCAAGATCCCCTATCTCAGCCTTAGTGAAAGGCAAGATTGACCCCAGATCGATTAGTTACACACATTAGTTACGGGGCAGAAAAGACTGGAAGTAAAACCCCGCAACCTGGAAGTAGAAATAATGTATGAACACCAGGGGTACCCACCCTTTTTTGACCGCGGACCAATTTAATATTGACAATATTCTTGCGGACCAGCCAAAGGTGGGGGGGGGGGGGGGTTGTTAAACATGACCGGAATACAGCGATACTGAAAGCAGGCTCCTTATGTCCAGTCTATTCCGCAATTTAGTTTTCGTGGCTCTTGGCACTTAGCTGCTGTCTCGCTTGCTCACATTTTTTCCGCTCAAAAAACTCAGCGGGTTTGTCTTTAAGAGCAGGGTGCTTGGACTCAAGGTACTGAAGCAGTTTTGAGGGCTTCATTGCCTCATTAGACAGCCTCCGGGCCCGAACTCCAGTCTTCCGCCCGCCCGCCGCCAGCTGCCTTGGCCAGGTGCGGCTGGGGTGAGAGAACAAGGTCAGGGCTGGAGGTCCGCGTGTCTGGCCCGCGGCGATCGCAGTCCAGAGAGAGCGACCGACCGAGTGAGGTGTGTGACAGGACAAATGCCCACCCCCCTTGTAGGATCTATCAGCCAACTAAAGTCTGTTTCAGTAGATCGCAGCGCGGTAGCTGTTCTGATACTTACGAAACCCTGAGCCCCAATTAGGTTGTCTGCGAATATTTCAGCGCCGGGTTCCCCACCAACATTTGGTGTGCGAAACAGGTTTAGGGGCGGCGCCCATTCTTCCGCACTCCAAGCTGGTAGCAACGGCACTTCCTGCCGGCCGCAAGAGGGTATCACGGTGTTTAGGCAACTGTTGACCTCGCGTGGGTTCAAGTTCAACAGTGAGCGTGACAGGGAATGAGGAAAGGAGCAGCTGACTCATATTGTTTCCTCACGGCCCGGTGGTTGGGGACCACTGAAGTACACTGCGTAGTGCGGGGGAGCTACACACATGCGCACTGGGGAGAAAGAATGGAACTAAAACCCCGCAACCCGGAAACAATCTCTCAACAGTATTTGTGTATTTTTTTTCGGGATCTACTGGGGAAGTCTCAAAGATCGACCAGTCGACCGCGATTGACGGGTTGGTGACCACTAAGTTAGAGGATTGAGAAGCTTTTAAAAACCAACAGAGGGCAACTAAGAAGTCATGAAGAAGCAAAACCTGAAATACGAAGGTAAGCTAGCCAATAATATTAAGGAGGATACCAAAAGTTTCTTCAGATAAGTAAAGCATAAAAGAGAAGCAGGAGTAGATTTCAGACCACTGGAAATTGATGCTGGAGAGTTAGTAATGAGGGACGAGGAAATGGCGGACAAACTGAATAAGTATTTTGCATTAGTCTTTACTGTGGAAGACACTAGCAATTTGGCGGAATTTCCAGGAGTCAGGGGTCATAAGGTGTGTGAAGATACAGTACTCTTACTAAAGAGAAAGTTCTTGGAAACCGAAAGGTCTGAAGATAGATGTCACCTGATCAGAAGGTGTACATGCCAGGGTTCTGACAGAGGTGGCTGAAGAGATTGTGGGGGCATTAGTAATAATCTTTCAAGAATCACTAGATTCTGGAATGGTTGCAGAAGACTAGAAAATTGCAAATGTCATTCCACTCTTCAAGAAGGGAGAGAGGCAGAAGAAAGTAAACTATAGGCTAATTAGTCTAGCCTCAGTGGTTGGGATGGATGTGTTTTTGGGGTACTTGGAGGCACTTGATAAAAAAAGGCCATAGACAGCATGGTTTCCTAAAGTGAAAATCTTGTCTGAGAAATTTGTTGGAATTCTTTGAAGAAATAACTCTCAGGATAGACAAAGGAGAATCAGTGGATGTTTTGTACTTGGACTTTTAAAAGGTTTTTGACAAGCTGCCACACAAGTTAAGAGCCCATGGCATTACAGGAATGATACTGGCATGGATAGAGCATTGGCTGATTAGCAGCTGGCAAAGAGTGGGAATAAAGGGAGCTTTTTCTGGTTGGCTGCCAGTAACTAGTGATGTTCCACGAGGGTCTGTGTTGGGACCGCTTCTTTTTACATTATATATCAATGATCTGGATGATGGAATTGGTGGCTTTGTGGCCAGTAGTAAAATAGGTGGAGAGCCAGATAGTGTTGAGGAAGTAGAGAGGCTATAGAAGGACTTAGACAGATTAGGAGAATGGGCAAAGAAATGGCAGATGGAATACACTGTGGGAAGTGTATGTTCATGCACTTTGGTAGAAGAAATAAAATTGTAGACTGTTTTCTAAATGGAGAGAAAATTAAAACATCTGAGGTGGAAAGGGACTTGGGAGTCCTCGTACAGGATTCCCTATAGGTTAATTTGTAAGTTGGGTCAGTGGTGAGGAACGCAAATGCAATGTTAGCATTCATTTCAAGGGGATTTGAATATCAGAATCAGGTTTATTATCACCAGCATGTGACGTGAAATTTGTGATGTGAATATAAAAGCAAGGATGTAATGTTGACACTTTAAAAGGCACTGATGAAGCCTCACTTAGAGGATTGTGAGCAAAGAAAGCATGTGCTGATATTTGAGAGGGTTCAAAGAAGGTTCACAAAAGTCTTATTCAATGAGGTGCATTTGATGACTCTGAGCCTGCATGTACTAGAAGTCAGGTTTCAATGAGGACACCCCTGATTTTTCTATCGAATGTTGAAAGGCCTTAATAGAGTGGATGTGGAGAGGATGTTTCCTATGGTGAGGAAATCTAGGACCAGAGGACATAGCCATAGAGTGACATCAATTTAGAATGGAGTAGAGGAGAATTTCTTTAGCTAAAGAGTGGTGAATCTGTAGAATTTGTTGCCAAAGGTGGCTGTGGAGGCCAAGTCATTAGGTATATTTAAGGCAGAGGTTGATAGATTCTAGAGTAGTCAGGGCATGAAGGGCTACAGGGACAATGAAAGGGATTGGGACTGAGAGGCAAATTGGATCAGCCATGATGAAATGGCGGAGCAGACTCAATGGGTGAAATGGCCTAATACTGCTCCTATACTTCATCATCTTAAATGCTGATGCAACAAAAATAATTAAATTATCCAATATCTAATCAATTCAGTGATGAACTTTGCCTCAGTAGTTAACTGGAATGAGTCTTAATTGTAATTGTTGAAATCCCATCTCAGAATCAGAACATGTAGGCATCAAACCCACTCCAGAATTTTCCATTAGAACTGACTCCAAGCTCACCTCATAAGATCCTGGATATCTGTTGACTAGTTAACCTATCAGAATAGCACTAAATAGCCTAGAACAATTGTGTAGGCACACGCATTTGAATTCCACCTTGGGAAATTAAACCAAAAAATTAATCTGTAATAATTAAGGACCAAGAAGCTACATGAAATTACTGGTGAGGGAATCTGTTCTCCATAATCTAGGCATTGTCAATTATGTCAACAAGATGTAAAATAATCTTTTAAGAATCATTACTGTCACAGTTGGTCAATCTTTCAATAAGCTGATGGAAAATTTCTCCTGCTACACACCATTCTCCAAGCACAGAAAATATGTAGTCTGAAAGGAAGCCATCTGGCCATTGTACCTTTAGAATTACTATATATAAGTTCTTTGAGTATATATCCAAGTCCTCTTTAAATGTTTTGAGGGTTTCCATGTCTCCCATCAACTCAGACAGAGTCCCAGACCCCATCTCTCTCTAGCATGAGAGCTTACCAAAACTCTTCCCCATGTATTTTGACTTCTCTCCCAACAGAAATATCGTCTTCCTATTTAATCTGTCCAGGCCCCTCATAATGCCTCAATTCAATTTTCCCTCAGACTTCATTGTTTTAAAGAAAACAATCCTACCTTACCCAATCTTTCCTCACAGCTACAACTTTACTGTTCTGGTACCATCCTCTTTAAGCTCATCTGCACCCTCTGAAGTGTAATCACACCTTTCCATAATGTAGAGATATTTCATTAGCAGAGTGACAAAATCAAGCCTCAATGTCTAACCTTCATCTAATGCTTTAATCTTACAACAGAAAGGAGACGGCCCCCTTGACATAGTGTTCTCTTCAATTTGAATTCTGTTCTCGCTGTGGAATAGTGCCACCACCAGATTAATAGGTGCAAACTCATTCAATCATCATGGTTTCCCTACAAAGCAGTACATATCTATAAAGGTCCATGCCATTTATAGAGCACTTGATAAATAGATAGGTAGATATTTTATTGATCCCAAAGGAAGTTATAGTAGCAATACAAGTGCACAGATATACAAATACTAGAAGAGAAGAATTTTTTTTAAAAAGTTACCTTAAACAGTATAACAGGAGGGGTCATCACTTCTCTGGCTATAGGTTGACTCATAATTGCCGAGGGTAAGAATAACTTCCTATAGTGCTTTTTGGAGCAGCACTGTTGTCTTGGTCTATTATTAAAAGGGCTCCTCTGTTCAGCCAAGATGGGATGCAGAGGGTGAGAAACATTGTCCAGAACAGCATAAAAGCAGGCCCTTTGGCCCATCTAGTCTGTGCCAAACTATTATTCTGCCTACACCCATTGACCTGCTCCTGGGCCATAGCCCTCCATACCCCTCCCATCCATGTACTTATCCAGGCTTCTCTTAAATATTGAAATTGAAACTGCATCCACCACTTCTTCTGGCAGCTCATACTCTCTTTCCTTGCACATCCACTACAGGAACTGGGATGATCATGATATTGATTGAAGAAAAGGGAGGCAGGAACAAGAGAGAAGATACTAGCTCCTCTTTACTCTTGGGCAGTATAGTGACCCAACAGTTGTAACTGCTGCTGCACGACTCCTGTGAAGGGGTTTAATCCTGACCTTGTAATGAGCTTGTTTGTTCTCCCTGTGACCTCCCACATCCCAATGGCATGCTGAGGGGTTAACTGGCAACAATCACCCGGGGTGGGGGGGGGGGTTTAGATGTGTACCCAGAGAGCTGGAAGTTGATTGATATGTTGAAAGGAATTAGTTACAGGGAAATGTGGGGGATAGGGACTGTTAGGACAGCTCTAAGAGCCCACGTAGAAAGCTGTCTTTTTGTCCATCAAGACTATCTCCCAAGGAAATGAAAAATTCTAGTATCATGGATTCCGGTTAACACACACAAAATGCTGGAGGAACTCAGCAAGCCAGGCTGAGTTGGAAAAGAGTATTGTTGATGTTTTGGGCTGAAACCCTTCAACAGGACTGGAGAGGAACAGCAGAAAAGAAGTAGGTTTAAAAGATGGGTGGGGAGGGGAGAGAGAGAATACACACAAGGTGACTTTGTTCATCCTTCGGAGTCGAAGACGACCACGACTTCTGTCAGGTGGAGGGTTTGTGACTGTGGGTCTGGAGGTAACTGCTGAGGCCAATCCGTGCCCTGAAAGCTCGCCCACATGTGGGACACATGAGGGTAGGTGCTGCAGTGGAAGTGGAGGTAGTTCGAGCCCTGCGCGTGGCGCGTTTCCTCTGAGCCTCTGCGGTGCGTCTGATTTCTGCTGCATACGCTCCTTTAGTGGTCCTGCTCCACCAGGTTGGGCGGTCCAGAGCAAGCGATTCCCAGCTACTGGGATTGATGTTGAGGTCTTTGAGGGACACTTTGAGGCAGTCTTTGAAACGTTTCTTCTGCCCTCCAACTGAGCGCTTGCCCTGGCTCAGCTCTCCATACAGCAGCTGTTTTGGTAGTCAACTGTCAGACATCCTGACGACATGGCCAGCCCATCTGGCTTGGGCTTTCTGTAGGAGGGTATAGACGCTGTGGGTGCTAGCCCGCTCCAGGACCTCTGTGTCTGGGACTTTGTCCTGCCATCGTATGTGGAGAAGTCTGCGGAGGCAGCTCAAGTGGAAGTGGTTGAGCTGTTTAGCATGTCTGCTGTAGACAGTCCAGGTCTCGCTGGCATAGAGGGTGGTGGTGAGAATCACTGCTCGGTAGACCTCCAGCTTGGTGATAAGGCTGAGTCCTCTCCGCTCCCATACATTCTCACGGAGTCTCCCAAAGCCGGCACTGGCTTCGGCAATTCTGTTGCTGATCTCTGCAGCTATGTTCACCGCTCATGATAGAGTACTGCCTAGATAAGTAAAGCTGTCAACTGCCAGTAGCTTCTCCCCCTTTACTGTGATGTGTGGTTCCCAGTAGGGCTTTCCGGATGCGGGCTGGTACATAGCTTTGGTCTTTTTGGTGCTGATTGTAAGTCCAAAGTTGTCACAGGCTCATGAGAAGCAGTCCATTTCTCACTGCATCTTCTGCTCTGTGCTGGCATTGAGGGTACAATCATCAGCGAATAAGAGGCTCTGACGACAGTCTCCTTTACCTTTGTAACAGCCTGTAGACGCCAGAGGTTGAATAGCCCACCACCAGTCCTGTATCTGACATGTATACCATCCTGACAATCGCAGAAGGCATCATTCAGCATAGCAGAGACCATGCTAAAGAGTGTAGGGGCGAGAACGCATCCTTGCTTCACACCGTTCATCACTGGGGAGACTTCTGACTCGTCACCATCATCCAAAACTTTCACCATCATGCCATCGTGGAACTGCCGAACAATCATGATGAACCTACTAGGGCAGCCAAACTTCTCCATTATCTTCCATAAGCCATCTCTGCTGACCGTATCAAATGCCTTGGTCAGATCGACGAAGGTCATAAAGAGGTCGCTGTGCTGCTCTTGGCATTTTTCCTGGAGTTGGCGTGCAGCAAATATCATGTTGACAGTTCCACGCTCTGCACGGAAGCCACACTGGCTTTCTGGGAGGAGACCTTGCTCAAGGTGTTGGAGAAGGCGATTAAGCAGGACGCGAGCCAAAATCTTCCCAGCTATGGACAGGAGGGAAATGCCTCAGTGATTGTCACAAGACTGGCGATTACCTTTCCTCTTGTAGATGTGGACTATGCTGGCATCTTTCAACTGTTGCGGGACCTTTCCTTCGTTCCACATAGACTGGAAGAGCTCAGTCAGCTTCTGCATCATGAATGGGCCTCCTGCTTTGTAGACTTCAGCAGGGATTGCATCTGATCCTGGTGCTTTGCCACAAGAAAGTTGCCTGATGGCTTTTCTGACTTCTTCTGTGGGGAGGTTGTCAAGGTCCAGGTTGATCTTCACCTGAGGTAGGCGAGCAATGGCCTCATCATTGATTTCGGCAGGACGGTTGAGGACCTGGTCTCTCCAAAATCTGCTTTTTCTCTGTCAGCAGCTGAGTCCCATCTGCACTGAGGAGGGGGGAGGAGCCAAAGGACTGAGGTCCATACATAGTCTTCAAAGCGTCGTAGAAACGCTTGGTGTCGTGACTCTCTGTGTAGCCCTGGATCTCATCGGCCTTATTGCTGAACCAGACATCCTGCATCTCACAGAGTTTCTTCTGCACTTTCTGTCTTGCACTGGTGAAGGCATCAATCTTTGCTTGTGATGTGGGATTGTTCTGGTGCGCTCTGAACAGTTGGTACAGGACAACAGCGCCTGTATCTCCTCGTCGTTCTCATCGAACCAGTCTTGATGTCTATGGATTGCTGGCCCGAGGTGTTTGAGAGCAGTAGAGTAGACTGCATCTCTGAAAGCCGTCCAGTGCTCCTCAGTGCTGGACTGGTCATCCTGGGGTGGGTCAAGCAGCCTGCTATCTAGGTCTTCACGAAATTCTTCTGCAACTACGCTGCTCTTCAGCTTGGAGACATTGAGCCTCTTTGCAGTCTTCTGACCTTGGGGGCTTCTCACAGGCAGGATGCGAAGTTTAAACTTGGACACTATGAGTCGATGATCCGTCCAGCAGTCGGCACCACACATGCCCTTTGTACCTCTCACGTCTTGCCAGTCCCTCTTTCTGGTGATGACATAGTCGATCAGATGCCAGTGCCTAGTGTGTGGATGCATCCAAGATGTCTTGTTACGAGTAGGGAGGCGGCATAGGGTGTTGGTGATGACAAGGTCATGCGTAGTGCATGTCTTGAGGAGCAGCAGGCTATTGCTGTTACACTTGCCAATACTATGTCTTCCAATAATCCCCTCCCAGGTCTGGTAATCTGTCCTCACTCTGGCGTTAAAGTCCCCGACGACAATAAGCTTCTCTGACTGTGGGACTGCTGCTATGAGGGTGTCAAGTTCTTCATAGAACTTATCTTTGATGTCATCTGGGTTGGTCATCGTTGGGGCATATGCGCTGATCAGCGTTGCACTCCTTTTATTGCCAAGTGGGAGCCGAAGCGTCATCAGGCGATTGTTGATGCCCTCTGGAAGCTTGGCAAGTTTACAAGCGAGGTGGGATTGGATGGCAAATCCAACACCAGCCTCTCATCGTACAGTGCTGCAGCGACCGTTCCAGAAGAAGGTGTACCCACCACCACGTTCTGTAAGCTGGCCCTTGTCTGCTAGGCATGTTTCGCTGAGTGCTGCAATGTCCACATTATAACGGGCTAGTTTTTTGGCGACCAGTGCTGTTCTTCTTTCTGTTCTGACAGCCTTGGTGATGTCAAGCAGAGTTCGCACGTTCCATGTGCTAAGGTTGAGCACCTTCACTTTCGTCTTCTTTGTAGTTCGACCGCTGAGTGGGATCCCCGCCAGCTGCTGTGTGCTGAACGGGTTAAGATGAAGCAGGCTATGTTTGAGGCACCTTTTCTAGCCCCTTCCTCCATGGAGGTGAGCAGAGCGATTCCTAAAGAGGACTGCTCAGACACCCAGGGGGCTGCTGAGCTCCACTGCTGCTTCACTCCAGTGGAGAACGACCCAATGCCCTGGGCCGCCTGTGTGCAGGTTTGTGACTGCAGCTTCCAGTGTATCCACACCTGCTGCTTCGCCACTAGCCCATCGCCACAGGGCTTGAAGTTTTTTAGCGGAATGGGTTTGGAGTCGTGACTTGCGCTTGACTTGGATTAGAGTGAGGGAGAGTTGCACAAATCGTCACCGACCTATCTGTATCCAGTTGCAAGATGGAGTCGAGACGGCTGGAGATAAGTCGGGACGCAGTGGATGGCCAGCAGTGTTCTACGTGTCTCACTGTGCCCTGATTGCGCTCCACAACGCTTTGCTGGGTCCGCCTTTCTACTCGTTGGACCGCCAAGTGGTGGTCTCCTCCGCGTAGTCAGCCGAATTCAGTCTTCGCATGTGTAGGTAGACAAGCCTTAACTCACTGAGGGTTTGAGGCCCATCGGCTACCCTCACTAGGTTTTGCCGACCAGTCGAAGCCGTTGCCTGAAACCTGAAGGGGGAGGAATGAAGTAAAGAGCTGGGAAGTTGAATGGTGAAAGAGACAGAAATCCATTGAAGAAAGAAAAGTGGGGAGGAGCACCAGAGGAAATTGATGGGTGGGCAAGGAGATAGGATGAGAGAGGGGAAAAGGGATGGGAAATTGTGAAGGAGAGGGGAGGTGGGGGGCATTACTGAAAGTTTGAGAAATCAATGTTCATGCCATCAGGGTTGGAGGTTACCCAAAAGTCATACAAGGTGTGATTCCTCCAACCTAAGTGGCCTCATCCTGACAGTGGAGGAGGCCATGGATGGACATATCGAAATGGGAATGGGAAGTGGAATTGAAGTGCATTGCCACTGGGAGATCCCACTTTATCTGGTGGATAGAGAGTAGGTGAAGCAGTCTGCCAATCTACATTGGGTCTCCTCCACTGTCGTGATGAGGCCACACTTAGTTTGGAGGAACAATGCCTTGTGTTCCACTTGGGTAGCCTCCAACCTGATGGCATGAACATTGATTTCTCGAACCTCCGGTACTGCCTCCCCCCACCCCTGTCCCCTCTCCTTCACCATTCCTCATCCCCTTTTCTCTCTCTCTCCTTACCTCCTTGCCCACCTATTGCCTCCCTCTGGTACTCCTCCTCACTTTTCTTTCTTCCATGGTCTTCTGTCTTTTCACCAATCAGCTTTCCAGCTCTGTACTTCATCCCTCCCCTTTCAGGTTTCACCTATCACCTTGTGTTTCTCTCTCCACTCCCCCCCCCCCCCCACCTTTTAAATCTACTCCTCAGCTTTTTTACTCCTGTCTTGCCAAAGGGTTTTGGCCCAAAATGACAGCAATATTCTTTTCCATAGATGCTGCCTGGCCTCCTGAGTTCCTCCAGCATTTTGTGTGTGTTGCTTGGATTTCCAACATCTGTAGATTTTCTCCTGTTTGTGAGTGGATTCTGGTTAATTGGGCCATCTGTTAATTGCGACAGCTGCTTACTTGGGCTAACTCATAAAGAACAAAAAATAACTGAAAAAATTGCCAGATTCCATTTTTTTTATTTGGGATACTTTGCCACTTAATTGGGACAGGAAACCGTTGCTGAACAGCTTCTAACTCGTGTCAGTTGTGAGCACTTGTCTGGCCAATAGACATTGCACCATGCTTAGAGCGATAGGTTTTTTAATAGCAGTAGTTGCATGTGTTTGTGTGCAAAAAGCAATGATTTTTGTCACTAACAGTTAACAAGAAGTAAGCAGTAAGACAATTCAGAACTGTTTTCTTCATTGTAATTTCAAGCATTCAGTTGCCAGAAATGCAACAATTACGCTACTTCAGCAAGTTATGAACAATGAGAATGAAAATTTGGAGGATGCAATCATCAAAAGGCTTGTGATTATGGCTGTCCATAATCTGCTCTAGGTGCTTGCATTTTGCATTTCAAGATGCTTGCTCACTTGTAGTCAAAAGAACACGACAGTGTACACTGGATGAATTTCTCCATCGATAGCTATTAAGAACTAATACACAGTTTTATAGTACTGTAGTGATCTAATTTGTCCTGTATTTCATTTAAATACATATTTTTACTCCATTAAACTCCATTGTCTTTTTTTTAAAACCTTTTTAACTATTTCTATGAAACTTCGGCTAATTGGGGCAGCCACTTAATTGGGCCAAAATGTATTGGTCCTGATGTGTCCCAATTAACTGGAATCCACTGTACTTGCTTTGCTGATCTAATCTTTAATGCATGCTCATATTGCCTGCTTTGGAATAGAACCTATTGATGCATTCTTTGGCTATCTGATACTATTTTGCAGCCTTATGCTGCCTGTTGGTCTCTGTTCAGCCTTCCTTTCAGATTTCCTCACCATATAATAATCATCCCTGCTGACCTGGTTTTGAACATGTGATCGCCTCTATGCTCGATTAGGTTACAGGTAGTTGTGCTATGATGCTTGTTTCCATAATACAAATTAAATATGACAGAACCAATGGATTAGGAAACATCATTTGTATTACATGGGCTGCATTGTTTATAGCACAATTGTCATCAGGTAAACTGCTTAAATCTGAGCCTTAAAGGTTATTATTCTATAACAAGAAGGAACATACCATCACAATATACTAGAACTTATCTGTACAGTAACATTTTCATAATCTACTATTAAAATGCTTGAAATCTGAAATTTTCATCTTTGGTTTTGAATACATCCATCAGTTTGAATCATCCTATCTGCCTCCCAGAAATCTATTTTTTCTATTATGGCCTATTCTGTTCTGCTACTTACAGCCTCCCAGAAATCTATTATGATCTACTCCTTCAATTCTTGACAGTCCTCCCTAACATCTTCACAGCTCTCATTCTTCCTCTAAGATATTCTTTGAAATTTTTCTCTGTAATTTCAGTTTGATGTGATGTTGGAAAAGTAGGTAAAATAACATTCAAAAGTTTCAAATCTGTAAATATCTGAAAAAATGTGATCTGGGCAAATTATATTTATTAGACAACAATTCAAAAAGCATGAGTCAGTTATCCATGAATAAAACATGAAAAAACATGTTATTCCCTTCATTTTCCATAAAAGAAAAGCTTGATCATTTCTGGATGGTTGGAAGAAAAATTTAGATATAATTGGACTTGATGGGAAAGAGAACTTCAGGTATCTCTACCTATAGAGAAATGAGAGAAAATTCTCCAACTAGTTAACACTTCTTCAATGTGTGCTAGACACTCCTTGATACAATTTAAGGTGGTTCATAGGGCCCATATGTCCAAGGATAAGTTAGCTGGTTTTTATTGCCATATAAATCCTGTCTGTGATCGATGTAATTCTGAGGTAGCTTCCTTGACACATATGTTCTGGTCTTGCCCTCTTTTGGAAAAATATTGGAAAGACATTTTTGATATTATTTCAGCAGTTTTGCATATTGATTTACAACCTCATCCTATTACTGCAATATTTGGATTGACAATGATGGACTCTAGTCAATTATCCCCTTCAGCTTGCCGTTCGATTGCATTTGTTACATTAATAGCCAGAAGATCCATTTTATTTAAATGGAAAGATTCTAATCCCCCTACTACATCTCAATGGTTTTCCCAAACTATAACATGCTTAAACTTGGAAAAAATTAGGAGTGGCACTATCGACCCTTCAATTAAATTTGAAAAAAACTTGGAGACCATTTATTCAACATTTTCATATGATGTAAGCTGACCTTTTCCGAACCCTTCTCAATAACTTTTTGTTCTTGTATAGAGGAGCGGAGTTAATGACAAATAATGATTTTAACTGATGAAACATGGCAGCCCAGCTTTTGTTTTGTTTTATTTTTATTTTGTTTTTTTACATTTGGGGGACTTTTTTGTTCTGTATAAAATTTTTTTGATCTTTTTTATGCTCCATTATTAAGAGATTGGGAGGCTTAGATTACACATGTTACTTGGAGTCTGTTTCTGTATACATGAACTGTTATTAATGTAATCCTGATCTCTTTGTATCGTCATCATTATGTTTATATATTCGAAACTTAATAAAAAAGATTGAGGAAAAAAAAGATTTTCTATAGTTTATTAGCAACTTTTTTGCCTACTCACTTGACAAATCCATGCCCTTGTTAGCTATTAATATAAGTAGCCAAAAACACAGTCAAGAACACAGTCACATCTACCAGTAACAACTAAACTCTATTTATTATCGAATGAGATCAATTCCTATTTTCCATTCCTATATATTATATAAACATATATAGTTATCTATATTTACTACAATATTTTGTGTTCCTCACACTCAATACCTGTTGTTTATAATGGCTTTCACATTGACGGCACACAAATTAATTGCTAACATTTCTGCTGCCTTTGTTATTCCCCACTATGATCCTTTGTCTCTGCCTCAAAGGGGTATACATTGTCTTTTTCTATCTCCCTTTTACATTCTTTTGCAGGATATTTATTTTGTTTCTTCCTGGTTTACTTTCACCTACTGCCACCTTCATGTTCATCAATTTTAAACTTCAACTAAATTAATCCTCAGTCTTCATCCTCTTCTTAGCAACATGGAAATTCTTACAGTATAATATACTACATTTACCTCTTGCGTTAGACACTTTTCCAAGTTTTTCTGCTAATACTGCTAATAAATTAATTATTTTAACCTTAGTGTAGGCATATCAGCCGGATTCACATATCAATATCCCATAGATGACAATAATCTCATAACTCTACATTTAATGATTAAACATTGTAAAGATTAAAAGAAAAGCCACAGAAACTGATAAAGGATCTAAGCTTTTGGTGCAGTATTAAAGGACCATGCCCAACAACAGACTCCTGAAACATTCTACTTCTAGCCACTGCAGGAAGAGATGACAGATCGACAGAGGGGAATGGTCAAAGCAGTTTTAAAACTCCAGTATCTACACTGTCCCGTGATCAATCAAAAATGGAGGGTAAAGGATGACACCAAGAACTTTGAATCCATACAGAAGCCCTGTGTGAATGAAAGGAGCACGCCAACTCCCAAACAATCCATCCTGACAAGTACCTACTGCCCACCTGTGGATGAATCTCCAGTTACCACATTGGCCTCAGTCACTTTTGAACCCACAAAATCAGAGAGGCAGCATGTTAGCCTAAATTTCAAGGATTTCTCAGGATGCTATCAAATGTATTCACATTTAAGCCTGAGCAAATGTTAGGAGAGATGGAATGTACCACACCTAATGTAATTCCATATTCACCAGGTCCTTTTAGACTTTCCACTAAAGTTTCTGTAATAATAAGGATAAGGCACGGATCCCAGAGGCAAACTAGCTAAGATTAATTAACCTTTGCAGACTCAGGACTCAGTTGGAACCTCAAATGTTTGACCGTATGAACATCAAATTCTCCAGCTTTCGGTAACTTCTCCCCCTCCCCTCCTTCTTCATTTCCCATTCAGGCCCCCTTATCCTTTCTCAGAACTAGAATCAAGTTTAATATCCACAATGTCATACCTTGTGAAATTTGTTATTTTGCAGCAGTAGTACATAGTAATAAAGAACTATAAATTACATTAAGAAATATATAACAAATGAATTAAATCAGTGCAAAATGAAAGCAAAAAAAAGGAAAAAAATAGTGAGATAGTGTACAGAGGTTCGTTGTCCATTCTGAAATCTGATGGGGGAGGCTAGAGTCAGTGTGGATTGGAAATAACATCTTGCTGACAGTTAACACTTCTCCTCAACTGCCTATCACCACCTTCTGGTGCCTCTCCTTCCCTTTCTCCCACAGTCCTCCCTCCTCTCCTATCAGATTCCTTATTCTTCTGCCCTTTACTTTTTCCACCTATCACCTCCCTCACCTGGTTTCAGTATCATCTACTAACTTGTACTCCTTCCCTTTCCCCCACCATCTTACTCTGACCTCTTCCCCCTTCCTTTCCAGACCCGATGAAGGGGCTCGGCCGTTTCTGTATATGCGCCTGACCTGCTGAGTCCCTCTAGCATTTTGTATGTGTTACTCTAAATCAGAACCTTCCAGTCTACTCACCAATTGAGTTATCAATGGTACAGGAGAGACAAAGGGACACAGAAAGCAAAATAGGGATTAATTTTCAAGCCAGAGTTTTGTTCTGCAATTAAAATCCATTAACCCATTTGAGGCTTCAACTAAAACCACATTTTTGGCCCTTTTGCGTTGTATCATCTCACACCTCTTTAACATTGAACAACACAAAATGAAAGTTGCTATTTGCATCTGGATGAAATCCGACTAAATCCAACTTGTTTGTGATGTTTAAAATACAATCTCAAAAGAACAATAATCGGCAACAAAAACTAACAGTCAGTGGTTAGAGTAGGGTGCTGAGAGATGTTTTTGATTGGTCAACCGCGGAAGTGTGTTCAATTTCTACCATAAATTTCCTCTGACTTTATGGCTCTAACGGAACGCCGAACTTCGGCACGGGGTGTTGACATGCCGCACTCTTTAGCGACTTTTACCGGTCCGGAGACCTCGGCATGCCGGCCGTGAGGGACGGCGACACGGTGAGATAAAGCACTCACCCTCCAGGATGCCAGAGCGGAGGGCCGACTCGTTTAAACGCAATTGATTCAACCGGTTAACATCGCGGTCTCGGCAAGCACGACCGCACCTCGCAGCCGGCGAAGGCCTCGTCCGGCGCCATGGCATCGCTCGGGTACCATGGTAACGCGCGGATGTCATAACAAACGTCCGCTCCGGACCGGTCACTAGGCGACGAGGCCACGCCCAGTGACGTCATGCCGCAGGGCGAGGCCGCGTCTCCCGGGCGGGCGTGCTGTAGGGATGGACGCTCGGCCCGTCGTTTGGGTTGGGGCAGACATCCCAGCCCGCAAAAACTCATTTCAGGGAGGTAGCACCCGCACAACCCCATATCCCTCCACTTGTATACAGGACATTTCATTATGGAAGAACACAACAATTTACACACACGTACAACAATCCTTGTTGAGTATTTTGCTGGCAGTCTCAATGCCAATAGCTAAATGCTAATGCAAACAGCTTTTCTATTTCTTTTTCAAACTTTCCTTGTACTGTGATGTGGCTTGCTTGGCAAATTTGGGCATCTTGCCAGAAGTCTCAACCTCACAGCGGTCTGTGTCAATTAATTTGTTAATTTTGCAAGACGGCAGATTCGCAAGTGTTTTGTGAGACAGCTGACTTCTGAAGTCCGTCTTTAATGTGATGCACCATGCTGAGTGCCCTTTCTACATCACAATTAGAAGTTGGCAGCACCAAAAGCAGCTTCATCAACTGGCTGAGCTCTTTGGCAGTCATTTAACCCACCATGGGCAATAGAAAAGTCACTGTTGCAAATGGAGCAGCAAGCAACTCTGCCATTATTTTTTACCCCCATTAGGCAGGGGTACACTTTAGTGTAGTCTGGAGTGAAGTACGTTTTATATTTCCTTCTTTTTTGGAGCACTCGGCCATGGAGCTGCAGGACACTAAACTGAACTGATGGACAATGAAAGAGAGAGGTCGACTGTAAAGCCTGCCCACAGTGAAAACGGATAGGTCTACTTAGCACAAAGAGGGACCAATCAGGATGCTCTCTCTGTCACTCTCTCACTATGTCTGTTCCCTCCCCCTCAAAACAATCGATTTCCAGGATATTGTATATCATGGAGCCGCTATCAATATGCTGGAGACTCCCAGAACTTCCGGGAGAGGTGGGATGGCTGGGTAAGGAGACTGGATGACGATGGGACACAGACAGGGAAAGGGAAACCGATCAGGCCATCTTCGAATGGCGGTGCAAATTCCAAAGACCGATTGACATCCCGCTAGTCCTAATTCAAATAAGTAAAACTAAAAGCTGCTGGAAACACTCAGGAGATTGGGCAACATCAGCAGAGGATGAAACTGTAAAAGATACAGGTTAAAAACCATTTTTTTTTTCCTTTGCGGAACAGGGAAAGAAGGAAAGTAGTGCCATGGCAGCCAATGACCAGTTGAAGATATAGTCCTTAACGCTGCATCTCCCACCACAAACACTGTCTGACCTGCTAACCCTTAGTAGCATTGTCTGGTTTTGTTTCTAACTTTATAGCATCTTCGAATCAGAGTCAGGTTTATTATCACTGGCATGTGTTGTGAAATTTGTTAACTAGCAGCAGCAGTTCAATACAATATATAATACAGAAGAAAAAAACAAAATATAATAATAAATAAATCATTTATACATACATTGAATAGATTTTAAATGGTGCAAGAACAGAAACAATATATATTTAAAAAGTGAGGTAGTGTCCAAGGGTTCAATGTCCATTTAGGAATCGGATGGCAGAGGGGAAGAAGCTGTTCCTGAATCGCTGAGTGTGTGTCTTCAGGCTCCTGTATCTCCTCCCTGATGGCAGAGGGGAAGAAGCTGTTCCTGAATCGCTGAGTGTGTGCCTTTAGGCTTCTATTTCTCCAATCAGATGGTAACACCTGTAGAGTTTTTTTTTGTTGATGTACAATAGACGTAATTTTATCTTCATCCCGTCTGCTGACAATTTTCGCCGGGGGTGAGGGTTGAAACCAAGTCTGTAGTTTCCATGTGGAAAACCAAGTCCAGGAAAATTAGTTGACATTTTTAGAAGGTGGTCTGCTGTGCAGCGTTCATCACCAATAGGGTGTTATCAAATGTGGCCATATGATTTGTTTAAACTTAAGGAATATGAGTATGGTAGGTTATATTGGTCCCTTCAGCTTGCTTTGCCTTTCAATTTGATTGTGGCTGAACTTCTACCTCAACATTACTTTCCTGCCTAATCTGTTTTAAATGGGATTAATGCCAGAGTCATCACAGACCTCCAGGAACAAGAACTTTAAAGATTCACTGCTCTTTGAGTGAAGGAAGTTCTTCCCATTTCAGTCTTAATTAGCCTTTTTTAATATTTATTTATTGAATTTTTGAAATTACGAAGAATAAATGTAAAAGTAAAATAGTAAGAAAGATAATATTAATCCTCCCCCCTCTCCTTAACCCTCCCCCCCCTTAACCCTTATCTAAAGAAAGAAAAAAGAAAGAAGAAAAAGATTGCCTGGATATCGGAGGATCCCCACATGCTTCATGGAGTTCAAAATAATTCTGATATTTATTTTTTACTTTCCCCAATTACTATAATTTTATCTTCAAAGGACCTATGTATTTGATCCTATCTTTTGTAGGTATGGGAGCCAAATTTTCAAAAATATATCATATTCATTTCTTAAATTATACATAATTTTTTCAAATGGAATACAACTATGTATTTCATTATTCCAACGATCCAGTTAAATATAAATCAGATTTCCAACTAACTGCGATAACTTTTTTGGCTACTGCCAATGCAATTTTTATAAATTTTTTTCTGATACTTGTTCAATTTAAGTTTCGGTATTGTCCCTTCAATGTCTCCTAATAAAACTAATACTGGACTATGTGGGAGTTGTACTCCAGTAACTTGTTCCAATAAAAGTCTTAAATTTATCCAAAACGGTTGAATTTTAAAACAAGACCAAGTAGAATGTAAAAAGGTAAAAATTTCTTGATTACATCGAAAACATTGGTCAGACAGATTTGAATTTAATCTATTTATTTTCTGTGGTGTTATATATAATTGATGTAAAAAATTATATTAATCTAAGTCGAACATTTATTGTATTTCTCATAGTCTTAACTAGCCTTGTATTGAATTAGAGCTGTACTTATTTTAGGACCTCTGCTTCTAGACGTCTCTGTGTATCATGGTGAACCTTTTAGAAATATTGTGTGAGGTCACCTCCATTCTCTGAAGAATCGAGTCTTTCTTGGTACAAAAGATCTATCATCCTAGGAATTGTTGAATTCTCTTTATAGGAAATATATCTGTGGTAAGTTAAAGGTATATTGTTCACAATTATTCACAGTACTCTAGGGTAATTTCACTATATAATTGCAATAAGACATATTCACTCATACCCTCTTGCAATACGGCCAACATATCACTTGCCTTCCAAAATGCCTGGGGCACTTGCATGTTTGTTTCTAGTGACTTGTGAGCAAAGAGACTTCGGTACTTTTGAACATAAATATTTCTCAATCTCTTGCCATTTTAGAAAAGATACTTGTATTCAGCTTTTTCTCTGGTACAGTGACAATCCTCACATTTTTTCCACATTGTACTCTGCTGTACAGGGTAGCACACTTGTGGTGCGGCTATCTCCCTGCACTGTTTGGTTCTACCACAGAACACTACAGCACAGAAAACAGGCCATTTAGCCCTTCTAGTCCATGCCAAATCTTTATTCCGCTAGTCCCACTGACCATAACTAGTCCATAACCCTCCAGACCTCTCCCATCCATGTATCTATCCAATTTATTCTTAAAACTTAATAGTGAGCCCACATTACCACATCAGATGGCAGCTCGTTCCACACTTCCACCACTCTCTGAGTGAAGAAGACCCCTAATGTTCCGCCTAAACCTTTCCCCTTTCACCCTAAAGCCAATGACCTCTTATATTCATCTCTCCTAATCTAAGTGGAAAGAGTCTATTCGCATTTACTCTGTCTGTACCCCTCATAACCTCTATCAAATTCCCCCTCATTCTTCTACGCTCCAAGGAATAAGGTCCTAACCTGTTCAAGGCCGGATTAACCTAGTGGCAAAAGTGGCACATGATACAAGCTGCAGTCTGGTGAAATGGGCACTCTTACTGTATTCTCACGACTGTTAGCACGAGATTTGGGTAGACGATTCATTTACAGCCATCAGTCTTCTGTTCTTTGACAAAGTACTGTGGATTGAGTTCATAGCAATGCATTTCCTAAAAGCTGTGAACCCAGTTTCATTCTGATTAATAAAATTTACTTCGGGGAACTTCCTTTGATTCGGAGAGCATACTGTGACTGACAGCTCCAGCTCCCAGTAGCAGTCCGCCCTCAGGTACAGTCGCAGCCAATCAGTGAGTAGCTCTGGGAGAGGCATGCTGTCATTGGCTGGGGTGTCAGTGGGTGGGCCGGTGTCCGCTTGGAGCGGTCTGAGGAGAGGCTGGAGATTGGGAGGCGCACTTCGGGTGAAGGCTGCGACACTGGCCGCTGACTAGTTGTCACTCATTGTTACCAACTGCGGTGGAGAATGCTCATTTCCAAACTGAAAAGGATTAAAAATGAATTAAGGAGCACCATGGGTCAAAACAGATTGAACAATCTCACTCTAATGAGCATTGAACATGAACTTCTGTGTGAAATAGGTATTTCCAGAATCAACAACAAATTTGCTCATGCTAAATCTAGAAAATCAAACTTCTAAATTGTAGTTTTGTTACTTTTGACATTTGAAATTGATACCTACATGTAAATAATACTGTTACTTAAGTGCCAGACATTTGTGGTATTACGTACAGAACGCTGGAAGAACTCAGCAAGTCAAGCAGCATCCGTGAGGAAAGAGTAGCCAACGTTTCGGGCCGAGACCCTTCATCAGGAATGCGGGGGTAGAGAGGGCCGAAGCCCAGTAATAGAGATAGGGGAGGGGATTAGGGCCTAGTGGCGCCAGGTGGAGAACCAATCAGAGGAAAGATAAAGGGGGGAGAGAATAAGCATGAAAGATCTGTAGAGATAAAGAAGCAGAAAGTTGAAAGGGGAGAGAGGCAGAGAGGGACCTGGGATAGGGGGAGGGGAAGGGAATTACCGGAAATTGGAGAATTCAATGTTCATACCACCAGGCTGGGGGCTATCCAGACGGTAGATGAGGTGTTGCTCCTCCAACCTGAGTTTGGCCTCATTATGGCAGTAGAGGAGGCAATGAATGGACATATCTAGATGGGAATGAGAGGCAGAGTTGAAGTGGGTGGCAACTGGGAGGTCCTGTCTATAGCGATGGACGGAGTGTAGGTGCTTGACGAAGTGGTCCCCCAACCTGCGTCGGGTCTCGCCGATGTAGAGGAGGCCGCACCGGGAGCACCTGATGCAATAGACAACTCCAGCAGACTCGCAGGTGAAGTGTTGCCTCACCTGGAAGGACTGTCTGGGGCCCAGAATGTTGGGAAGGGGGGAGATGTGGGGACAGGTGTAGCATTTGCAAGTGCCGGGTAGGAGTTCTGTGGGGAGGGACGTGTGGATCAGGTAGTCGCGGAGGGAACGATCCCTGTGAAAAGCTGAGAGGGGTAGGGAGGGAAAGATGTGCTGGGTGGTGGGATCCTGTTGAAGGTGGCAGAAGCTGCGGAGGATAATATGTTGGATCCGGAGGCTGGTGGGGTGGTAAGTGAGGACAAGGGGAACCCTGTCGCTGTTGTGGTGACGGGAGGATGGGTTAAGGGCTGAAGTGCGGGAAGTGGAAGAAATGTGGATGAGGGCATCTTTGATGATGCCAGAAGGGAAACCACGATCCTGAAAGAAAGAGGACATTTGAGAAGTCCTGGAACGGAAAACCTCATCCTGGGAGCAGATGCGGCAGAGACGGAGGAACGAATAGGGAATAGCATTTTTGCATTGGGCAGGGTGGGAAGAGGTATAGTCAAGATAGTTATGGGAGTCGGTGGGTTTGTAGAAGATGTCAGTGGATAGTCTGTCTCCAGAGATGGAGACCGAGAGATCAAGAAAGGGAAGAGAAGTGTCCGAGATGGACCAAGTGAATTTAAGGGCTGGGTGAAAGTTAGAGGCAAAGTTGATGAAATTGACGAGCTCAGCATGGGTGCAGGAAGCAGCACCAATGTAGCGGAGGAAAAGTTGGGGAGTGGTACCAGTATAGATTTGGAGCATAGACTGTTCCACATAACCCACAAAGAGGCAGGCTTAGCTAGGGCCCTTGCGAGTTGCCCATGGCTACGCCCTTGATCTGGAGAAAGTGGGAAGAACCAAAGGAGAAGGTATTGAGAGTTAGAACAAGCTCCACCAACCGGAGGAGTGTGGTGGTGCTGGGGAACTGCTGGGGTCTGTTATCCAAAAAGTAGCGGAGGGCTTTGAGGCCTTCTTGATGGGGGATGGAGGTGTATAAGGATTGAACATACATGGTAAAAATGAAGCGGTCGGGGCCGGGGAATTGGAAGTTATTGAAGAGGTGAAGGGCATGGGATGTATTATGGATGTAGGTGGGGAGAGACTGAACTATGGAGGGTAAAATGGAGTCCAGGTAGGCAGACACAAGTTCAGTGGGGCAGGAGCAGGCTGAAACTATGGGTCTGCTGGGACAGTCAGGCTAGTGGATCTTGGGGAGGAAGTAAAACTGATCTGTGCTGGGTGTGGGAATTATGAGTTTTTTGGCTGAGGGAGGAAGGTGTCCGGAGTTGATGAGGGTGGAGATGGTGCGGGAGACGGTGGATTGATGTTTTTGGTGGGATCCTGTGGCAGGGCTAAGTACGAGGAGGTGTCGGAGAGCCGCCTTTTGGCCTCAGTGAGGTAGAGGTCCGTCCGCCAGACTACTACGGCACCACCTTTGTCTGCAGGTTTGATGGTGAGGTTGGGGTTAGTGAGGAGAGAGTGGAGGGCAGTGTGTTCAGAGGGAGTGAGGTTGGAACAGGAGAGAGGGGTGGTGAAATTGAGACGGTTGATGTCTTGGCGACAGTTAGAAATGAAAAGGTCGAGAGCAGGTAGAAGGCCCGATGGGGGTGTCCAGGAGGAGGAGGAGTGTAGAAGACGGGAGAATGGGTCATCACTGGGGGGAAGGGGGGAATCCTTGTTGAAGTGGTAGGCTCGGAGACGTAGAAGAGTTCAGCATCATGGCGGGCACGGAACTCGCTGAAGTGGGGGCAGAGGGGAACAAAAGTGAGGCCCTTACTGAGGACAGAGCGTTCTGCCTCAGACAGGGGAAGGTCAGGGGGGATGATGAAGACACGGCAAGGGTTGGGACTGGGGTTAAGGGAGGGTGAGGAGTGGGAAGTGTCAGGGGGAGGAGGGGTGTTGGGATGTTCAGGGAGAGCGGGCAGAGGGGAGGATGAGGGATCGGAGGGATGGAGAAGGGATGAAGGGAAGGCAGGGAGTCACAACGAGAATAGGAGGTAGCAGGGGAATACGACGGGCGGCAGGACCCCACGGCAGCACCGACAGTCCCGGCCATAGGATCCCGGTCTGAGCTGTGGCCTCCGGAGCTTATAATCTGCAGGGCATCAAATCTGTGGTCCGAGTCCAGAGTGGGAGAGTTCATGGCCCACCGGGGGCTGGAGCCCATGTCTGTGGTCCGAGTCCGGAGCGCGAGAGTTCATGGCCCACAGGGGGCTGGAGCCCATGTCTGTGGTCCGAGTCCGGAGCGGGAGAGTTCATAGCCCACCGGGGGCTGGTGCCCATGTCTGTGGTCCGAGTCCGGAGTGGGACAGTTCATGGCCCACCGGGGGCTGGTGCCCATGTCTGTGGTCCGAGTCCGGAGTGGGAGAGTTCATGGCCCACCGGGGGCTGGTGCCCATATCTGTGGTCTCAGTCCGGAGCGGGAGAGTTCATGGCCCACCGGGGGCTGGTGCCCATATCTGCGGTCCGAGTCTGGAGCGGGAGAGTTCATGGCCCAGCGGGGGCTGGTGCCCATATCTGTGGTCCGAGTCCGGAGCGGGAGAGTTCATGGCCCACCGGGGGCTGGTGCCCATGTCTGTGGTCCGAGTCCGGAGCGGGAGAGTTCATGGCCCACCGGGGGCAGGTGCCCATGTCTGTGGACCGAGTCCGGAGCGGGAGAGTTCATGGCCCACCGGGGGCTGGTGCCCATGTCTGTGGTCCGAGTCCGGAGCGGGAGAGTTCATGGCCCACCAGGGGCAGGTGCCCATGTCTGTGGTCCGCGTTCGGAGCGGGAGAGTTCATGGCCCACCGGGGGATGGTGCCCATGTCTGTGGTCCGTGTCCGGAGCGGGAGAGTTCATGGCCCACCGGGGACTGGTGCCCATGTCTGTGGTCCGTCCGGAGCGGGAGAGTTCATGGCCCAGCGGGGGCTGGTGCCATGTCTGTGGTCCAATTCTGGAGCGGGAGAGTTCGTGGCCCACCGGGGGCTGGTGCCCATATCTGTGGTCCGAGTCCGGAGCGGGAGAGTTCATGGCCTGCTGGGGGCTGGAACCCATATCTGTGCTGCCAGATCTGTGGTCCGAGTCCGGAGCGGGAGAGTTCATGGCCTGCTGGGGGCTGGAACCCATATCTGTGCTGCCAGATCTGTGGTCCGAGTCCGGAGCGGGAGAGTTCATGGTCCACCGGGGGCTGGTGCCATGTCTGTGGTCCAATTCTGGAGCGTGAGAGTTCATGGCCCAGCGGGGGCTGGTGCCATGTCTGTGGTCCAATTCTGGAGCGCGAGAGTTCATGGCCCACCGGGGGCTGGTGCCCATATCTATGGTCCGAGTCCGGAGCGGGAGAGTTCATGGCCCACCGGGGGCTGGTGCCCATGTCTGTGGTCCGTCCGGAGCGGGAGAGTTCATGGCCCACCGGGGGCTGGTGCCCATGTCTGTGGTCCGTCCGGAGCGGGAGAGTTCATGGCCCACCGGGGGCTGGAGCCCATATCTGTGGTCCGACTCCGGAGCGGGAGTTCATGGTCCACCGGGGGCTGGAGCCCATGACTGTGGTCCGAGTCCGGAGCGGGAGAGTTCATGGCCCACCGGGGGCAGGTGCCCATGTCTGTGGTCCGAGTCCGGAGCGGCAGAGTTCATGGCCCACCGGGGGCTGGTGCCCATGTCTATGGTCCGAGTCCGGAGCGGGAGAGTTCATGGCCCACCGGGGGCTGGTGCCCATATCTGGGGTCCGGGTCTGGAGCGGGAGAGTACATGGCCCACCGTGGGCTGGTGCCCATGTCTGTGGTCCGAGTCCGGAGCGGGAGAGTTCATGGCCCACCGGGGGCTGGAGCCCATGTCTGTGGTCCGAGTCCGGAGCGGGAGAGTTCATGGCCCACCGGGGGCTGTGCCCATATCTGTGGTCCGAGTTTAGAGTGGGAGAGTTCATGGTCCACCGGGGGCTGTGCCCATATCTGTGGTCCGAGTCCAGAGTGGGAGAGTTCATGGTCCACCGGGGTCTGGTGCCCATGTCTGTGGTCCGTCCGGAGCGGGAGAGTTCATGGCCCACCGGGGGCTGGAGCCCATATCTGTGGTCCGAGTCCGGAGCGGGAGAGTTCATGGCCCACCGGGGGCTGGTGCCCATATCTGTTGGCCGTCCGGAGCGGGAGAGTTCATGGCCCACCGGGGGCTGGAGCCCATATCTGTGGTCCGTCCGGAGCGGGAGAGTTCATGGCCCACGGGGGGCTGGTGCCCATGTCTGTGGTCCGAGTCCGGAGCGGGAGAGTTCATGGCCCACCGGGGGTTGGTGCCCATATCTGGGGTCCGAGTCTGGAGCGGGAGAGTTCATGGTCCACCGGGGGCAGGTGCCCATGTCTCTGGTCCGATTTCGGAGTGGGAGAGTTCATGGTCTACCGGGGGCAGGTGCCCATGTCTGTGGTCCGAGTCCGGAGTGGGAGAGTTCATGGCCCACCGGGGGCTGGTGCCCATATCTGTGGTCCGTGTCCAGAGCGGGAGAGTTCATGGTCCACCGGGGGCTGGTGCCATGTCTGTGGTCCGAGTCCGGAGCGGGAGAGTTCATGGCCCACCGGAGGCTGGTGCCAATATCTGTGGTCCGAGTCCTGAGCGGGGGAGTTCATGGCCCACCGGGGGCAGGTGCCCATGACTGTGGTCCGAGTCCGGAGCGGGAGAGTTCATTGCCCACCGGGGGCTGGTGCCCATATCTGGGGTCCGAGTCCAGAGCGGGAGAGTTCATGGCCCACCGGGGCTGGAGCCCATGTCTGTGGTGCCAGATCTGTGGTCCGAGTCCGGAGCGGGAGAGTTCATGGCCCACCGGGGGCTGGTGCCATGTCTGTGGTCCGAGTCCGGAGCGGGAGAGTTCATGGCCCACCGGGGGCTGGTGCCCATGTCTGTGGTCCATCCGGAGCGGGAGAGTTCATGGCCCACCGGGGGCTGGAGCCCATATCTGTGGTCCGAGTCCGGAGCGGGAGAGTTCATGGCCCACCGGGGGCAGGTGCCCATGTCTGTGGTCCGAGACCGGAGCGGGAGAGTTCATGGCCCACCGGGGGCTGGTGCCCATGTCTGGGGTCCGAGTCCAGAGCGGGAGAGTACATGGCCCACCGGGGGCAGGTGCCCATGTCTGTGGTCCGAGTCCGGAGCGGGAGAGTTCATGGCCCACCGGGGGCTGGCACCCATATCTGTGGTCCGAGTCCGGAGCGTGAGAGTTCATGGCCCAGCGGGGGCTGGTGCCATGTCTGTGGTCCAATTCTGGAGCGGGAGAGTTCATGGCCCACCGGCGGCTGGTGCCCATATCTATGGTCCGAGTCTGGAGCGGGAGAGTTCATGGCCTGCCGGGGGCTGGAACCCATATCTGTGCTGCCAGATCTGTGGTCCGTCCGGAGCGGGAGAGTTTATGGCCCACTGGGGGCAGGTGCCCATATCTGTGGTCCTAGTCCGGAGCGGGAGAGTTCATGGCCCACCGGGGGCTGGAGCCCATATCTGTTGTCCGTCCGGAGCGGGAGCGTTCATGGCCCATCAGGGGCTGGAGCCCATATCTGTTGTCCGTCCGGAGCGGGAGAGTTCATGGCCCACCGGGGGCGGGTGCCCATATCTGTGGTCCGTCCGGAGCGGGAGAGTTCATCGCCCACCGGGGGATGGTGCCCATATCTGTGGTCTGAGTCCGGAGCGGGAGAGTTCATGGCCCACCGGGGGATGGTGCCCATGTCCAGGGGGCTGTGGTGCCAGTTGGGGTCGGAGTCCGAGGCGGTTGTTTTGATTTGTTGTATTATCTGGCTGCATAGCAAATGAAAAAAGTTGAATCACTTTACTATGCAAGAAAATAATTTATGTTTTATTACTTACGTGCATTTTTTTAGATTTAGTGCCCCTTTATAACATATGCTACAGGCCCCGCACCAGCTTTATCCAGCCCTGCTTTGTGGCTAAGGACATCTTAAATATTCCTGCCAGGGCCCCTGCAATTTCTACAATAGTCTCTCTCAAGGTCCGAGGAAATATCATGTCAGGCCCAAGGGAATTATCTACCCTTATTCACTGTAAAGCAGCAAGCACTTCCTCTTCTTTTATCTCTATATGTTCCATAACACTACTGCTTGTTTTCCTTCCTTCCATAATACGCTACGCCAGTCTCATGGTCGTGTCCGTGAAATCTGCATTCCGGTTCACGGCTTTGGAGTCTTGTCCAGTCCTAGCCACGTCCGAGAACTTTGTCCTGTCCAAGCCATGGCTTTGTGTTCACGTCTTGTCCATGTGCCTCACCCAACCCAGGAATACCTAGCCCAGCCTGGTGCTGGAGTTCCCTCGTCCTGTCCAGGAGTTACACATCTGGTCCTGTTGCCTCTCCTCATCCTGTAGCCACGTCTTGTCCTCGCCAAATTCTGGAGTCCGAGCCCAAGTCAGACCCAGGTTCTGGGTCCTTGTCCAGTCCCCTACTCGGAGTCCAAGCCCAGTTCCAAGTCCTGTTTCCGCTATCCTTGTCAAGTCCTAGCCCAGGCTCGGAATCTTTGTCTCATCCAGGGCCTGTGTCATGTTCTGTATCCTTTCTTCCCCACTTCCCTTGCATCCTTCTCACACCTAGTCCTGTTCCTGGCAGTTCAGTGTCGGTGTCTTGCATTTGGTCCGTTCCCTCTGCCTCCATTATGACAGAACAATGCAGTCAGTCTTGGACCCAGCGACAGACACTGTCGTTTAACTCTCGCTATCCTGGGTTCTCTCTTGTTGAATGCCTCCCCCCACCCGCCCATGTGGTCCATAGTCTGGGGAAGCCTTTTGGGTCGCCAGGAGGCTCCCATAGAGCGAGGTGTACTGTTAGGGTCCGGTCCGTGAAATCTGCAGTCTGGTTCATGTTCAGCATCCTCTCTTCCCCACTCCCCTTGCTTCCTTCTCACGCCTAGTCCTGTTCCTGGTAGTTCAGTGTCTGTGTCTTGCATTTGGGTGTGTTCCCGCTGCCCCCATTATGACAGCCAGTTTCCTGAGTAAATACTGATGCAAAAAAACTTGAGATCTCCCCCATCATGTGAGGCTCCACACATAGACAACCACTCTGATCTTCTAGCGGACCAAATTGTCCCTTACTATCCTTTTACTCTTAATATACTTGTAGTAACCCTTCGGGTTTACCTTCACATTATCTGCCAACACAACCTCATGTCTTCTTTTTGCCTTCCTGATTTCCTTCTTTAGTATTTTTTTACATTTTCTATACTCTTCAAGTAGCTTATTTGTTTCTTGTTGCCTATGCCTGTTATACACCTCTTTCATTTTCTTAACCAGATGGCCAATATCCCTTGAAAACCAAGTTTCCCTGTGCCTGTTAACTTTGCCTTTAATCCTGGCAGGAACATGCAGACTCTGCACTCTCAAAATTTCACCTTTGAAGGCCTTTCACTTACTGAACACATCCTTGCCAGAAAACAACATCCCAATCCGCTCTTCCTAGATCCTTTCTCACTTCCACAAAATTGGCCCTTCTCCAATTTAGAACCTCAACTCGAGGACCAGACCTATCCTTATCCAAAATTAACTTGAAACTAATGACATTATGGTCACTGGGCCCCAAATGTTCGCCTACACATACTCCTGTCACCTGACCTGTCTGGTTCCCTAATAGGAGATCAAGTATTGCATCCTCTCTCGTAGGTACCTCTATATATTGATTTAGAAAACTTTCCTGAACACATTTGACAAACTCCAAGCCATCTAGCCCTTTCACAGTGTGGGAGTCACAGTCCATATGTGGAAAGTTACAATCCCCTACTATTACAACTTCCTGTTTCTTGCATCAGTCTGCTATCTCTCTACAGATTTGCTCCTCCAATTCTCGCTGACTACTGGGCGGTCCATAGTACAACTCTATTAGTGTGGTCACACCTTTCCTGGTCCTCAGCTCCACCCATGTGGCCTCTGTAGACAAGCCCTCTGGGCTGTCTTGCCTACGCTCAGCTGTGATATTTTCCCTGACTAGTAATGCCACTCCTCCCCCTTTCATCCCTCCCCCCTATCACGTTTGAAACAACGGAACCCCTGAACATTAAGCTGCCAGTCCTGCCCCTCCTGCAACCAAGTGTCACTAATAGCAATAATGCCATAATCCTACCTGCCAATCCACACACTAAGCTCATCTGCCTTCCCTACAATACTCCATGCACTGAAATAGATGCACCTGAGAACATTTCTATTACATACAAACCTTTGATTTCTGTCTATACTTGCAGTCCTCACATGACCTTTGTCCTCCTCCACCTCACTAACTGCTCTGACACTCTGGTTCCCCTTCCCCTACAAATCTAGCTTAACCCCCCCCCCCCCCCCGGAGCAGCACTAGCAAATCTACCCGCAAGGATATTAGTCCCCCTCGAGTTCAGGTGCAAACCATCCTGTCGGAACAGCTCCCATCTTGTCCAGAAACATGAAGCCCTCCCTCCTGCACCATCTCCTTAGCCATGTATTTAGCTGCCTTATCTTCCTATTTCTAGCCTCGCTAGCATGTGGCACGGGGAGCAACCCTGAAGGTCCTGTCCTTCAACTTTGCACCTAACTCCCTAAACTCTCCTTACAGGACCTCCTCCTCCTTCCCATCCACGTCATTGGCCCCTACATGAACCACAGCATCTGGCTGCTCACCCTTCGTCCTGAGAACACCGAGAACTCGATCCGAGATATCGTGGACCCTGGCACCAGGGAGGCAACAAGACTATCCAGGATTCTCGATCTCTCCCACAGAACCTCAGACATTCCACCTCTCCCAGAATTTCCGGGAGTCTCCTGCATATTTATAGCGGCTCCCTGACGCCCACAAATTATATGCAATATCCTGGAAATCCATTTTTTTTTGAGAGGGAGAGGCAAAGGAAGAGTGAGAGGGAGCATCCTGATAGGTCTACTTAGTATGAAGAGAAACCAATCAGTTTTCTCTGTGGACGGGCTTTACAGTGTTGCTCGCTGCACTGTTTGCAACAGTGACTTTTCTATTGCCCATGGTGGGTTAAATGTTGAGGTGAGTTTAACAGGTGTCATTCGTTCATTAGCACAGCTAACGTTATTGAAACTAACACATACAAACAAGCTGGAGGAACTCAGCAGGTTGGACAGCATCCATGGAAACGGGCAGTCAATGTTTCCACGGATGCTGCCCGACCTGCTGAGTTCCTCCAGCTAGTTTGTACGTGGTGCTTTGACCACAGCATCTGCAGTGTTCTCAGTGTAATGTAAATTCTTCGGTCATTTTTTTCGGTCATTCCTTCATCTAATTTCTTGGCAACCTCCACAAAAAACTCTACAAAATTCGTTAAATACGATCTACCGTGCACAAAGCCATGCTGACTATCTTTAATCAGCCCTTGGCTGGTCAGGGGGTCATTTCTTCGGCAGTTTGGATGGGGCACGACTGTGCAAGCACGTGCCCATGAGGCAGCGAGACAGTTTAAAAAGTGAGCAAATTATCAGAGCGGGCATCAGAGGAGCGGGCGATGGAACAGAGGGAGACAGAGTAGGAAGGCTTTGGCTCGAGTGGCTTCAGCAAGCAGAGGCTGAGGACGAGCTTCACTCAAAATGTGGTAAGGCCGGGTAAGATCTTTTAATTAATTTAATTACCTTAGGAGTAGGTAATGGAGGCAGCAGTTAGGGCAGTCAAGTGCTCCGTTTGCAGTATGTGGGAAGTCAGGGCAAGTGCAATTTACCCTGATGACTACACCTGTACAATGTGCATCCAGCTGCAGCTCCTGACAAACCGTGTTAGGGAGCTGGAGCTGGAGCTGGATGAACTTCGGATCATTCGTGAGGCAGAGGCAGAAGTAGACAGGAGTTTCAGGGAGATAGTCACCCCTAGGAGTCAGGAGACAGGTAGTTGGGTGACTGACTGTCAGGAGAGGGAAGGGGAATTGACAGAATGAGCAGAGTACTCCTTTTTGGATACTGTTGGTGGGGACGACCTACCAGGGACAAGTTGCAGTGGTTGCATCTCTGGCACTGAGACTGGACCCTCAACTCAGAAGGAAAGGAGGGAAAAGAGGAGAGCAGTAGTGATAGGGGATTCGATAGGGGGACAGATAGGAGGTTCTGTGGAAGAGATCGAGAATCCCAGATGGTCTGTTGCCTCTCTGGTGCCAGGGTCCGTGATATCTCATATCGAGTTCTCAGTATTTTCAAGAGGGAGGGTGAGCAGCCGGATGTCGTGGTCCACGTAGGGACCAATGACGTGAGTAGGAAGAGTGAGGAGGTCCTGAAAGGTGAGTTTAGGGAGCTAGGTGCCAAGTTAAAGGACAGGACCTCCAGGATAGCAATCTCAGGATTGCTCCCAGTGCCACGTGCAGGTGGGTTTAGAAATAGTAAGATAGTGCAGATCAACACGTGGCTGAAGACATGGTGCAGGAGGGAGGGCTTCAGATTTATAGATAATTGGGTAGTTTTCCAGGGAAGGTGGGACCTGTTCCGGCGGGACAGTTTACATCTGAACTGGAGGGGGACAAATATTCTTTTGCTAGGTTTGCTAGAGAGGCTCCATTGGATTTAAACTAGATACAAGGGAGAAGGGGAACCAGAGTGTCGGAAGAGATGTATGGGAGAAGGAAGAAAAAGAAGATAGTAAAGTTGTTTGCACCATTAGTGATAAACAGAGAGTAGGAGGTGGAGAATTTCTTAAATGCATCTATTTTAATGCTAGGAGCATTGTAAGATAGGTGGATGAGCTTAGAGCATGGATTGATACCTGGAAATATGATGTTGTAGCTATTACTGAAACATGGTTGCAGGAGGAGTGCGATTGGCAACTGAATATTCCTGGATTTTGTTGCTTCAGGTGTGATAGAATAAGAGGGACAAGAGGGGGAGGTGGTGCATTGCTTGTCAGAGAAAATATTACAGCAGTACTCTGGCAGGATAGATTAGAGGGCTCATCTGGGGAGGCTATTTGGGTGGAATTGAAGAATGGGAAAGGTGTAGTAACACTTATAGGGGTGTATTATAGACCACCTAATGGGGAGTGAGAATTGGAGGAGCAAATTTGGAAGGAGATAGCAGATATTTGTAGTAAGCACAGGGTTGTGATTGTGGGAGATTTTATTTTCCACACATAGACTGGGAGGCCCACACTGTAAAAGGGCTGGATGGTTTGGAGCTTGTAAAATGTGTGCAGGATAGTTTTTTGCAGCAATACATAGAGGTACCAACTAGAGAAGGGGCAGAGTTGGATCTCCTGTTAGGGAATGAGATAGGTCATGTGACGGAGGCATGTGTTGGGGAGCACTTCGAGTCCGGTGATCACAATACCATTAATTTCAATATAATTATGGAGAAGGATAGGACTGGACCCAGGGTTGAGATTTTTGATCGGAGAAAGGCTAACTTTGAGGAGATGCGAAAGGATTTAGAAGGAGTGGATTGGGACAATTTGTTTTATGGGAAGGATGTAATAGAGAAATAGAGGTCATTTAAAAGTGAAATTCTGAGGGTACAGAATCTTTATGTTCCTGTTAGGTTGAAAGGAAAGGTTAAAAGTTTGAGAGAGCCATGGTTTTCAAGGGATATTGGAAACATGGTTTGGAAAAAGAGAGATATCTACAATAAATATCGGCAGCATGGAGTAAATGAGGTGCTCGAGGAATATAAAGAATGTAAGAAGAATCATAAGAAAGAAATTAGAAAAGCTAAAAGAAGATACGAGGTTGCTTTGGCAAGTAAGGTGAAAATAAACCCAATGGGTTTCTACAGTTATATTAATAACAAAAGGATAGTGAGGGATAAAATTGGTCCCTTAGTGAATCAGAGTGGACAGCTATGTGTGAAGCCAAAAGAGATGGGGGAGATTTTGAACAATTTCTTTTCTTCAGTATTCACTAAGGAGAAGGATATTGAATTGTGTAAGGTAAGGGAAACAAGTAGGGAAAGAGGAGGAAGTACTGGCACTTTTAAGGAATATAAAAGTGGATAAATCTCCAGATCCTGACAGGATATTCCCTGGGACCTTGAGGGAGGTTAGTGTAGAAATAGCAGGGGCTCTGACAGAAATATTTCAAATGTCATTAGAAACGGGGATGGTGCCAGAGGATTGGCGTATTGCTCTTGTGGTTCCAATGTTTAAAAAGGGTTCTAAGAGTAAACCTAGCAATTATAGGCCTGTCAGTTTGATGTCAGTGGTGGGTAAATTAATGGAAAGTATTCTTAGAGATGGTATATATAATTATCTGGATAGACAGGGTCTGATTCGGAACAGTCAACATAGATTTATGCGTGGAAGATCATGTTTGACAAATCTTATTGAATTTTTTGAAGAGGTTACTAGGAAAATTGACGAGGGTAAAGCAGTGGATGTTGTCTATATGGACTTCAGTAAGGCCTTTGACAAGGTTCCACATGGAAGGTTAGTTAGGAAGGTTCAATCGTTAGGTATTAATATTGAAGTAGTGAAATGGATTCAACAGTGGCTAGATGGGAGATACCAGAGAGTAGTGGTGGATAACTGTTTGTCAGGTTGGAGGCCGGTGACTAGTGGTGTGCCTCAGGGATCTGTACTGGGTCCAATGTTGTTTGTCATATACAATAATGATCTGGATGATGGGGTGGTAAATTGGATTAGTAAGTATGCAGATGATACTAAGATAGGTGGTGTTGTGGATAATGAAATAGGTTTTCAAAGCTTGTAGAGAGATTTAGACCAGTTAGAAGAGTGGGCTGAAAGATGGCAAATGGAGTTTAATGCTGATAAGTGTGAGGTGCTACATTTTGATAGGAATAATCCAAATAGGACATACATGGTAAATGGTAGGGCAATGAAGAATGCAGTAGAACAGAGTGATCTAGGAATAATTCCTGGCATAGGAATAATTCTAGGCATAGTTCCTGAAGGTGGAATCTCATGGGGATAGGGTGGTGAAGAAAGCTTTTGGTATGTTGGCCTTTATAAATCAGAGCATTGAGTATAGGAGTTGGGATGTAATGTTAAAATTGTACAAGACATTGGTGAGGCCAAATTTGGAGTATTGTGTACAGTTCTGGTCACCGAATTACAGGAAAGATGTCAACAGAGAGAGTACGGAGAAGATTTACTAGAATGGGTTTCAGCACCTAAGTTACAGAGAAAGGTTGAACAAGTTAGGTCTTTATTTTTTGGAGCGTAGAAGGTTGAAGGGGGGCTTGATAGAGGTATTTAAAATTATGAGGGGGATAGATAGAGTTGACGTGAATAGGCTTTTTCCATCGAGAGTGGGGGAGATTCAAAGAAGAGGACACGAGTTGAGAGTTGGGGCAAAAGTTCTGGGGTAAGACGAGGGGGAACATATTTACTCAACGTGGTAGTTGTGTGGAATGAGCTTCCAGTAGAAGTGGTAGAAGCAGGTTCAATACTATCATTTAAAGTAAAATTGGATAGGTAATGGACAGGAAAGGAATGGAGGATTATGTGCTGAGTGCAGGTCAGTGGGACTAGGTTTGGCACAGACTAGAAGGGCTGAGATGGCCTGTTTCTGTGCTGTAATTGTTATATGGTTATATGGTTAAATTAGCTGGCTACCTCCTCGGGAGCTACTCTATTGATGTCCTATGTGATGAGGCCAAACTCCCTGTAGACTTGCTTAAAGTTGTAATAGAAGGAAAAAAATGACTCCATGATAATATAATATAAGTACATATTTTGATGTCACATTTTCTGCATATACCCAACTTGGTTTAATCACTAAACAAAGTATTACATACACCCTTAGAGGTCAACCAGGGGGTGGAGGATATGGGGTTACGGGGACGAGGGGTGCTACCTCCCTGAAATGAGTTTTTGCCAGGTGGGTTCTCTGGAACCTCTTATCTGCCCCCCTAACTATCGAATCCCATATCACTACTGCTCTCCTCTTTTCCCTCCTTCCTTTCTGAGCTGAGGGTCCAGTCTTGGTGCCAGATACACAACCACTACAATTTGTCCCTGGTAGGTCGTCCCCAACAACGGTATCCAAAACGGTGTACTTATTATTGATGGGAACGGCCACAGGGGTGCTCTGCTCATTTTGTCTATTCCCCTTCCCTCTCCTGACAGTCACCCAGCTACCTGCCTCCTGACTTTTAGGGGTGACTATCTCCCTGAAACTCCTGTCTATTTCTGCCTCTGCCTCCCGAATGATCCGAAGTTCATCCAGCTCCAGCTCCAGTTCCCTAACACGGTTTGTCAGGAGCTGCAGCTGGATGCACATTGTACAGGTGTAGTCATCAGGGACAACTGTGTTGTCTTGTACCCTTGAGAATGGTCTCTGTGCAGGTTGCACATTCTCCCTTCACTTGTATGGTTTTCTCCTGGTTCTCCTCTTTCCTCCGACATCCCAAAGAGGTCTTGCTTTTGTTGGGGTTAACTACAGTAAATTCACTCCTAGGGTAGGTGTTTGTTGAATCAGTGAGGTGTAATTGAGAAATTAGTAGTAAAGTGATCACTCAAGTTGAGTATAATGTTGCCTTTAGGGTTTATTTCCTTAATGGAGAACACCTGTGCGTGACTTTGTTTGATGTGGGAAGGCTGATGCACGGGCAGCCGCCACGTGGCCCTTGACATATTGGGGTCAGGGTCCAATGGCATGGACTTCACCGCGGCAGCCTTCCTCTGCCTTCACTGCCGTTGTGATGTGTCACCATCTTGCAGTAGCTCCTCTGTTGAGGTCTAGATTGGATGGCTGTTTATCTGGAACCGTCACAGGTGACCTTACCGGGTGCTAGGCTCCAGACGGCATTGCTGTTGGGATCTCAGGAACTCACAAGTCTCTCCAGACTATCCTGCACACATTTTACAAACTCCAAACCATCCAGCCCTTTCACAGTATGGGCCTCCCAGTCTATGTCTGCTATCTCCTTACAAATTTGATCCTCCAATTCTTGCTTCCCATTAGGTGGTCTATAATGCACCCCTGTAAGTGTTACTACACCTTTCCCATTCGTCAATTCCACCCAGTAGATTGCTAGGAGAGCCAACATTGCCTCAATCAGCTGTCTGGCCTCCCATTTCATAACAAAATATGAAATGATATGAAATCTGATGTTTTAAACTTCATTGAAAATCTTAAGAAAATTCAAATGCACTTTATACACTGGCTAAACTCTGTAAGTTATATCCTTAATGTTGTTTGTGGGACAGATAAATGTCATTAATCCACATTGACTCCCAGCTCTTACGTCAGAATGCTGTTCATTGACTTTAGTTCGGTATTCAATACTGCGACCCCCCCTCCAAGCCGATCGCCAAACTTCACCAGCTTGGTATCAGCTCATCCCTCTGCAATTGGACCTTGGATTTTCTGACTAACAAACCCCAATCTGTTAAGTTAGATTCCTCCTCCACTCTCACCCTGAACACCGGCGTGCCTCAAGGCTGTGCGCTGAGCCCTCTTCTGTACTCCCTTTTCACCTGTGACTGTGTTCCTGTACATGGTTCTAACTCCATAATCAAGTTTGCAGACGACACCACGGTGATTGGCCTGAGCAGAGGGGATGATGAAACAGCCTACAGGGACAAGGTCCAGCACCTGACCACGTGCTGTGCCGACAACAACCTGGCCCTTAACACCCAGAAGACCAAGGAGATCATTGTGGACTTCTGGCATGCTAGGAGACACACTCACGTCCCCATCTACATCAATGGAGCTGTAGTGAAGCGTGTATCAAGCTTCAAATTCCTGGTGTCCACATTTCCGAGGATCTCACCTGGTCCCTGAACTCCTCCATCCTGATCAAAAAGATGCAACAGCACCTTTATTTCCTGCGGAGCATCAAGAAAGCTCACCTCTGTCCCAGGATACTGACGGACTTTTACCGCTGTACCATTGAGAGCATACTCACCAACTGCATCTCAGTGTGGTATGGCAATTGTCCCATATCGGACCTCAAAGCACTCCAGCGTGTGGTGAAAACTGCCCAGTGGATTATCGGCACCTAATTGTCCACCATTGAGAACATCTACCATAAACACTGCCTGGGCAGGGCGAAAAGCATTATCAAGGATGCATCTCACGCTAACCATGGACTCTTTACTCTCCTCCCATCCGGTAGGCACTACAGGAGCGTCTGCTCCCGCACCAGCAGGCACAGGAAGAGCTTCTTCCCTGAGGCTGTGACCCTGCTGAACCTCACATCACAGCGCTAAGCAGTATTGCACCCATATTGTACTGTCTCAGTACTTTTATAAGCATAAGGAATAAGGTGGATGATCTTGTTGTACAGTTACAGTTTGGCAGGTATGATATTGTGGCCATCACTGAGACGTGGTTATAGGATGCGTGTCTCGGGGAGCTGAACATCCAAGGATACATGGTGTATCGGAAGGATAGGCAGGTCGGTAGAGGGGGTGGCATGGCTTTAATGGTAAGAAATGAAATGAAATCATTGGAAAGAGTTGACATAGGATCGGAAGGTACAGAATCTTTATGGGTTGAGCTAAGAAATCTCAGGGGTAAAAGGACTCTGATGGCAGTTATTTACAGGCCTTCAAACAGCTGCAGTGATGTGGACTACAAATTACAACAGGAAACAGAAAAGGCTTGCCAGAAGGGCAGTGTTATGATAATTGTGGGGGATTTTAACATGCGAGTGGATTGGGAAAATTAGGTCGGCACTGGATCTCAAGAGAGAGAATTTGTAGAATGTCTACGAGATGGCTTTTTAGAACAGCTTGTTGTTGAGCCCACTAGGGAATCAGCTGTACTGGATTGGGTATTGTGTAATGAACCAGAGGTGATTAGAGAGATTGAGGTGAAGGAACCCTGAGGAGGCAGTGATCACAACATGATTGAGTTCACTGTGAAATTTGAGAAAGAGAAGCCAAAATCCGATCTGTCAGTATTTCAGTGGAGTAAAGGAAATTACAGTGGCATGAGAGAGGAACTGGCCAAGGTTAACTGGAAGGGGACACTAGCGGGAAGGACAGCAGAGCAGCAGTGGCTGGAGTTTATGCGAGAAGTGAGGAAGGTGCAAGACGGATATATTCCAAAGAAGAAGAAATTTTCAAATGGAAAAAGGATACAACCGTTGCTGACAAGAGAAGTCAAAGTCAAAGTAAAAGCAAAGCAGAGGGCATACAAGGAAGCAAAAATTAGTGGGAAGACAGAGGATTGGGAAGCTTTTAAAAGCTTACAAAAGGAAACTAAGAAGGTCATTAAGAGGGAAAAGATGAACTGTGAAAGGAAGCTAGCAAATAATATCAAAGAGGATACTAAAAGCTCTTTCAAGTATATAAAGAGTAAAATTCTACAGGTGAGAATAGATATAGGAACGAAAGAAAATGATGCTGGAGAAACTGTAATGGGAGATAAGGAGATGGCGGAGGAACTGAACGAGTATTCTGCATCAGTCTTCACAGAGGAAGACATCAGCAATATACCGGACATTCAAGGGTGTCAGGAAAGAGAAATATGCACAGTCACAATTACGACAGAGAAAGTACTCAGGAATCTGAATAGTCTAAGGGTAGATAAATCTCCCGGACCAGATGGAATGCACCCTCGTGTTCTGAAGGAAGTAGCAGTGGAGATTGCGGAGGCATTAGCAATGATCTTTCAAAAGTCGATAGATTCTGCTTGGTTCCAGAGGACTGGAAGATTGCAAATGTCACTCCGCTATTTAAGAAGGGGGCAAGGAAGCAAAAAGGAAATTATAGACCTGTTAGCTTGACATCGGTGTTTGGGAAGTTGTTGGAGTTGATTGTCAAGGATGAGGTTACAGAGTACCTGGAGGCATATGACAAGATAGGCAGAACTCAGCATGGTTTCCTTAAAGGAAAATCCTGCCTGACAAACCTAGTGCAATTTTTTGAGGAAATTACTAGTAGGCTAGACAAGGGAGATGCAGTGGATGTTGTGTATTTGGATTTTCAGAAGGCCTTTGACAAGGTGCCACACATGAGGCTGCTAAACAAGATAAGAGCCCATGGAATTACAGGAAAGTTACATACGTGGATAGAGTGTTGGTTGATTGGCAGGAAACAGAGAGTGGGAATAAAGGGATCCCATTCTGGTTGGCTGCTGGTTACCAGTGGTGTTCCACAGGGGTCCGTGTTGGGGTCACTTCTTTTTACTTTGTATATCAACGATTTGGATTATGGAATAGATGGCTTTGTGGCTAAGTTTGCTGATGATACAAAGATAGGTGGAGGGGCCGGTAGTGCTGAGGAAACAGAGTCTGCAGAGAGACTTGGATAGATTGGGGGGATGGGCAAAGAAGTGGCAAATGAATTACAATGTCGGAAAGTATATGGTCATGCACTTTGCTGGAAGAAATAAACGGACAGACTATTATTTAAATGGAGAGAGAATTCAAAGTTCTGAGATGCAACGGGACTTGGGAGTCCTCGTGCAGGATACCCTAAAGGTTAACCTCCGGGTGAGTCAGTGGTGAAGAAGGCGAATGCAATGTTGGCATTCATTTCTAGAGGAATAGAGTATAGGAGCAGAGATGTGATGTTGAGGTTCTATAAGGCACTGGTAAGACCTCAGTTGGAATACTGTGTGCAGTTTTGGGCTCCTTATTTAAGAAAGGGTGTGCTGACATTGGAGAGGGTTCAGAGAAGACTCACTAGAATGATTCTGGGAATGAGAGGGTTAACATATGAGGAACATTTGACCGCTGTTGGACTGTACTCCTTGGAGTTTAGAAGAATGAGGGGGGACCTTGTAGAAACATTTCGAATTTTGAAAGGCATGGACCGAGTGGATGTGGCAAAGTTGTTACCCATGTTGGGGGAGTCTAGGACGAGAGGACATGACTTGAGGATTGCAGGGCGCCCATTCAGAACAGAGATGCAAAAAAAAATTTTAGCCAGAGGGTGGTGAATCTATGGAATTTGTTGCCACGGGCAGCAGTGGAGGCTAAGTCATTGGGTGTATTTAAGACAGAGATTGATGGGTATCTGAGTAGTCAGGGCATCAAAGGTTATGGTGAGAAGGCAGGGGAATGGGACTAAAGGGGAGATTGGATCAGCTCATGATGAAATGGCAGAGCAGACTCAATGGGCCGAATGGCCGACTTCTGCTCCTTTGTCTTATGGTTTTATGGTCTTTTATATTTGTGTGCTGTAGCACTTAGTTTTATTTGAGTTATTTTGTAAATAACACTATTCTTTGCATTTGTGGTTAGATGCTGACTGCATTTCATTTGGCTTTGTATCTGTACTTGGCACAATGACAATAAAGTTGAATCTAATCTAATCTTTTACTATCTATAGATTACAAGCACTTTTCCTACTATCAATGTCAAGCTGCCAGTTCTGTGGTTCTCTTGATTTATGTCTTTCTGCTTTCTGGGGTAGAGGAATGCCACTTGCCACCTTCCATTTTGCAAGAACCTTTTCATAATCTGAATTCTGAAAATTGATAACCTATGTTTCCGTAGTGACCTCCTTCAAAACTCTGCTATGTGAATAATTCAGTACTGGAGGTTTAGAAGATTTTTTTCTAGTTATTTTTAAGAATTGCCTTATTTGCTATAGACTCTGGTTCTTCGGTATTTTCAGGAGCTTTTTGTACTGCCTGCTGTAAATACAGACATGTATTTATTTAAATCATTCCTTATTTCTTAATTATTAATTCCTTATTTGTTATTTTAAATTCTCCTGTCACATTTGCCTCTTACCCTTTTCACATTTCTGTAAAAGTCCTTCCATTTTAAGAAAGGCAATTGGACAATTGGATTCCTATAAAGGAGGTTATAGGATGGTGAGCCTCATGTTGGTGGGGAAGCTTCAGTGAGGATTCTTTGAGACACAATTTCCGCATGTTTGGAGATGTATGGCCTTGTTAGGGATGGTCACTACAGCTTTATGTGAAACAAATCTTGTCTTAAAAGCTTGAGTTTTTTGAGGAGGTGAAGAAGGTGGTGAGGGTAGGATGATGGATATTGTACACATAGATTTTAGTAAGGCATTTGACATGGGTTAAGGGTGAAAGATGAAATATTTAAGGGGAACACGAGGGGGGATTTCTTCACTCAGAGGGTGGGGAGAGTGTGGAACGAGCTGCCAGCGGAAGTGGTGGATGTGGATTTGATTTCAACATCTAAGAGAAGTTTGGATAAGTACGTGGATGGGAGGGTTATGGAGGGCTGTGGTCCAAGTTGATAGGACTTGGCAGAATAATAGTTTGGTACAGAGTAGATGGGCCAAGTGGCCTCTTCTGTGATGTAGTGCTCTATGACTCTATGGTCCTTTGGTTGGCTGATCCAGAAGATTAAGATACATGGGATTGACATTGCCTTCATGGGATTGGATCCAAAATTGGCTTGGACATAGAAGGCAGAGGGGAGGGGGGTATTATCTGACTGGAGGTCTGTGACCCATAGTGCTGTGCAGATCTCAGTGCTGGGACTTCTGTTGTTTGTGATAGGTATAATCAATGACTTGGATGGACTGATTAGTAGGTTAGCTAATGGCTTGAAAATTGGTGAAGTTGTGAACAGTGAAGAAGGTTATTAAAGGATACAGCAGAATATATACTAGTGGCAGATATAAGCAGATGAAGTTTAATCCAGGCTAGTGTGAGGTGTTACACTTTGGGAGGCCAAATACAAAGGAAGCATGCATTGTAAGTGGTAGGACCCTAAAGTCAGGTCAAGTTTGTTGTCATTTAACTATATACATGTATGTGATGTACATAAACAAAAAATGTATATAGAAGCGAGACAGTGTTTCTTTGAACCAGAGTGTCAAGCACGGTAGTACACATAACACAAGATTACTAAGGATAGGATCTACAGATGAGTCACACATAAAAAACAAGCAAGAGCATTAATATTAAATATTGTAGGGTACGGAACAGATTAACCAGCGACACTTTGAATACAATGCAGCAGGGAGATCAGGACCCTAATGGCCTGGGGGAGGAAACTTTCTCATCCTGACCATTCTTGTTTTTATGCATCGTAGTCTCCAGTCTGGTGGTAGAAAGTCAAAGAGGATGCTGGATGGATGGGTGGGATCTTTAATAATACTAAGGGCCCTGCATACGTGGTGCTCCTGATAAATGTCTCCGATGGATGGCAGGGAGTCTCTTATGATCCTCTCAGCTGTTCTCACAGTCCTTCCTAGGGACTTCTGGTCTGAGGCTCGACTGCTCCCATACCAGATGGAGATGCAACTTGTCGGGTTGCTCTCAATGGTGCTCCTGTAAAATGCAGTTAAGATGGGGAGGGGAGCCTGGTTTGCTTCAATCTTCATAGGAAGTGGAGGTGCGGTTTGCCTTCTTGTCCAGGGACCGAGTGAGGCCATCGTGATGTGAACTCCCAGGGACTTGGCGCACTTCACTCTGTGGAGGAGCCATGTATTCACAGAGGGGGGTGGCTTGTCTGCCCCTTCCCGAAGTCCACAATGATTTCAGGCTTGGGTTGTTCTGGTCACTCCACCTCCTCTGTCTCTGTCTTGTCATTGTTCTTGCTGAGATCAACCACCGTTGTGTCACCCGCACACTTGGTGACATAGTTTGACCTGGATCCTGCGACATTGTCATACATCAGCAGTGTGAAGAGCAGCGGGCTGAGCACTCAGCCTCGGAGTGTGCCAGTGCTCAGCGCAATGGGGTGAGGGGCATTGCTGCCCACCTGGACTGCCTGTGGCCTTGCTGTTAAGAAGTCCAGTATACAGTTGCGGAGGGAGATGTTAGACCCAGCGAGGACAGTTTCTAGGGTATGATGGTGTTGAATGCTGAACTGTTGAAAGTCTATAAACAGCAGTCTGACATATGAGACACCATTTTCCAGGTGGGACAGGGCAGAAGCTATTGCATTGTCAGTGGATTGATTTGAGTGATAAGTGAACTGGGCAGGGTCCAATGTAGCCAGGAAACCAGCTTTAATGTGCTCACTGACCAGCCACTCAAAGAGCATTGAGATACAGAGGGATATTAGGGTTGAAGTTCAAAGTTCTCTAAAAGAGGCAAGTAGGTAGGGTGGCATATGAACATGCTTGCTGTCATCAGTCAAGGTATTGATTGTAAGGGTCAGGAAGGCATGCCACAGTTGTACAAAGTATTGGTTGTGATGCATTTAGAGCTACCCCATTAAGGGAAGGATGTGAAAGCTTTGGAAAGGATGCAGAGGAGATTGACCAAGGTGCCATGTGGATAAGAGAGTATTAGTTATAAGAAGAGTATGTACATACTTAAACTGTTTTCACTAGAACATTAAAGGCTTAGGGGATAGATACTTATAAAGTTATGAGAGGCACAGACAGGGCAGACAGAGTCTTCTTCCCAGCGGAGAAATGTCAGATATGACTTCTGCAACCTCCTGCGCGATCCCACCACCAGCCACATCTTCCCCTCCCCCCCCCCCCCCCCAATCTCGGCTTCCCACAGGGATCGCTCCCTATGCGACTCTCCTGTCCATTCATCCCCCCATCCCTCCCCACCGACCTCCCTCCGGGCACTCATCCCTGCAAACGGAAGAAGTGCTACACCTGCCCCCACACTTCTTCCCTCACCACCGTCCCAGGCCCCAGACAGTCCCTTCAGGTGAGGCACCAGTTCACCTGCGAGTCAACGGGGGTGATATACTGTATCCGGTGCTCCCGATGTGGCCATTTATACATTGGGGAGACCCGCCGCAGACTGGGAGACCACTTCGCCGAACACCGGCGCTCGGTTCTCCAGCAGTGGCGGGATCTCCCTGTGGCCACACACTTCAATTCCACAGACCACTCCCACTCCGACATGTCTGTCCATGGCCTCCTCTACCGTCAAGATGAGGCCACACGCAGGTCGATGGAGCAATACCTTATCTCCCGCCTAGGTAACCTCCTACCTGCCAGCATGAACATTCAACTCACAGACCTCCGTTGATACCCCTGCCCCCCTTACCCCCATCCCTATCTATAATTTTAGTCTGGTTCTCTTTCTCTCTTTTTTCCCCCCTCACTGTAATCTCCCCCTCAGTCCTACCTTTCTTTCTCTTTTATTTACCATAATTCTCCACCTTCTCCCAGCCCATTTCCCTCCAGCCTATCACTTCCTAGCTCTCTACTTTATCCCTCCCCCCCACTTGAGATGGACAAAGCAAAGGTGCTCAACAAGGACGTACCCCAATCAGCAGCAAGTCTCATCGATGTCGAAGAGGCCACACAGGGGTCACTGGATACAATAGATGATCCCAAGACCTGCAGGTGAGTGTTCCCTCACTTGGAAATGCTGTTTGGGGGCATAAATGGTATTGATCGATGAGGTATAGGGGTAGGTGTAGCACTTGTCTCACTTACAGGGATAAGTCCCAGGAGGAAGATAAGTTGGGATGGACTAGTGGACATGAGAGCCATGTAGAGAGTAATCCCTACATAAAATGGGGAGGTGGGAAAGATGGACAGTTGTAGAATCCTGTCAGAGATGGCAGAAGTTATGGAGAAAATGTGCAGGATTGCTCAATACAGCCCTCACTCAATGCCAGCAAGACCAAGGAGATGATTATTCGTTTGTTCCTCGTAAAGTCAGAGGTCCATGAGCCAATCCTCATTGGGGGATCAGAGGTGGAGAGATCAGCAACTTTAAATTTCTCAGCGTTGTCATTTCAGAGGATCTGTCCTGGCTCCAGCATGTAAGTGCCACTATGATGAAAACATGGGTTGTATATAGTGACATAAATGTACTTAGATAATAACATTTACTTTAAACTTTGAACTTTGAAGGAGAGGAGATTATGGAAAGTATAAACCAATTAATCTGATATCAGTACAATAAAACTCTTAATTTGGCACGTTTGGGACTATGATAGTGCAGGACTATCAAATTTTCCAAACTGTTTTAATTAGACATTACGCGGCAATATAATAGATTTCTGTGAACATAAGTTTAAAAAGAACATAGAAAGGGAACCCATTAAGTTTAAAGGAAGTGCTGAAAACCAGGCCCTGGTATTCAGCTTAGTTGTAGCATAATTAAGACGGGTGTATAAGTTTTTCAATATGAAGAATATCAAGAGATACGGGTTCATATAAGAAAGTTATTGAATGGTGGTGCTTAACTTCTGTCTCTATAAATTTCCAGAATGGCGCAGATTTTTAGCAATAATAACTCAATATAGTATCAAAAGTTTATTGAATTCAGCAGGCTTCAGACAGTAAAATTATTTCATACGGATTAATAGTACTGTTATGTTTTATAGTTTCAAAACATTGAACCAATTGGAAAAAAATGTAGAGAGTCCAGAATCCTTGTATTGGTTTTGTTTTGACTTTAAGCGAATAACACCGCATTACGTGGATAATGTGATGACGTATGCCATTCACGTACTTTTACATATAACCTGTACTGAATTATTTAAACAAACAAGACTGCTTAATCAACAGTATATTTACAATATTACTCAAATATTACTGATATGTTAAATGTGCAACAGATAAGTTTTAAATTTTATTTATTGAGAATATTGTTACTTGTGGTCATCATTATAACTTACTGATTGCCTGCACCTCTGTCTGTCCATGCCCATCTTCTCTATTGTGCCTCAGGTGTGGTTCAGGGTCTTCATTTCTGCCTCTATGGAACAGCACCAAGTTGGTTTTGGTCTCCCGCATTTCCTCCACCCTTCAGAGATCCAGTGAAGTGCTATCTTGATGATAGATTTGGCCTCTCTTCTCATCACATGCCCAATCCATCTCCAACATTTCCTTGTGATAATTGTGGCTGTGTCCTCTTGATGACCCTGAGGAGCAGAGTGTGGTTGGAGACTTTATGTTGAGGGTCTTGGTCTCAGTCTTTCTTGAACTGACTCAAGTGAAATTAGCATAAAAATTCTGGATGATCTGGACAATTTTGGAAGGGTTCCCATATGATCTGAGAACTTGGCAAAGCCCTCCCTGTGGATGCTATCAAATATCTTTTCAAAGTCCACGAAATGTACATGCAACTGCCTCTGCTTCAGTGTACTGCTCTATGATATTACACAGTGTGAATATCTGGTCGACACAGCCTCTGTTCTTCCTGAAGCCAGCTTGCTCCTTCCTCTGTAACCCGTTGGACGATGAGTTGGCGAGGATCTTGCTTGGCATTGACAAAAGTGTGATGCCACGTTAGTTGTTGCAGTCACTTAATCCTCTTTTCTCGGGGATCCACATGGTGACTCCCATTGTCCTGCCCTTGGGTGCTTGTCCCCTTTCCCAGATTAGAGTGGACAGTGGTTGCAGGATGACCGCTGCAGCTTTGGGTTCAGCTTTGACCGGTTGGGCTTTCAAATTGTCCTGTCCTGGAGCTTTGCTGGTCTTTAGTGATTTATCGGCAGCACCAGTATCTTCTCCCTCGGGTGGGTGGATCTGTGTTGATGTCAGGTCCTTCATCTAGTGGCGGTCTATTCAGTAATTCTCCAAACTACTCTGTCCATTGTGCTTGCTGCTCTTTCTCATTTGTCATCATATAAACGTTTACAAAAACTATTTCAGTTAGTATGGAATTCAAGACAGATAACAGTCCCTACTTTAGACTCAATGTTTTGATGCTTCCCCTTCTACAGAAACTCTGAGTTGGCCTTCCAGTAAAAATTCTCCTTAATTTACATTTTTGCTACAACTTTTCCACTTTCACTCAACTCATCCAAAAAGACTTCATGCACTTTGTAACACACACGAAATGCTGGAGGAACTCAGCAGGCCTGGCAGCATATATGGAGAAGAGTAAACAGTTGACGTTTCAGGCCGAGACCCTTCACCAGCCCTGATGATTTAAACCTCCGCTTCAAATATACCCAATGATGTGGCCTCCACAGTCATGTGTAGCAATTAATTCCACAGATTCACCATTCTACTCTTGTGTCGCCTCTAAAAACTGACCTTTTAATTATGCTTTTGGTTATCTCCCCTTTCTCCAGCTAATTATTACTGAGAAATGTACAAAACAATATCTATAATGACGGCAACAAAAATATGGATATATCTTGTGAAAAACCTTTTGATAAGAATATTAGACATCTATTGTCAACAAACAGCTTCATTTTAAACACAAACGTTGATTAGACCTCTCACTTAGGAGTGTGCTTTTAGTCCAAAAATATTAAGGTTACCAATTAATCATAAGGAATTGAATGGTATATTTGGCTTCAGTTACATCACATGATGGGAATTTATTTAGGGAAGATCCATTTCTATTAATGCACAATAAAATATCCATAAAACTGAAATATTTTAACAGTTGCTTGGAGCGAGGAATCCCTCATCAAACTAATTGGATGTTGGACTTCAAAATATTAATACTGTAAGCTGCTGGAAAATCCTTGTTCCGCAATTTCTACTTCTCATTAACATAATTATATCTGCAACCAGCTAGATGAGAGATTCCATTAGTGGATCAAATCTATGAACAATAAGCAGCCTTTTGTCTCTGCCACCTGGTGATCTGCTAACATTTTAAAACATAATAATAATAATCATTACTGTCAAATTATCTGATTCAGTTAAAGACTGAAGATTTCAAAAATCGATCTGGTTAATTTCAAGTCAGTAAAATAGTTTTACTTTAAAATATTTTCAATTATGTAAATTATAAACTACATATAAAATTATAAGAGTGATTTAAAAAAAATACTGATCTTCAGTCATAAACATCTGTAAGAGTCAATACAAATCCTCAGAACTTGACTTCAGAGATTGTGGCGTGTATTTCAATGTCACTCTCAACAACAGGTTTCTCAATTTTACTTTCTACTTCCAGCATCTTTTTGATTTTAGTCCTTTGAGGAAATATTTGTGAAGTAGCTCCACGCCCTCCTTTTGAGTATTCAATATATTCCACAACTCCATATAAAGTCATGCCTATTAACAGGACAATCAGTAAAATAATCAACTTGACCTTTATGCACAAAAAATTTGCATAAGCGAATGCGATCACAAATCCCACAGATTCCCACAACCGGTAGTTTGAAAATGCTGCTTCTTTGTGCTCCAGGAACAGAACTCCGTAGAGGGCTTGAAGAGAAAAAAAATTATTGTCACTTTCCAAAATTCTTCTAATTTGAGTATCATCTGTCATTCATTTTATTTTCTTCCACTTTTTTTTGCCCCACGGGCAGTCATATATAATCAGTGGCCATTTTATTAGGTACCTCCTGTACCTAATGAAGTGGACACTGAGTGTATGTTCATGGTCCTCTGATTCTTCAGATTTCGACATGTTGTGCATTCAGAGATGCTCTCCTGTTTACCATTGTTGTAATAGAACCATAGAACACCACAGCACAGGACACGCCCTTCAGCCCTCCATGTTGTGCTGACCCATATAATCCTTAAAAAAAAGTACTAAACCCACACTACCCCATAACCCTCCATTTTTCTTCCATCCATGTGCCTGTCCAAGAGGCTCTTAAATGCCCCTAATGTTTTGGCCTCCACCACCATCCCTGGCAAGTCATTCCAGGCACTCACAACCCTCTGTGTAAAAAAACTTACCCCTGATGTCTCCCCTAAACTTCCCTCCCTTAATTTTGTACATATGCTCTCTGGTGTTTGCTATTAGTGCGCTGGGAAACAGGTACTGACTATCCACCCGATCTATGCCTCTCATAATCTTATAGACCTCTATCAAGTCCCCTCTCATTCTTCTACGCTCCAACGAGAAAAGTCCCAGCTCTGCTAACCTTGCTTCATATGACTTGTTCTCCAAACCAGGCAACATCCTGGTAAATCTCCTCTGCACCCTCTCCATAGCTTCCACATCCGTGGTTATTTGAGTTACTGTTGTCTATCTGTCAACTTGAACCAGTTCTGACATTCCCCTCTGTCCTCCCTCATTAATAAGGCATTTTTGCCTATAGTACTGCCTCTGACTGGGTGTTTCTTGCACCATTCTCTGTAAAGTTTAGAGACTATTGTTTGTGAAATGCCCAGGAGATCAGCAGTGTATGAAATACTCAAACCACCCCTTCTGGCACCAACAATCATTCCCAGTCAAAGTCACTTGGATCACATTTCTTCCCCATTCTGATGTTTGGTCTGGACAACAACTGAACCTCTTGACCATGTCTGCATGCTTTTATGCATTGAGATGCTGCTGTGTGATTGGCTGATTAGATATTTGTATTAATGAGCAGGTGTACAGGTGTAGCTAATAAAGTGCCACTGAGTGTACATAAAACATGGAGGGTGATCCAGTGTAGAACACGCATTAAATTGTTCACAATCCAGTTTCATGTTTGGAAGTAGAATTCAAAGGTTAAGACAAGATGTCCAGGCCAAGTTGGCAAATTGGATCTAATATTGGCTTGGTAATAGGAGGCTGAGGATGATAAAGCAGGGTTGTTTTAATGATCAGAAACCTGTAACCAGTGGTGTACCATAGGGATCAATGCTGGGAACATTATATACTGTATGTAGGCAATTTGGATGTGAATGTAGGAGGTATGATTAGTAAGCTTGGAAACAACAGAAAATGCTAGTGTAGTTGATTGTAGGAAGAATTGTCATAAGACAGCAACCAACTACATTGGATTAAATTAAACCTGGATGTGTGGGATGATATATTTTGCGGGGTCTAGTTGGGGTAGAACGGACATAAAGAATGGTAGGACCTTGGTGTATTGAGGAACAGAGGCACCTTGGTGCACAAGCCCAAGTAGTCCTGAAGGTGGCAGTGTAGTCAGGTGGTGGAAAAGGCATGTGGGACACTGAGCAAGGCACGAAACAGAAGAACAGGCTACAACTTTATAAATCAAAAGTGGGATGACTTTATAAAGCAATGGTTAAAAAAAGCTAAACAATGAATACACCACACTTAAGTGAGATGTGATTACACAGAAGAGGGTGCAGAGGAGATCCAAAATGTTGCCAGAAATTAGAGCATTTCAGTTATGAGGTTTTTCCTTCCTGGGTTTTCCTTCGAGGGGAGGAGGCTTCAGGGCACATGATCAATGTATGCGAAATTAAGAAGGTCATAGATAGGATAGATAGTAAGAAATGTTTCTCCATAAGAGCTAGAGGGTATAGATTTAGGGAAAGGAGTGGATCTGAGGAAGTATGTTTCACCCAGAGTGGTTTTGAAATATGAAAAACACTGCCCAAGTGGGTGGAGGAGACAGGCTCTTTGACCATTCAAGAAGCATCTAGGTGAGTATTTGTATTATCATGTGCAAATCATGTGCTGATCGATAGAATTAATATAGATGGGTATTTGATGTTCCTAAGGACACGCTGGACTGAACAACTTCAGTGTGTCTGTGCTATAGCAATCTGCGTGAAAACCAAATGTTGGTTACCTGTGGATCTCAGATGAAGACCTGTAATTAATTTAGATTACTTTGTAGATATCTGTTTTCACTTTGACGCAAAAGAATCTTTTTTTCCTGCTGACCTGGTACCTAAATTGTACTGACCACACAGTAAAGGTGGAACACATTTTTATACCAAAGAATCTGACTTTAACTTAATCTTCCTTGCAATAACAGTTCTTTTTCAATATTAATCTTAATTTCATTTCTAATTTAATAACGATATTATCTTATTGATTATTACTTTTCATCATACCATTAGTTTGTGTCTGCCAGATAGCATCAGCCATTCCCCAAAGAACAGGAAACACAAAAAACACCGGTAGTTGATTTGGATGTGGTTTCCATAAAAGCAATGAAATTATTGATGCCATATTGACAAGAGTTGCTGTAACATAAAGCAAATGAAAACAGTAAGATTATTGTACAGTAATATATGTATAATAGACCTTTATATCTTAAAATTATTGAGTGTAATTATTGAAAGTTTGCATCAATTTTTGGTTTAATGTGCAACAAAACATAGTTTTCTGAAAGCTTTAGTCTGCTCCATGGGTGTTTATTTGATGAATTAATAATAATTATTGTTTCACTAACCCTTAACCTCCCCACCCATTCCTTTTAATATCATTGGTGAGATTGTTTATGGAACAACTATTACAGTACTTAAGCGATTATCAAATTGGAATTGGTTTATTGTCATATGCTGAGATACAGTGCCTATAAAAAGTATTCCGCCCCCCCCAGAAGTTTTCATGTTTTATTGTTTTACAACATTGAATTGCAGTGGATTTAATTTGGCTTTTTTGACACTGATCAACAGAAAAAGCCTTTTTCATGTCAAAGTGAAAACAGATCACTACAAAGTGATCTAAATTAATTACAAATATAAAAGACAAAATAATTGATTACATAAGTATTTACCCCCTTTAGTAATCATCACTGGCACAACCAATTGGTTTTAGAAGTCACATAATTAGCTATGTATAAAACTGTGTGCAGTCAAGGTGTTTGAATTGATTGCAGTAAAAATACACCTGTACTGGAAGGTCTAACTGCTGCCGAGTCAGTATCCTGGCCAAAACTACACCATGAAGACAAAAGACCACATGAAGCCACTCCCGTAAAATAGTTATTGAAAAATACAAGAAAATTTCCAAGTCACTGAATATCCCTTGGAGTCAATAATCAAGAAATGGAAAGAATATGGCACAGCTGTAAATCTGCCCAGAGCAGGCCATCCTCAAAAGCTGAGTGACCGTGCAAGAAAGGGACTAGTGAGGGAGGCCACCAAGAGACTTATGACAACTCTGGAGGGGTTACAAGCTTCAGTGGCTGCAATGGGAGAGACTGTGTGTACAACAACTGTTGCCCAGGTGCTTCAACAGTCGCCGCTTTATGGGAGAGTCGCAAAGAGAAAGCCACTGTTGGAAAAAAAACTCACCTTCTGTCAAACTCTAGCTGAGATTTCATGTATGTGAGTGACTCTGAAGTCAGCTGGAAGGATGTTCTAAGGTCTGATGAAACCAAAATTGAACTTTTTTGGTTAGCAGACTAAACACTATGTTTGGTGTAAGCCAAACACCGCATATCAATGAAAACACACCATCCCTACCGTGAAGCACGGTGGTGGCTGCAAGATGCTGTGGGGATGCTTCACTACAGCAGGCCCTGGAAGCTTGTGAAGGTAGAGGGTAAAATGAATGCAGCAAAATACAGGGAAATCCTGGAGGAAAACCTGATACAATCTGCAAGAGAACTGTGACTTGGGAAAAGATTTTCTTTCCAACAAGACAGACCCTAAGCAAAAAGCCAAAGCTACACAGCAATGGCTTAAAAACAACAAAGTTAATGTCCTGGAGTGGCCAAGTCAGAGTCCAGGCCTCAGTCCAATTGAGAATTCGTGGCTGAATTTGAAAAGGGCTTTCACTCACAATCCCCATTCAATCTGACAGAGCTTGAGCAGTTTTGTAAAGAAGAATGGGGAAAAATTGCAGTGTCCAGATGTGCAAAGCTGATAGAGACCTATCCACACAGACTCAAGGCTGTAATTGCTGACAAAGATGCATCTACTAAATATTGATTTGAAAGGGTTGAATACTTACAGCATGCAATCAATTATTTTGTTTTATATTTGTAATTAATTTAGATTACTTTGTAGAGATCTATTTTCACTTTGACGCAAAAGAATCTTTTTTTTTTGTTTAAAAAAAAAATTCAATCCACTGTGATTTAATGTTGTAAAACAATAAAACATGAAAACTTCTGGGGGGGGGGGGGGTTGAATGCTTCTATAGACACTGGACATTGAAAAGCTTGTCTTGCTTACTATCCATAATGATCAAATTAACAGTGCTTTGATGTAGAACTAGGTAAAGCAATAACATTGCAGAATAAAGTGTACAGCTACAGAGAAGGTGCAGTGCAGTTAAGCAATAAGGTGCAAGATCCTCATGAGGTCAACAGTCCATCTTATCATACTTAAATAGATTTTAGAAGTATGATATCTCTCCATGAAATTTTCCTTCCTACTTGCTGTACCTGCATTTTAACATTCTGTGATTTGTATCCAAGTTTTATAACCTCCTCCATCCCTGCTCTAAATTGGCCTCCACTATTTCAGTTATTTTTGTTATTTCATTATGAATACCTGCACCTTTAAATGTCCAGATCCTGCAGGTTCCCCCCTAAATCTTTATACTTCACCTTCACCTACTGAGCGGGTGAGAAGGGCTGCGGGGAAACTCAGACACGGCAAAGCATTGGGACCTCCAATGGGTCCCAAGGAACCCCAAGTGGGAACCCCTAAGTCCTGAGGGAGTGTGCCGAGCAGCCTTGTGGAGTTCTCCAGTGCATTTTCAATCTGAGTCTCAGCCTGGGAAGAGTCCCGATTGTGCGGATCATGTCTGGTCCCAGTACTCAAGAAGGACTGCCGGAAAGTCTTGAATGTCTACCGTCCAGTGGCCCTGACCTCACACATCATGAAGCCCCTAGAGAGACTGGTCCTGGCTCACCTCCGACCCCTGGTCAGATCAGCTGTCCATCCCCTGCAGTTTGCCTACCAGGAACACATTGGCGTTAACTCTGTGCCGTCATCTACCTGCTGAATAGAGCCTACTCTCATTTGGATAGCAGGACATCACAGTGAGGATCTTGTTTTTTGGTTTCTCAATGGCCTTCAATACCACCCAGCCCTCAATACTGGCAGAAAAGCTCTGTTCAATGCAGGTTGGCACTTCCACTGTATCCTGGAGAAAGCACTACCTGACTGGCAGGCCACAGGTTGTGTGGCTTCAGATCTGTGTGTCAGACATTGCTATAGGCAGCACTGGGGCCCCACAGGGACTGTATTGGCTCCCTTCCTGTTTACCCTGTATACCACGGACTTTAGATACAATATTGAGTCATGTCATCTGCAGAAATTCTCTCATGAGTGGGTGTATAAAGGGAGGACGGAGGATCAGTACAGGGCCCTGAATCATCTGCAGCTCAACATCGGTCAGACAAAGGAGATGATGGTGATGGACTTCAGGAAGAGTAAGCCAGCTTCTGCCCGTTACTATTGATGGTGAGGACATGGATGTGGTGAGGACCTACGAGTACCTGGACAAACAGACTTGAGTGAACCACCAACACAGAGGCTCTGTACAAGAAGGGCCAGAGTCGCCTCTACTTCCTGAGGAGACTGAGGTCCTTTGGAGTAGGCGGGCCTCTCCTTCACATGTTCTATCAGTCTTTTATGCAGTGGTGTGCTGGGGTAATGGTATCAACACAGGTGATGCCAACAGGCTCAATAAACTGATTAGAAAGGCTGGCTCTGTTAAAGGAGTCAAACTGGACATATTGGAGGCAGTGGTAGAACAAAGGACCCTCCGGAAAACCCTGGCAATTCTGGACAATGTGTCTCACCCTCTGCATGTCACCTTGGCTGAACAGACGAGCACTTTCAGTACTAGACTAAGACAACTGCACTGCTCCAAGGAATGCTATACGAGGTCGTTGTTACTTCAGCCATTAGGTTCTATAGCCGGGGAAATAATACCCCCCCCCCCCCCCCCATTAGACTGTTACTAATCTCTGTTTAATAAACCTCTGTAATAGCTGGGATAGCTGGGCGTGGTAATGGGGACATGCTCCCACTGCCTATGAAATGCTCCCAAATAGTAGGGTTCAGTGTTGGGACCGCTTCTTTTCATGTTATTTGTCAGTGATTTGGATGATGGAATTGATGGCTTTGTGGTCAGGTTTGCAGGCGATATAAGGTGGAGAGGCTGGTCGTGCTGAGGAAGCAGGGAGCCTGCAGAAGGACTTGGACAAATTAGGAGAATGAGCAACAAAGTGGCATCGAATACAGATTGAATATATAATTCAGGGAACTGTATGCCCATGCACTTTGGTAGAAGGAATAAAGGCATTGACTATCTTTGAACTTGGAAGATTTCCTAAAAGTTAACATGCAGGTTGAGTCAGTGGTGAGGTAGGCAAAAGCAATGTTAGCATTCATTTTGAGAGGACTAGAATATAAAAGCAAGGATGTGATGCTGAGGCTTTCTAAGGCACTGGCCAGACTGCACTTGGTGCATTGTGAACAGGTTTAGGCCCCTTAACTAAGAAAGATTGTCCTAGCATTGAAGGGGGTCCAAAGGAGGTTCTCAAGAATGATCCCAGGAATAAAAGGGTTAAACTACAAGGAATGCTTGATAGCTCTGGGCTGTACTCCCTCGAGATTAGGAGAATGAGGGGAGGGGAAATAACACTGAGACCTATTGAATATTGAAAGGCCTAGAAAGAGTGGACGTGGAGAGGATGTTTCCTGTAGTGGGGGAATCTAGGGTCAAAGGACAGTCCTTTGGAGGGACAACTTCAGCTAGATTACTTGTGGAACCAGTTGAACAAATCTCTGTGAGGCCATGGAGAAAATGTTTTGACTTCAAGTTAAAAGATTTTTGGATTTAAAAGGAAACTGAATCTTTGGAAAAAATCATGTTGCAAGTGGAAATCTTGAAAAGTTTCCACTGTTGCTTGGTTTTGAGAGAGGAGGGATAGCAGAAGGTCTTGAGTCTTATTGAAAACCACCTGGAAGAATTGCAGAACAAAAATGAATAGTATTTTTCCTCTCTTTCACCACAAGTGTGTGACTGGGTGAGGAACTCCTGCTCTAAGTCTTATGCACAGCCTGGGAACTTGACTTGAGAGAAGAGGAAGAATTTTGTGAGCACTCAAGATGAGATTTACTGGTCTATCCCTGGACAAGTTCTGGATTTCTGTGAAAGAAGAGTATCCTGCCATTCATTGGGAAGCAATGAACATTTTGCTGCAGTTTTCAACTTCTTACATGTGTGAGCAAGCTTTTTCTTGTTTAACAAGCATCAAGAGCAAGGATAGAAATCATCTCATTTCAGCTGAAGGTGAAATTCATGTGTGCTTATCTCAATTTCAATCCAGAATTGAGTATTTGTGCAGTAAAAACAAGCCCAGTTTTCACGTGCCAGGCCTGTGTTAGAGCCTGATCATGTCACTTAGTAAGAAAATGTTTTTTCAAAGTCTTGTATAAAACTGTCTTAGGCTATGTCTTTATTCATATTGTTTTGACTTATGGTTTTTAGCAACTTTACTATTTAACATTGTCCATAAATTTTCATGTTGTAAATCACATTAATTAAAATCAATTTACAGCCTTTATTTAAATTAAATCCACCGAGCCTACCTTTAGAAATATTAAATCCCATTTTGGCTTAAGCCAGTTATTTAACAGAAATTTATTATGTTTGCCTTATGAGTTTTTTAAAATTTAAGAAGGGGAAAGAAAGAAATTAATTTCAAGAAAGGCAAGCTAAGTTTAACTACCAGTTTTTCTTTCAAGAAAGGTTGGCTAAAAATTCATTGACAGAGAGCATGGACGATTATTTTTGGATTACTATATCTACAACTTGCTAATGTACGGTGAGCTGAGATATAATAATTTTTATGCAGGGGTTCCCTAAGACCTGAGAATTAATTCAAGGGTTCCTCCAGGGCAAAATGTTTGATAAAGGCTGATCTAGATTGTCAGTCAAGACAATCCTGAAGATGCAGCGACTTGTAACTCATAACTCATTCCTAACAGTAGTCTGATAAATTAGAACTAAAATGAGACCATAAGATATAGGAACTGAATTAGACCATTTGGCCCCTCGAATTAGAATTAAAATTAGAATTCGAATTAGATATAGGAACTGAATTAGACTATTTGCTCTGTCATTTCATCATGGCTGATGCAATTCTCCTCTCAACCCCAGTCTCCTGCCTTCTCCCTTATCACTTCATGCCCTGACCAGTCAAGAACTTCTGCCTTAATATACATAAAGATTTGGCCTCTACAGTTGTCTGTGGCAAAATATTTCCACAGATTCACCACTCTCTGGCTAAAAAGAGTTCCTACTCATCTCTGTTCTAAAAGGATGCCTCTCTATTCTGAGGCTGTGTCCTCTGGTCTTAGACTCTCCCACCACAGGAAACATCCTCTCCACATCCCCTCTATCAAGGCCTTTCACCATTCGATATAATCTTTGGTTGGTGGTAAGAAAAAAACATAAAAACAAAATTGGCAGTGTTTTAATACTTAAAATATATAGGTTTTTTTCCAATAATTTTCCAGCTCCAAGAAATTAAGTAGATTTTTTGCCATTTTTTTAAATCTCCTCCATCTGTATTGTCGAATGTGATTTTTTTTCACTGTGTGTTCCCTGTTTTCATTTGCCTGCATGATCATTGAAGTATCTCCATGCCCAGATGTGTGGTGGAGCAGAAATTCTTATCACATACAGGACATGTCTGGATGTACACTTGTCCTGCAAAATTGGCAATCAGCTAATGGAAAGTGGGATGAGTTATTTTCTGATCAGCATAGACACAGTCAACTACCCAGTTGTACTGAGCAGAACATTCCTGAAATAATCTTGTCATTCTAAAGCTGCACACGCCAATTGTTCCTCATGTTTTCTAAGTGTGCTCCAAATGAATATGAATTCAGATGTTGTTCTCGGGATTTGTTGGAGCCACTCTCCCAGGCACCAGGATTATTCTGGTTTTAACTTTCCATGTCTTTTCTATCTGCTTTTTCAAGGCCTGTTCTTTCTGCCCGATGTTACTGTTACGGGATTGCTACATCTACTACTGCTGTTTTCGTCTGTTCCTTGTCCAGTATTACTATGGCTGGCTGGGTGGATATATCTTCTCTTTCGTGGCCTCCATCACAACATCCTCAATGTAGGACACAGCTGTATTACATACATTTTCTTTGTTATCAGAAAGGAGATATAAGATCTCACACCACCAGTTTCATGAGCAGTTATCAGGCTTCTGAACCAGTGTGGATAACTTCACTCACCTAAACCCTGGACTGATTCCACAAGAACTCTACAACTCAATATTATTTATTTATTATCATTATTATCAGTTTATTTTTGTATATGTACACTTTGTCTTCTTTTGCACATTGGTTGATTGTCCATTTTTGTATGTAGTTTTCACTGATTCTATTGTATTTCCTGGTTCTACTGTGAATGTCCATCAGAAAATGAATCTCAGGGTGGTACATGATGACATATACCTACTTTGATAATTTACTTTGAACTTCTAACTTTTCCCAGACATGTGCAACTCTCTTCTTTCTTACGCTGCCTCACTCCCTCTTCCAAGCACTGTTTCTATTCACCTCCCTTGATCCTTTCCCTGATATCTTCACAGAAAAGATTCCTTCATAAAGTCAATTGACATAGGAGATAGAATCCAACTGAGTGGTTTCTTATCTGACAATGAATTAAATTTGGTAACTAGTGTGAACGTTTTCTTGGTGGATTAGATCTCAGATGTTCTGTTGAGTCTTGTCAGTTAAAAATAAAAACTATTTAACTCACCATAGAAGAACAATGGAATACGTCCAGTATATTTCGATAATTTTCCAAAAGTCAAAGAAAAAACAGAATTAGAGGCACCAAAGCAGATCATGCAGTAACCAACGTATTGTATTCCAAGGGCACAGGTGATGTAGGCCTATCAACAGAATTTTTAAAATGTACAACTGGTTAAAGAATCTGTGAAGCTAAATATTTAAATAAAATTACATCGATTCTCCTGGGAATTTTGTAAAAAAAAATGCAACTATTCTAAATGCTTACCAAGTAAAAACATTAATTGTTGTAGCTATCAATTGCAATTAATTAGCTTCCCATAAATGTTCTCACAATAATAAAGTGACAAACGAGCGCCAAGCTAGCATCAGATAACTGTTACCAAAAGTTTGCTCATCAGTGTTCTGTCTACGATCATCTACATTTAAACTTTATTAAAATGGTCATTTAAAAGAAAAGCTTAACTCCTGAGGTATGAAAGTAAGTCATGTAAGTTACAGTAGTCCAGTGGTTACTTTCCTAGTAGTCTAGAAGTCTGGTCGAACATTTCAAAGTCATGAGTTCAAATCCCAGCAGAAATCTAAATTCAATTGCTTAAGAAAAGTTCTTATGGTGGCGGCATGGTAGGGTGGGGGTCATTGCTGTACAGTGGCAGCAGTCACTGATTGGGGTTCAATTCCCACCGCCGTCTGTAAGGAGTTCTGCCTGTGAACTTGGGTTTCCTCCAGGAGTTCCGTTTTCCTCCCATGAGAAGCGGACGTGCTCTCGTGGTGCCGGGAGTTTGCTGAATCTTGCAGCTTCCGCCAGCACATCCTCGGACTTCTTCGGTAGCTGACGCTGAACGTGATGATTTGATATTTTCATGTACGTATGACAAATAAAGTTAACCTTCAAAAGTGCCTTTTACACTACCAGAGGAAAATGTGTTTTGATGAGGGCCGGTTGGCAAGTTTATTTGCTTAGGAGATGTTTAATTTGAGGTCCATTGTCGACGTCGAAAGCTTTGACCAGCAGCCAATCCGGACGCAGGAAGTTCGGAGAGGAGAGGACTTCCACTGCCTGAGGATAAAAAGCAGGAGCAGGTCGCGGCAGCGACCGATCAGGGCATCGGAAATTTGGAGAGGACGAGACTTCATCAGGTCCATTGCCTGAGGAGAAAGGCTGCAGCAGCGTATTGGAGCTTTGACCAGTGATCAGGAATCGATTAGTCAGAGCAAGTTAAAGGAAGGGTGGGGCAAACACAGCGATGTTCATCACGGCCGCCGTCGTCTGCGTGGTAATGGTCAAAGTGGTGTTCTTAAGGCCTTAGCTCCTCCAGGGTTCACTCGGAGAAATCAAAGGGAAGAAAAGCTGAGGTTTTTCTCTTCTTTATATCTGCTGAGCTAGGACAGAAGAGATGTCCAGCAGGATAGTGAAATGTCCTCTTGTGGGATGGGGGAAGGCAGGGAGACCTCCGTATCCCTGATGACTAACACTGCGAGAAACGCATCCAGCATTAAGGAGTTGGAGCTGGAACTGGATGAACTCTGGATCATTCAGGAGGCTGAAGGAGTGATAGATAGGTAGCAAGGTAGTTACACCCAAGGTGCAGGGCACAGGAGACTGGGTGACATTCAGGAATGGGAAAGAGGTTAAGGAGCCAATGCAAAGTACCCCTGTGGCCATCCCCCTCAACAACAGGTAAATCTCTTTGGATACTGTCGGAGAAGGTGGGGGTGGGGGCGGTAAGTCCAGCTCTAGAGGAAGGAGAGGCGAGCTGTGGTGATAGGGGAATTGTTAGTTAGGGAACGGACGGGAAGTTCTGTGAGTGAGAACGAGATTCCCAGATGGTATGTTGCTTCCCGGGTGCCAGTGTCAGGGATATCTCAGATTGAGTCTTAAGAATTCTTAAGCAGGAGGGTGAACAGCCAGAAGACGTGATCCATGTAGGTACCAATGACGTGGGTAGAACGAGTGAGGAGGGTTGTATAAAGAGTTCAGGGAGGTAGATGCTATGTTGAATGGCATGACCTCCAGGGCTGTGATGTCCGGATTGCTACCTGTGTCATGTGTTAGTGAGCCTAGAACTAGGAAGGTTGTACAGTTCAATATGTGGCTAAGGAGTTGGTGCAGGAGGGAGGGCATAAGACTTTTGGATCATTGGGCTCTCTTCCAGGGAATGTGGGACCTGTACAGAAGGGATGGTTTGCACCTGAACTAGAGGGGGACTAATTTCCTAATGGGAAGTTTTGTTAATGCTGCACGATTGTGTGTTGTGCAATGAACCAGAATTTGATTAGATAGCTTAAGAACCCTTGGTGACTGTGATCATAATATGATTGAAAGGTTGGAGTCGATTGTTAAGGATGTGTTTTTGGGTACTTGGAGGCACTTGATAAAGTAGTCTGTTGTGAGTATGATTTCCTCAAGTAAAAGCCTTTTCTGACAAACCTGTTGGAATTCTTTGAAGAAATAACAGGCAGGATAGAGAAAGGAGAATTGGTTGTTGTTGTGTACTTGGATTTTCAGAGGGCCTTTGACAAGATGCCACACATGAGGCTGCTTAACAAGCTACAAGCCCATGGTATTACAGGAAAGATTCTAGCATGGATAAAGCATGGCTGATTGGCAGGAGGCAAAGAATGAGAATGAAAGGAGCCTTTTCTGGTGCAAGTGACTAGCAGTGTTCCACAGGACTATGTGTTGGGATCAATTTACATTATACGTCAATGATTTGGATGATGGACTTTTTGAAGATAGATGGAGAGGCAGGTAGTTTTTAGGAAGTATAGAAGCCACAGAAGAACTTAGGCAGATTAGGAGAAAGGGCAAAGAATTGGCAGATGGAATGCAATGTCAGAAGTGTATAGTCATGCACTTTGATAGAAGAAATGAAAGGATTGATTATTTTCTAAGTGGAGAGAAAACTTAAAAAACTGAGGTGCAAAGGGACTTGGGAGTCCTTGTGCAGGATTCCCTAAAGGTTAATTTGCAGGTTGGTGAGGAAGGCAAATACAATGTTAGCATTCATTTCAAGAGGACTAGAATATAAAAGCAAGGATGTAACATTGAGGCTTTATAAAGCATGGTGAGGCTTCACTCGGAGTATTGTGAGCAGTTTTGGGCCCCTTAGAAAGGATGTGCTAAAACTGGAGAGGGTTCAAAGGAGGTTCACGAAAATGATTCCAGGATTTAATGGCTTGTCATATGAAGAGAGTTTGGATCTGGGCTTGTATTCACTAGAATTCAGAAGAATAAGGGGTAACCTCATTGAAACCTATTGATGGTGAAGGCTTTGATAGAGTGGGTGTGCCTCAGAATAGAGAGGTGTCCTTTTAGAATGGAGATGAGGAGGAATTTCTTTAACAGGGAGTGGGGAATCTGAGGAATTCTTCACCACAGGCAGCTGTGGAGGCTTGTATAAATGTATATTTAAGGCAGAGGTTGATAGATTCTCGATTGGTCAGGCATGAAGGTATATGGGGAGAAGGCAGGAGACTGGGGCTGAGAGGAAAACTGGATCAGCAATGATGAATCGGCAGAGCAGATGCAATGGGCCAAATGGCCTAATTCTGCTCCTATATCTTATGGTCTTAAGGTCCTATCGAATGAGTTGACGATGACCGAATGTACACATACATAGAAACTGTCAGTGACTGAGGTCGAGTAGCCTTGGCTCTGAAGTGGGTGTGTTGCTGGTTAAACAGCTTCCTTTGTCCTGTAAGTTATCCCCATTCCAGGAGGAAGCTCATTGGAAGCAAGATGAAGCATTGTAGCAAAAGGGATACGTGATGTATAAACCTTATGGGTTGAGTGAGGAGCCATGGGATTTTGATACACAGGTTCAACACAGTAAAGTGGTGAAGAATTCATGAGGCAGGGCTTAAAATATAAGGGCAGGGAGGTTATGGTAAAATGTTAGACTGCAGCAGAACAACTGTGACTGCACCTTGTTATCTAGGATGGAGCTCTAAACAAAAAACTTACTTTCATTTTCCAAGAGAATTAATATTAGCTCCCTATTTAAAGTTCCTGGAGATTTCCATGAAATTGACACAGCTTCCTGAACCTGAGACTATAGTTGTTAAAAATTAGTACATCTTGCATGCTTTTCACTTGTTTATTTGATATTTATTTGATCACTTTAGTATTATGAAAACAAAATGATACTCCGCCATGGATGGTCCCAAGCCCAGCTGCAAAACGAGGAGGGTTGGGCACGGGGCTGGCAACTCCATCCATAAAAACCCGGAGCTACAGGAAAGCCAACAGAAGCTCCAGACCTCGTCCCTGGGAGAGGAAGGATCTTCAAAGATGGTTACACCTAGGGACAGCTTGAAAGTCTGGCCCAGGACAGGGGACTCTGGTGAGCTGCTGTTGGTGTCCTATGCCCCAGTAGGGGTGATGGGCTTAAGTAAATAAGTAAGAAAACAGAATAAATTTGACAATATAATCTTTAAATGCAGCTTCCATGTTTTGTTTATTTTATATAATTTTGTGTTTAGCATTAATCTTTAACAAGGACATTTTTGCCCTTGGACTATATACTTCTGCAGAGTTTAATCATATGTATATCAAAAAAGGGTGAGTGATTTCAGGATTTTAAAAGGATTGCACCGTTGCTGGGCCAGATAAACTGAAAAGTCAATGGGTCGGGCTGGTTCTGCTTTGTGACTGTTACTCAGCTTTCTGTGGCACTGAGGCTGCGTCCTGCTCCGGTCATTCCAGGCTTCGTGTCTGCAAGCTTCCCGATGATCTGCCCTGCTGTGTGATGAACCGAGGCTAAGGGTGTGGGCCTGCCCAGGCTGCTCTGGGCTTCGTGTCTATGGACTCACGTTCCTCCTTAATGTTGGTTCGCTTGCTTTTATTGTTGGCATTATTTGTGTATTTTTTTTCCCCTCTCTGTGCATTGGGTGTTGGTTTGTTTTTTAATTGGGTTCTTTCAGGTTTCTTGTTTACTGGCTGCCTGTGAGAAGGTGAATCTCAAGATTGTATAATTTAAACAGACTTTGATAATAATGTACTTGAATTTTGATTTGGCAAAGCTGTGAAATGCATATTATATGACCCACAAGCAACTATGGGATTCAATCAACATAAATTCTTAGGCCAATTTTTCACTGAATCAGAATCAGACTTTAATTGCCAAGTACCTGTGCACTTACAAGGAATTTACTTCCGGCAGATGTTGTCTCTCTGCTCATAACAATAATAATGATAAATATAAATGAAAATATAGATTATAAAAAAGGAGTGAATGTTTTATTTTCAAATTAAACCTGTAGTCTGCCCAAGATAGAAACTGTCCACATAGATTATTGTTAAGGAGTGGACTAAATGGCCTGAGTCTGTATGACAAATTCATTGTAGTTTTCCTTTGGCAGATCTGCCATATGGTTTCCAGAACCTAGTGGGTGAGTTGGTGGTGAAGGTTCTTAACTGAGCACTAGAAACATCCAATGTTATTAAGGCTACATCCACACTAGACCAGATAAATCCGTAACCGAAGCTTTTTCTCTTCATTTTGACCCTCCGTCCACACTGAAACGGCGTTTTCCTCCCCCCAAAACAGAGCTTTTCTAAAATACCCTCCAGAGTGTGTAAATTTGAAAACGCCAATTGGGCAGAGTAGTGTGGACGGGGTAACCAGAGATTTCTAAAAATGCTGTCATGACGTGTCAGAACAGATGGTGACGACAGCGCAGCATTTCATTGTTTTCTTGAACACGACCCAACAATTTCAGAACAGACGGCAAAGAGACTGAAGCCAGAAGAGTTAGAAATGTACTCACCAAGTACCTTGACCATAACTTACTGAATAAATAAGTATACTGTACTCACTTTGCCCTGTTTTCTGTCCTTGCTCGTATGAAGGTGCTTTACCTATTTATGTAAGTACTCCTCTGACAATAGATGTGTAACAGCCTAATGTAACATTGTATGGAAATACAAGATAACACTGATGCAGACATATTTTATACATTTAACATGGTGCTTTATTAACGCAACAGAGTTAGTCAGTTTTTCAATGTCCATCGTCAGCCGGGTCATACAGTCTGTGAGCTCAGTCGGTTGCCTCCAAACTCTCTAGTATTTGTTTTTTTTTAGTTTTAAGTCCTCCTGCGCAGGAGCCAACAACTGACCATCGTTTGGCAATTTCCTTTTAAGTTTTTCTAGTCTGTAACTGCACAAACATGCATTTTCACAGCAAGATTCGACACCAAACATGTCGCTTGTTTTCTGTAGTTGAGTCTTGCGCATGCCCAGTAGGAGGAGATTCACCCAAATACCCGTTTTAATGTGGACGGAGGTATTTTCAAAAATGTTTGGTGTGGACGCCTATCGTTTTTACGCGAAACCGGCGTTTTCAAAATTATCTGGTCTAGTGTGGATGTAGCCTAACTTAAACCACCCATCCCCATCCCAGCTGTGAACAGCAAAACTTAATCCTGGAAAATAAAGTTTCTTATCACAATAGAGGACAAAAACTTGTTGGTGACATTTCAATAATTGTTCATTTTAAAGGCCAAAAAGAATCCTTTTACATTATATAGTACATTTAGAAAACATGTCAATGTAAGTACTTTTGGAGCTCTTACCTTTGTATAATCACCGGCAAGGAAACCCTGTTCAAAGCCACTATACATGGTCATGACAATGAGCAGAATCTGCCGTTTATCCTTTAGATGTGTAAACGTAGACACCAAATGAGTACACACATCTATCTTCTTCTTTTTGAACTCATCCACAGCTTGCTTATCGAGCTGATCCAGAAAAATAGCAACAAAGATCACTCCACTTAAACCGACACCTACCAGAGGGATGAAAGCCAGAGAAGGGGAAAGAAATGTAGGGGCACAAATTTGCATGTTTTATAAATTTAACTTGAGTTTTCTTTGAAGACGTCTGTCCTGCAGATTGTTCAGAGGGACATGTATGGAGTCCAACTTAGTGAGAGGCGCCTTCTGGCCTGCCAGAAATTTACAGATTTTTCAGTACAAGGGTATTCCTTGATTGCCACATTCTCTGATCCAGAGATACTAACTGAAACTTGATCAGAATCACTATGAAATTTGTTGTTTTTGTGTAACTGTACAGTGCAATACATATTTATAGAGAAAAAGACCTCTGAATTACACTCTGAGATGTGAGATGCTGCTCCTGGGATTTGTTGGAGCCATTCTCTCAGTCCAGGTGCTCATATCGCCACCAGGATTTAACCTTCCCCATAATTTCTATCTGCTCAATCAAGCCCTGGTACTTCTCCAGCTTCTTGTATTCACCCAGTCCATTACAAATACAAATACTTTATTGTCACCAAACAATTGATACTAGAGCGTACAATCATCACAGTGATAAAATGCTGGCAGAACTCAGCAGGCCAGACAGCATCTATGGAAGGAGGTAGTGACAACGTTTCGGGCCGAAACCCTTCATCAGGAGAGAAGTAACATGGGATGGTGGAGAGGGGATAAGAAGTGGGGGGAGGGATGAAGTAGAGAGCTGGGAAGTGATAGGCTGGAGGGAAATGGGCTGGGGTAAGGTGGAGAATAAAAGAGAAAGAAAGGTAGGGCTGGGGGGAGATTATAGTGAGGGGGGAAAAAGAGAGAGAAAGAGAACCAGACTAAAATAATAGATAGGGATGGGGTAGGGGGGCGGGCAGGGGTATCAACGGAGGTCTGTGAGTTAAATGTTCATGCTGGCAGGTAGGAGGCTACCTAGGCGGGAGATAAGGTATTGCTCCATTGACCTGCGTGTGGCCTCATCTTGACGGTAGAGGAGGCCATGGACAGACATATCGGAGTGGGAGTGGTTTATGGAATTGAAGTGTGTGGCCACAGAGAGATCCCGCCACTGCTGGAGGACTGAGCGCCAGTGTTCGGCGAAACGGTCTCCCAGTCTGCAGCGGGTCTCCCCTGTGTATAAATGGCCACATCGGGAGCACCGGATAATCGTCACAGTGATATTTGTTTCTGCGCTTCACGCTCCCTGAAGTACAAATCAAAGTAAATATAATAAAAATTTAAATTATAAATCATAATTAGAAAATAGAAAAGGGAAAGTATGGTCCAGATATTTGGAAGGTACAGCCCAGATCCGGGATCAGCCTTTCCCACCACTGAGCACATCTACACAGTGTTGTCACAGGAAAGCAGCATCCATCATCAGGGACCCCCACCATCCAGGACATGATCTCTTCACACTGTTGCCATCAGAAAGAAGGTACAGGAGCCTCAGGACTCACACCATCAGGTTCAGGAACAGTTATTACCCCTTAGCAACACACACAAGATGCTAGAGGAACTCAGCAGGACTGGCAGCATTTATGGAAAGGAATAAACAGTCGACGTTCTGGGCCGAGACACTTCTCCAGGACCAAAAAATTGTTAGCTTTGATTAGAGCTCATGACATTGCAGGTAATATCTTGCCATAGACTAAGGATCAGTTAACAGAAGACAGCAAGAATAAAAATCACTTTTGAAGTGATGGTATATAAAAATGGAATGCTTCAGCTGTTTATAATCTCAACCATTATTTCATCAGGATGTAACATAGGCTTGCCTTTTAAATTTTACATTTCATCAGCTTGAAATTGTCCTTCCTTAAATCTAACGCAATAAAACCAAGTCAACATGATTTTAGGAAAGGAAAAGCTTCTTCAAGGAGAGAACAAGGAAACTTGATAGCGGGAAACCTATAGGTGCACTGTGTTTGGATTTCCAAAAGGTATTCAGTAAGACGTGACACTTAAAGCTGGTGCATAGTATAAGAGCACACGATATTGGTGCAAGTCTGTTTGAATACGAGTTATCACAGAGGTTCAGGTGTTGGAATAGGTCTTTTTCAGAATGGGAGCCTTTTTTCATACAGTATGAAATGAGATAGGGGTAGAATCAGGCCATTTGGCCCATCGAGTCTGCTCCACTATTTGATCATGGCTGGTTTATTATCCCTCTCAATCCTATTCTCTTGTCTCCCCCGATAAACTTTGATACCCTTACCAGCTTCTCCTTCACCACTGCCCCCACAGCCATATATAGCAATGAATTTCACAGATACACCACCTTGCGGCTAAAGAAATACCTTCTCATCTCTGTTCTAAAGGGACTTCCTGCTATTCTGAGGCTGTGCCCTCTGGTCTGAGACTCCCCCACTATTGGAAATATCCTCTCGATGTCTACTCTGTCTGGGCCTTTCAATATTCAATAGGTTTCAATGAGATTCCCGCACCGTGATGAATGGATCTATTTTTATAGAACAATCAATCTCCTTGGCACTACATATAGACTGATAACTTAACGCCCATTCATCTACTCTTCCACTCTACACAAACGCCCCCTCTACAGCCTCAGCACTACATCCTTGCTTTTATATTCTAGTCCTCTTGAAATGAATGCTAACATTACGTTTACCTTCCTCACCAGAGACTCAGTCTGCAAGTTAAGAAAGGAGGGGATGATGATGTTGAAAAGTAAATAATAAGGAAACAAAAGGGATATTATGTGAAATAAGGCTCGAAGGAATTAGCAGAGGTGGGGGAGCGTAACATTTTAGCTTGGACAGAGAAAAGATTACTCTATTTCCAAATGGATTTTTTTTTAAGATTGGCATACTGTTACTACTAGGATCAGCCCTGGATACTCAGCTGTTACAACTTACATGAATTATTTTGCATTAAGATGATCATGTATGCCTGTTTGATAATGCAAAGGTGGTGGAAAAGTGGGCTGTGCAGAAGATAGAAATGTTTACGAAGGGACATAGACAGCTTTGATCTGTAGCTGTATGTTCTAGTTGTGTGTTGTAAGTCTCAGCACATGGCGGCAGAAACTAACGTTTTCACAACTTACTGATGTGCTACTGATGGTAAAGATCTGGGATTAAAATACAAACAGGAACAACTACCTGCTGAGAAAACAGACTATACAGAAACAGACTTTTTCTTCTTGGATGTAAGTTTTACGTACCAGTATAAACTCCAGAGAGGAGGTAAATTGTGGATGCTGGATAGCTTGTTTGCGTTACATTTGCATTGAGCATTGAATCATATGCTGGGCAATTAGCAGCTCCACAATATGATAAGTGCTCTTCAGTGATGTTAGCTGTAGGCCAAAGAACATGATTTGTCAGATGAGAAAAACACAAGTTCAGATTTTTCTGTAACATTCTTTTGCTACCAAATCTTTGCATCATATTACACTGAGAGAGAGAGTGAGGAATTTTGAATATAATTAATTATCATAATCACTATATTCTTGTTGCATAACTTAAGCTTGCAATCCAGATTTAGTCAGAGAACTTAAATTAATAAAGCAATGCAATTTTTGCTGTATTTATTTGGAGGTTACTTTGTTTTATTGAATGAATAGTATAACAGCTATATTACGCCTCTACTATAGTTCAATGACAGTACTTTAAAAATTGATCAGGAATTAAAAATTTAGTTACCAATTTTGGTCAGAATTGTAGTCAAGAGTTAATTAATATATATCATCATAATAATAAACCGAGAAATTGAGTTGTTCCTAAAAACTGCAATTAATGTCCGGGGTTTGTAACAAAGATGTAAAATATGTAGTCAGTGGGGCCTACGTTGTTCATTGCCTGTTTGTTTGTGTCTCTCATATAAAGGTAGTCAACACCTCCTATGAAGGAGACATGCTGTGAAGATGAAAGTAACTGCTAGCCCTGTTGGCTTTCATGTTTTCCTATCGAAAAGCAAAAAAATCAAGGCTGGATAATCTGGAAATCTGAAATTGTAGAAAATGGGGGAAATGCCCAACAAATCAGGCAGCAATTACTTCCTTTTGAAACCAAAGTCCAGGCAGAGGACAAGCTATTGAAAGGTCCGAATCCCTTCAGAGTTTGGAGAATGAAAACATTCCTGGCAACACCTTTCAAAGGGGCATAAACGATTTAGGTAAGTAAATATAGGGGCATGTTATATTCTTGTGTTTTAAGTCTCAGCGTATAGTACAGGAAACTGAAGTTGTTTTCACATCACAACTTAGAACCATGAAACACTACAGCACTGAAACAGGCCTTGTGGCCCTTCTTGGCTGAGCCGAACCGTTTTTCTGCCTCGTCTCACTGACCTGCATCTGGTCTATATCCAACTTACAGATGATCTACCAATATTAAAGATCTGGGACTAGAATATAAACAACAAATACCTACAGGAAAAAAAAATTATGCAGTAGCAAAATTTTTATAGTTGGACATACTGTCATTAAGTTTTACACAACAGTATAACCTCCTAAGAGGAGGTAAATTGTTGATGCTGGATAGTTCATTTGTGTAATATTTCCATTGAGTTGGGAGATGCATGCGAAGAGCTTAGATCCCAGTAACCACTCTCCTCAGTGGCTGCCTAATCACACAGTTTACATAATCCTTTTTAGTTCTATCTCACTGCACCTACTCTTCCTGGTGTCAGTACATTCCCCCACACCTCGCACGTAATATTTGCCTTACTGAACCATTCTTAGACTAATGCACTGGCTCACTCTAATATTTTGACCTTGCTTTGCAGGGGAATCAGAATCAGGTTTATTATCACTGGCGTATGTCGTGAAATTTGTTGTTCTGCGGTAACAAGACAGTGCAGTATTGTAACTATAAATTAAAATTTTTAAAAATGTATAGCAAGAAGAGCAAAATACAGTAGTAATACAGAGTTTAACCAGGAAATATCAGCAACACAATGGCACATCGTCAGCTAAGAGGTAACATCTGTTGACGACACTGCCATTTCTGGTGCTGACAATTGAATGGTAAAAGTACTCCTGAGGAGTCACACTCTCTCACAGGAAGGCAGCATGGTTTTTCTATCATCCACTCCTCCATCGGAGGCTAGCCCCTACTTAAGATGCACAGTTATTTCCCCTGCAGGTGGATTTTCCTGATCTACTGGCTTGCTAACTTCCTATATTTTGCAACTTCCTCCTGCCAATCTGCAGTTTTCAGCACAGAACTCAAGATCCTAATGTAGTTCCTTTTCATGCCTTGTGGCGCATCGGGTGACATTTTTGCCATTTCCTTGGCATTTCCCTGTTCTCTATGAGGCCGAGTTGCTGGCTCGACACTCATGGATGGAAAGTGTGCAAGGGGCTGGCCAGATTCAAACCATTCTCTTGGAAGTCTGGTACTGGTGCCACTACACCGCTGGCCGGCTATAGTTGCTTCCAACTACTATCCAAATAGTCCTCTGTGGAAACCTCTGGCCATTGGGAATTATCCCTCAGAAAGAACTTGGAGAAGTAATTACCCCAGAAGGCAAGCACCGATGGAATCATATGAGAGCATTCTGTGACTAATGGTTGGTGGCCATTTTTTCCCCGCATGCAAATTTAATTGTGGACATTTATGGGTGAGTGGAGAGGAAGCAGAGTAGTTGGGACTTAATATGGTTACTGTATTTGCATTTGTTTTTCCTGCTCTGTGTCTATCGGGATTGAGAAGCTGACTGGCTGCAAGCTATTGGGCAGAAAGGTCACCATGACATAACTGCAGTAGAAAAAGTAAAGGGAGTTTAATGACTTTGGAGAGTGAGAATGAAATTGCCAAGCAGGGAGATCAGTGGATCTCAGGGTAGCGGGAGAGAGATTGGGTCATAAGGAGTGAGACTTGCCTTACCCCACTCCCTTAAATTCCACACCACCACGATACTAAAGACAGCTTTTGATTTGGTATCAATGTTTATGCTTATTTTCCGCTGAAGCCAAGGCCAAGTTGGCTGAATCATAAAAATAGAGTAGAAAGAGCAAAGGTGATAAGAATTTTATGAATATTAATTTGCACTTAGAACCCTTGACAGCCACAGGCAATTGGAGAGCGATGTTTCAAACTTTCTAACATAAAAGGTCATTGATCTGAAGCATTAACTTTGTTTCTCCCTCTGTGACTACGGTAGTGCGATATTAATACGCATCAGCCTCTCCAGACTCTGGACTGGGGATTGCCAAACGTTATGTGGATTTTCTGGTGTAGTCTGTTTTGTCATATGCTTTTGTGATATCATTCTGGAGGAACGTTGTCTCATTTTTTAACTGCATTGCATTTGTGGTTTTTAAATGACAATAAACTGATTCTGGAGAGAACAGTGGGGGGGGGGGGGCAATTTCTAGATTACGCCACGTAAGGAAATTGTCAGCAATCCCTCAGAATTGACTTTTCTCTAACATGCCCCCATCTATGCAAGATGTAAACAATTAAATCCATCCTGGTACATAGCTCTCTTTCACTAATATTTTAAGTAAACATCATTCTGACAGATGAATTAAATGAACTTAATAAAGGATAAAAGTTTGAAGTACAGTTAATATTAATTAATTAGCCTTTAAAATGTCTTCTCTTTGGTCATTTGAGGCATTAACATTTCCCATCAGTAATGACTATGCAGCAAAGGTTACAGTACTTCCAATGAAGTATGTATTTGTACCTTCAGTGGAAGTATATTGGAATATTAATGAAGACATTAGGTTCCCCCAAACAGCAGATGATTGAAATATAAGGAAGAAAATTCCAAAGTAGTGATTTACTACATTTTCTGGAAGTTTATTGAACTTCTCTGCATAGCGGTTCCCACAGATGGTCAGATAGGCGCATTTAGCAGACCACAGCGGAGCTCCTCCCAGTCCAAGGATTACTGCAGTGGGAATAAGCGTGTACCTGTGGAAAACAATAACCTCATTATAACTGTTCATAATCCACACGTAAAATTTCCCATTTCACTTCTTGATTCTATTTGGATTTACAGGAAAACAGAGTCTGATTTGAAGTCATAGATTCCATGTTTGTATCTTATAACAGGCACCAAAGGTAATGTATTTGTTATTTCACAGGCATTGATTCCTGTACATTATCTGTTTCACAGTGAGACCTTAAGTGCTGATACTGGATGTATATCCAGTAATTTAGCCTTTTGTGTTCAGTTTCAGGCATACAATGGAATACACACCCCTATTGGAATGAACTAGTACAACACAAATTTTCAGGTAAAATAGAAAAGGGAAAATGTGAGTAAACAATAAAACTACAAGCAGCCTCCTTAATTATTTAAATTACTAAAACTATTATTGTTCTACACTTAAAAAAAATTTATTAGCATAGGCTCAGTCTTTCAATCCTCCTTCAAAGAGATTGGAAAGGCCAGGTCCGTTTCCCCCGGAAAACGGAGACGGACAGAAGTCATGTAGAGCTATATATCATTCTGAGAGGCCTAGAGAGGGGAGAGAACCAAACTTGACTTCCCACGGTAGGGGTGTCTGAAATTAAAAGGCATAAGTTTAAGGTGAGCAGAATAAGGGATCTGAGCCATTCATGGAGGCAGGAATAATATTTAAGAGGGATCTGTCCAGGTATGTGAATATGCAAGGCTTGGAAGAATATGAAATTAATGCAGGCAACTGGTTAATATAGATCAGGGGTTCTCAGCCTTTTCTGTGCCATGGACAAATACCATTATGCATGGGGTCTGTGGATTCCAGGTTGGGAACTCCTGGCAGGGATAAACATAAAAGGGCCTATTTCTATGCTGTACAAATCTTTAATTAATTTAATTCTTTTCTGTAATCATTAAATTTGGATTACTACCATAGCAGTGCTTTCCTAAATAACTCCATCCACCTGGGCATGCCAACATCTTCTTAAGAGGACTGAAAATTCGCAAATGTCACTGCACTCTTTAAGAAGGGAGGGAGGCAGAAGAAAGTTGGCCTGACTTCAGTGGTTGGGAAGATGGTGCAGTCCATTATTAGGGATGAGGTTTCGGGGTACAAGGAGGTATATGAAAAAATAGGCTGAATTCAACATAATTTCCTTGAGGGGAAATCTTGCCTGACATTTCTGTTGGAATTCTTTGAGGAAATAACAGGTAGGATAGACAAAGGAGTTTTCCGAAGACCAGTGACAAGGTGTTGCATTTGAGGATGCTTAGCAAGATAAGAGTCCATGGCTTACAGAAAGGATACTAGCATAGATATAGGGTTGGCTGACTGGCCGGAGGCAAAGAGTGGGAATGAAGAGAGCCTATTCTGGTTGGCTGCTGGTGTCTAGTCGTCAGTTTGGATAATGGAATTGTTGGCTTTGTGACCAAGTTTGCAGACAATACAAAGATAGTTAGAGGGCCAGGTAGTGTTAAGGAAGTAGGGAGTCTGCAGAAGGATTTGGACAGATTGGGAGAATGGGCAAAGAAGTAGCAAACGGATTATAATCTTGGGAAGTATATGATCATGCACTTTGATAGGAGGAATAAAGGTGTACACTATTTTTTAAACAGGGAAAAAATTCAATGATTTGAGGTATGAAGGGAGTTGGAGTTCTAGTGTAGAATTCCCTGAAGATTAACTTGCAGATTGAGTTAGTGGTAAGGAAAGCAAATGCAATGTTAGCGTTCATTTTGAGAGGACTAGAATATAAAAACAAGAATGTGATGCTGAGTCTTTATAAGGCATGGACATGCATAGGAAACTTAGCAATATTACAGAACAATAACATCATTCAAACCACAAATAAAAGTTAAAATTTTATATTACCAGCTTGGATGAAAATTGCCAATTGAAAATGTAACGTAGCAGCACATGGACATAACTATGGTCCACTTACAGCCAAAATATTTGATCATTATAGGTGGAAGAAACATTGAAGAGGTGATAAGAGCTGCATAGATGACACTTAATGAGGCGAGGCCAAGGCCCTCATCACTGTTCAGACTGCTCTGTAAAACAGAAATAAAGTAAGGAGGGAAATAAGTTAAACGTAATTGATACTTTACAATACATAATACAAATTAAATGCATTCCAATTAAATAAATGAGTAAAATGGAGTGACAAAATGAGTAAAGCACACAGAAACAGGCCCTTTGGCCCTTCTAGGTTTGTGCTGAACTTTTATTATGCCTTGTCCCATGCTCGTCCCAACTACGTACTTACACAATCTTCTCTTAAATACTGCAATCAGACCCGCATTCACCACTTCCATTGGCAGCTCGTTCCTCACTACTGCCACCCTCAAGTGAAGAAGTTCCCCCTCAGATTCCTCTTAAATATTTCACCTTTCACCCTTAACCCATAACCTCTAGTTCTAGTCTCAACCTACCTCAGTGGACAAAGCCTGCTTGCATGTACCCTATCTATGTCCCTCATACTTTTGTATACCTCTATCAAATTTTCCCTCATATAACATCCTAATTCCTGTCCTCAGAACTCTGATTTATGAAGGCCAATAAGCTGTCTTTACAACCCTGTCTACCTGTGACACCACTTCCAAGGAATTATGGATCTGTATTCCTGGATCCCTTTGTTCTACACGCTCCTCAGTGCTCCACTGTTCACTGTGTATGTTGTGTTTTGGTTTGTCCTCCCAAGGTGAATGCCATCAGCCATTTTTCCGCACATTCTTCCGGCTGGTTCAGGTCCTGCTGCAAGCTTTAATCACCTTCCTCATCGTTCACTGTGACCCAAACTTGCTGATCCAGTTTTCCACATTATCATACAGATTGTTGTAGTAGATAACAACAATGGATCCAGCATCGATCCCTGTGGCAAACCATGGGTCGCAGGCCTCCCGTCAGAGAGGTAGCAATCTACTGCTATTCTCTAAGCCAATGTTGAATTCAATTTATTTCCTCATCCTGAATGCCAAGCAACTGAACCTTTATGACCAACCTCCCATGCAGAACCTTATCAAAGGCAGTCAGTATGGACAATGTCCACTACCTTTCCTTCAACAACTTCTCTGGTAACGTCCTCAAAAAACCTGTAAGATTTGTTAGCCACAACTTCCCACAAACAAAGCCATGTTCACCATCCCTATTCAGGTCCTATCTGTCCAAATACTTGTATATCTGTTCCCTTAGAACACCTCCCAATAATTTACCCACTACTGACGTCAGGCTCACCAGTCTATCATTGCCCAGCTTATTCTCAGACTTTCTTGAATAATGGAACGACATTAGCCAGCTTCAGTCCGCTGTCTCCTCACCTGTGGCTACAAACGTTTTCACCACCTCTGACTTGTTCCCTGCAGTTTCTGCGCTAACCTCCCATAAGGTCCAAGGACACACTTTGTCAGGCCCTGGAGAATTATCCATCTTAATTTTTTCATGATAGCAAGCACTTCCCCTTGTGTAATCATCTTAATAAGTCTCAAGGAGGCAAGCACTTCCAGATACAGTTTGTCACCTCACCGTACCTCAGCAGGCTCTATATCCATCTCCCAAGTAAATACAAATGCAAAAAAATCCATTTAAAGTCTCCCCATCTCTTTCAGCTCCAGGCATTGATGACAACACCGATTTCACCTCCCTAATAGATCTAGTGTCACGCTCTCTCCAGTTAGGACCTCTATATATTGAGTAAGTAAACGTTCCTCAACCCATTAGACAATTATTATCTCATTCAGTTCTTTCACAATTTAGGTCAATAAGTTGAAACCAGCTACTTTCACAACCTTATTTTTCTTGCAACAGTCTGTAATCTCTACAAATTTGCTCTTCTAAATCCTGCTGACTATTAGGATGTCTATCATATAATTCCATTAATGTGGTTGTTCCTTTTTAAATTCCTCGGTTTCACTCATTTAGCCTCAGTAGGCAAGCTCTTATTCTGTCCTTGCTGAACGTGGCTGTGACATTTTCCCCGACTGGTAATGCCACCTGTCACCATTTAATACCTCCTCCCTTTATCATGCGTAAAAACAATGGAACCCCAGAACATTGAGCTGCCAGTCCTGACCTTCCTAACGGCTACAATATCATAATTCCACATGACGATCCATGCTCTAAGCCAGGGGCTCCCAAATTTTTCTATGCCATGGACCAATCCCGTTAAGCAAGGGGTCTGTGAACGACAGGTTGGGAACCCCTGCTCTCAGCTCATCTGCCTTGCCTACAATTTTCTTTGCACTGAAATAGACATTAGTCCCACCATATTCAAACCTTCAGTTCCTGTTTTTTGTATGCGTGCTTAAAGTCTTCTGTCCCCAAAACCATTCCACGACCATGCCCTGCCACCTTCGTCCCCACCCTCCTACAACTCTAGTTTAAACCCCACCAGAGCAGCTCTCGTTAACCTTCCTGCGAGGATTTTAGCAGCGCCCCTCCACTCGAAAAATCTCCTGCGAGGATTTTAGCGCCCCTCCACTTGTTAACCTTCCTGCGAGGATTTTAGCGCCACTCCACTCGTTAACCTTCCTGCGAGGATTTTAGCGCCCCTCCACTCGTTAACCTTCCTGCGAGGATTTTAGCAGCGCCCCTCCACTCGTTAACCTTCCTGTGAGGATTTTAGCGCCGCTCCACTCGTTAACCTTCCTGTGAGGATTTTAGCGCCCCTCCACTCGTTAACCTTCCTGCGAGGATTTTAGCAGCGCCCCTCCACTCACTAACCTTCCTGCTAGGATTTTAGCACCCCTCCACTCGTTAACCTTCCTGCGAGGATTTTAGCACCCCTCCACTTGTTAACCTTCCTGCAAGGATTTTAGCGCCCCTCCACTCACTAACCTTCCTGCGAGGATTTTAGCAGCGCCCCTCCACTCGTTAACCTTCCTGTGAGGATTTTAGCGCCGCTCCACTCGTTAACCTTCCTGTGAGGATTTTAGCGCCGCTCCACTCGTTAACCTTCCTGTGAGGATTTTAGCGCCGCTCCACTCGTTAACCTTCCTGTGAGGATTTTAGCAGCGCCCCTCCACTCGTTAACCTTCCTGCGAGGACTTTAGCAGCGCCCCTCCACTCGTTAACCTTCCTGCGAGGATTTTAGCAGCGCCCCTCCACTCGTTAACCTTCCTGCGAGGATTTTAGCAGCGCCCCTCCACTCGTTAACCTTCCTGCGAGGACTTTAGCAGCGCCCCTCCACTCGTTAACCTTCCTGCGAGGATTTTAGCACCCCTCCACTCGTTAACCTTCCTGCGAGGACTTTAGCAGCGCCCCTCCACTCGTTAACCTTCCTGCGAGGATTTTAGCAGCGCCCCTCCACTCGTTAACCTTCCTGCGAGGATTTTAGCAGCGCCACTCCACTCATTAACCTTCCTGCAAGGATTTTAGCACCCCTCCACTCGTTAACCTTCCTGCGAGGATTTTAGCAGCGCCCCTCCACTCGTTAACCTTCCTGTGAGGATTTTAGCGCCCCTCCACTCGTTAACCTTCCTGCGAGGATTTTAGCAGCGCCCCTCCACTCGTTAACCTTCCTGCGAGGATTTTAGCGCCCCTCCACTCGTTAACCTTCCTGCGAGGATTTTAGCACCCCTCCACTCGTTAACCTTCCTGCGAGGACTTTAGCACCCCTCCACTCGTTAACCTTCCTGCGAGGATTTTAGCAGCGCCCCTCCACTCATTAACCTTCCTGCGAGGATTTTAGCAGCGCCCCTCCACTCGTTAACCTTCCTGTGAGGATTTTAGCGCCCCTCCACTCGTTAACCTTCCTGCGAGGATTTTAGCAGCGCCCCTCCACTCGTTAACCTTCCTGCGAGGATTTTAGCGCCCCTCCACTCGTTAACCTTCCTGCGAGGATTTTAGCAGCGCCCCTCCACTCGTTAACCTTCCTGTGAGGATTTTAGCGCCCCTCCACTCGTTAACCTTCCTGCGAGGATTTTAGCGCCACTCCACTCGTTAACCTTCCTGTGAGGATTTTAGCACCCCTCCACTCGTTAACCTTCCTGCGAGGATTTTAGCAGCGCCCCTCCACTCGTTAACCTTCCTGCGAGGACTTTAGCAGCGCCCCTCCACTCACTAACCTTCCTGCGAGGATTTTAGCGCCCCTCCACTCGTTAACCTTCCTGTGAGGATTTTAGCGCCCCTCCACTCGTTAACCTTCCTGCAAGGATTTTAGCGCCCCTCCACTCGTTAACCTTCCTGCGAGGACTTTAGCAGCGCCCCTCCACTCGTTAACCTTACTGCGAGGATTTTAGCACCCCTCCACTCGTTAACCTTCCTGCGAGGATTTTAGCGCCCCTCCACTCGTTAACCTTCCTGCGAGGATTTTAGCAGCGCCCCTCCACTCGTTAACCTTCCTGCGAGGATTTTAGCGCCCCTCCACTCGTTAACCTTCCTGCGAGGACTTTAGCACCCCTCCACTCATTAACCTTCCTGCAAGGATTTTAGCACCCCTCCACTCGTTAACCTTCCTGCGAGGATTTTAGCAGCGCCCCTCCACTCGTTAACCTTCCTGCGAGGATTTTAGCGCCCCTCCACTCGTTAACCTTCCTGCGAGGACTTTAGCACCCCTCCACTCATTAACCTTCCTGCGAGGATTTTAGCAGCGCCCCTCCACTCGTTAACCTTCCTGCGAGGATTTTAGCAGCGCCCCTCCACTCGTTAACCTTCCTGCGAGGATTTTAGCGCCCCTCCACTCGTTAACCTTCCTGCGAGGATTTTAGCAGCGCCCCTCCACTCGTTAACCTTCCTGCGAGGATTTTAGCGCCCCTCCACTCGTTAACCTTCCTGCGAGGATTTTAGCAGCGCCCCTCCACTCGTTAACCTTCCTGCGAGGATTTTAGCGCCCCTCCACTCGTTAACCTTCCTGTGAGGATTTTAGCGCCCCTCCACTCGTTAACCTTCCTGCGAGGATTTTAGCGCCCCTCCACTCGTTAACATTCCTGTGAGGATTTTAGCGCCGCTCCACTCGTTAACCTTCCTGCGAGGATTTTAGCAGCACCCCTCCACTCGTTAACCTTCCTGCGAGGATTTTAGCACCCCTCCACTCGTTAATCTTCCTGCGAGGATTTTAGCAGCGCCCCTCCACTCGTTAACCTTCCTGCGAGGACTTTAGCAGCGCCCCTCCACTCACTAACCTTCCTGCGAGGATTTTAGCGCCCCTCCACTCGTTAACCTTCCTGTGAGGATTTTAGCGCCCCTCCACTCGTTAACCTTCCTGCGAGGATTTTAGCGCCCCTCCACTCGTTAACCTTCCTGCGAGGACTTTAGCAGCGCCCCTCCACTCGTTAACCTTACTGCGAGGATTTTAGCACCCCTCCACTCGTTAACCTTCCTGCGAGGATTTTAGCGCCCCTCCACTCGTTAACCTTCCTGCGAGGATTTTAGCGCCCCTCCACTCGTTAACCTTCCTGCGAGGACTTTAGCACCCCTCCACTCATTAACCTTCCTGCAAGGATTTTAGCACCCCTCCACTCGTTAACCTTCCTGCGAGGATTTTAGCAGCGCCCCTCCACTCGTTAACCTTCCTGCGAGGACTTTAGCGCCCCTCCACTCATTAACCTTCCTGCAAGGATTTTAGCACCCCTCCACTCGTTAACCTTCCTGCGAGGATTTTAGCGCCCCTCCACTCGTTAACCTTCCTGCGAGGATTTTAGCAGCGCCCCTCCACTCGTTAACCTTCCTGCGAGGATTTTAGCGCCCCTCCACTCGTTAACCTTCCTGCGAGGATTTTAGCAGCGCCCCTCCACTCGTTAACCTTCCTGCGAGGATTTTAGCGCCCCTCCACTCGTTAACCTTCCTGTGAGGATTTTAGCGCCCCTCCACTCGTTAACCTTCCTGCGAGGATTTTAGCGCCCCTCCACTCGTTAACCTTCCTGCGAGGATTTTAGCAGCGCCCCTCCACTCGTTAACCTTCCTGTGAGGATTTTAGCGCCGCTCCACTCGTTAACCTTCCTGCGAGGATTTTAGCAGCGCCCCTCCACTCGTTAACCTTCCTGCGAGGATTTTAGCACCCTCCACTCGTTAACCTTCCTGCGAGGATTTTAGCAGCGCCCCTCCACTCGTTAACCTTCCTGCGAGGACTTTAGCAGCGCCCCTCCACTCACTAACCTTCCTGCGAGGATTTTAGCGCCCCTCCACTCGTTAACCTTCCTGTGAGGATTTTAGCGCCCCTCCACTCGTTAACCTTCCTGCGAGGATTTTAGCGTCCCTCCACTCGTTAACCTTCCTGCGAGGACTTTAGCAGCGCCCCTCCACTCGTTAACCTTACTGCGAGGATTTTAGCACCCCTCCACTCGTTAACCTTCCTGCGAGGATTTTAGCGCCCCTCCTCTCGTTAACCTTCCTGCGAGGATTTTAGCAGCGCCCCTCCACTCGTTAACCTTCCTGCGAGGATTTTAGCGCCCCTCCACTCGTTAACCTTCCTGCGAGGACTTTAGCAGCGCCCCTCCACTCGTTAACCTTCTTGCGAGGATTTTAGCGCCCCTCCACTCGTTAACCTTCCTGCGAGGACTTTAGCAGCGCCCCTCCACTCGTTAACCTTCCTGCGAGGATTTTAGCACCCCTCCACTCGTTAATCTTCCTGCGAGGATTTTAGCAGCGCCCCTCCACTCGTTAACCTTCCTGCGAGGATTTTAGCGCCCCTCCACTCGTTAACCTTCCTGCGAGGATTTTAGCAGCGCCCCTCCACTCGTTAACCTTCCTGCGAGGATTTTAGCAGCGCCCCTCCACTCGTTAACCTTCCTGCGAGGATTTTAGCGCCCCTCCACTCGTTAACCTTCCTGCGAGGATTTTAGCAGCGCCCCTCCACTCGTTAACCTTCCTGCGAGGATTTTAGCAGCGCCCCTCCACTCGTTAACCTTCCTGCGAGGATTTTAGCAGCGCCCCTGCACTCGTTAACCTTCCTGCAAGGACTTTAGCGCCCCTCCACTCGTTAACCTTCCTGCGAGGATTTTAGCGCCCCTCCACTCGTTAACCTTCCTGCGAGGATTTTAGCGCCCCTCCACTCGTTAACCTTCCTGTGAGGATTTTAGCGCCCCTCCACTCGTTAACCTTCCTGCGAGGACTTTAGCAGCGCCCCTCCACTCGTTAACCTTCCTGCGAGGATTTTAGCGCCCCTCCACTCGTTAACCTTCCTGCGAGGATTTTAGCGCCACTCCACTCGTTAACCTTCCTGCGAGGACTTTAGCAGCGCCCTTCCACTCGTTAACCTTCCTGCGAGGATTTTAGCGCCACTCCACTCGTTAACCTTCCTGCGAGGACTTTAGCAGCGCCCTTCCACTCGTTAACCTTCCTGCGAGGATTTTAGCGCCCCTCCACTCGTTAACCTTCCTGTGAGGATTTTAGCGCCCCTCCACTCGTTAATCTTCCTGCGAGGATTTTAGCACCCCTCCACTCGTTAACCTTCCTGCGAGGATTTTAGCAGCGCCCCTCCACTCGTTAACCTTCCTGCGAGGATTTTAGCACCCCTCCACTCATTAACCATCCTGCAAGGATTTTAGCGCCCCTCCACTCGTTAACCTTCCTGCGAGGATTTTAGCGCCCCTCCACTCGTTAACCTTCCTGCGAGGATTTTAGCAGCGCCCCTCCACTCGTTAACCTTCCTGCGAGGATTTTAGCGCCCCTCCACTCGTTAACCTTCCTGCGAGGATTTTAGCAGCGCCCCTCCACTCGTTAACCTTCCTGCGAGGATTTTAGCGCCCCTCCACTCGTTAATCTTCCTGCGAGGATTTTAGCACCCCTCCACTCGTTAATCTTCCTGCGAGGATTTTAGCACCCCTCCACTCGTTAATCTTCCTGCGAGGATTTTAGCGCCCCTCCACTCGTTAACCTTCCTGCGAGGATTTTAGCAGCGCCCCTCCACTCGTTAACCTTCCTGCGAGGATTTTAGCAGCGCCCTTCCACTCGTTAACCTTCCTGCGAGGATTTTAGCAGCGCCCCTCCACTCGTTAACCTTCCTGCGAGGACTTTAGCGCCCCTCCACTCGTTAACCTTCCTGCGAGGATTTTAGCAGCGCCCCTCCACTCGTTAACCTTCCTGCGAGGATTTTAGCAGCGCCCCTCCACTCGTTAACCTTCCTGCGAGGATTTTAGCGCCCCTCCACTCGTTAATCTTCCTGCGAGGATTTTAGCACCCCTCCACTCGTTAATCTTCCTGCGAGGATTTTAGCACCCCTCCACTCGTTAACCTTCCTGCGAGGATTTTAGCACCCCTCCACTCGTTAACCTTCCTGCGAGGATTTTAGCGCCCCTCCACTCGTTAACCTTCCTGCGAGGACTTTAGCAGCGCCCCTCCACTCGTTAACCTTACTGCGAGGATTTTAGCACCCCTCCACTCGTTAACCTTCCTGCAAACCATCACGTTTGTACAGTCACCCCTTCCCTGTAGGAGGGCCCAAAAACCTGGTGCACCATCTCCTTTGTCATATGTTAAACGGATTTATCCTCAGTAGCGTGTGGCACAGGTAGCAACCCTCAGATCACCAGTCTGGCAGTCCTGTCCTTTAACTTAAAGTTACATTAATAATACCTGTACTTTGAACCCTGAGATTCATCTTTTTACAGACAGCCACAAAACAAAGAAACATAATGGAACCCATTTAAAGAAAATCCCCACGCAAGAAGACCATCAGACGTACAGGGGAAAAGAAAAAAGAAGAAATAGTGCAAACTGCGTAAAGCGAACAAGTTGTGCACAGAACATTAAATACCAAGCCACTGAATCCACAGAAGTGAGCCGGCGACCACGACCCGCAGAGGCAGGCGAAGCTGGTTCAGGAGCCGATAGCCGTGGCTACGGCCACTGAGTCAGGCCACCATCGAGATCCGCACCGAAGTCCCTCGGTCGAATTGCACAAGCAGTGCAGCACATTAAACATCAAACCCTCGTGCTGCCGAGGCAGCTGAACATGGGGGCCAAGGCTTGAGAACCTTCCAGCAGCAGCAGTAAGAGGGAGAGGTAGGACCTAGCATCCTGAACCTGCTGTGCGGGACCTCGTCACCCTTCTTGGCTGTGTCGTTAATACCGAGCGGACCCCTTTTACAGCCATTGACTTGATCTGAGAGGTGCCTGATTCTTGCACCCGGGAGGTGACATACATCTGGGAATCGCGTTCTTGCCCACGGAACCAGATACCCGTTCCCCTAACCAATGAATTCCCTATCTTTACTGTCACGTCTTCTCCTCCCGTCTGAACCACAGAGCAGAGACCTGTCACAGCACTCTTCCCCTGGTAGGCTCCCCCACCTCCCTAACTGTGTCCAATAGAATCAATATATTTAAACTATTTAATAATGAAAATACAGGTCTAGGAAAAATTCATACACATATCATGGCTGATCTTATCCACACTGCATGTGTCAGATCTGTGTTCAGTAACAGAACAGTTAACAGGCTGCTCCGAATTAATACACAACATTCTACTCACTGGGGGTGCACATTCACACAAAACTAGCAGGACACAACAAGCACTGGCAAGCCAAGTCATTTTTAATCCTTCCTTCTCAAAACATAACAGTATGTTCAGAAAATGTTCTGTAGCATTTTTATATTTTAGAAAAACTAATGTCTTTAGTCATCAATTTTTCGGATTATACCAGCCATATGGAAAAATATAGACAATAGACAGTAGGTGCAGGAGTAGGCCATTCGGCCCTTCTAGCCAGCACCTCCATTCACTGTGATCATGGCTGATCATACACAATCAGTACCCCGTTCCTGCCCTCTCCCCATATCCCTTGACCCCGCTATCTATAAGAGCTCTATCTAACTCTCTCTTGAATGCATCCAGAGACTTGGCCTCCACTGCCTTCTGGGGCAGAGCATTTCACATATCCACCACTCTCTGGGTGAAAAAGTTTTTCCACATCTCTGTTCTAAATGGCCTACCCCTTATTCTGAAACTGTGGCCTCTAGTTCCAGACTCACCCATCAGCGGGACCATGCTTCCTGCCTCCAGTATGTCCAATCCCTTAATAATCTTATATGTTTCAATCAGATCCCCTCTCATACTTTTAAATTCCAGTGTATACAAGCCCAGTCACTCCAATCTTTCAACATATGACAGCCCCGTCATTCCGGGAATTAACCTTGTGAACCTACACTGCACTCCCTCAATAGCAAGAATGTCCTTCCTCAAATTTGGAGACCAAAACTGCACACAATACTCCAGGTGGGGTCTCACCAGGGCCCTGTACAGCTGCAGAAGGACCTCTTTACTCCTATACTCAATTCCTCTTGTTATAAAAACCAGCATGCCATTAGCTTTCTTCACTGCCTGCTGTACCTGCATGCTTGCTTTCATTGACTGATGTACAAGAACACCTAGATCTCGTTGCACTTCCCCTTTTCCTAACTTGACTCCATTTAGATAGTAATCTGCCTTCCTGTTCTTGCCACCAAAGTGGATAACCTCACATTTATCCACATTAAACTGCATCTGCCATGTTATAGAGGCCATGTTGTCATTTAAAATTTTTTTTAAAGTGGGTTTTTAGTATGCTGACAAATATTTTTCAAGGATCAAATTTTGGGTACAAATGCAGACAGAGCTAAGAATTAAGTTGTACCACACAGAGGCAAAATTCATAAGGGTGAAGAATGCAGGACTGAAAGTCCTGTGTTTAAGTGTGTGTAGCATTCAGAATAAGGTGGATGAACTTGTGTTGCAATTAGAGGTTGGTCATGTGACATTGTGGGCATCACTGAGTTGTGGCTGAAAGAAGGTCATATTTGGAAGTTTAACATCAAAGGATATATTTTGTATTGAAAGGACAGTCAGGAAGGCATAGACAGTGGTGTGGCTCTGTTGGTAAGAGGTGGAATTACATTTTTGGAAAGAGGTGACATAGGTATTGAATCTTTGTGGGTGGAGTTAAGAAACTACACGGATTAAAAAAATTATGGGAATCATATACAGGTCTCCAAATAGTAAACAAGATGTGGAGTTGAGATTGCAAGGGGGGCTGGAAAGGGCATATAAAAAGGGTAATGTCACAATTCTGATAGGGGTCTACAAAATGGAAGGGGATTGGGAAAATCAGCTTAGTGTCAGATCACAAGAGGGAATCTGATGAATGCCTATTATAGCTGCTTTTAGAGCAGCTTGTGCTTGAGCCTGCTTGGGGAAAGGCTATGTTAGATTGGGTGTTGTGTAATAACCCAGATCTTATTAGGGAGCTTAATGTAAAGGAACCTTCAGGAGCAAGTAATTATAATATGATTGAATTCACACTGCAATTTGAGAGGGAGAAGCACCAGTCACATGTATCAGTATCATAATAGAGTAAAGGGAATTACAGAGGCACGAGAGAGGAGCTTGCCCAGGTGGATCGGAGGAGGATACTGGCAGGGATGATGGCAGAATAGAGATGGCTGAAGTTTCTGGGAATAGTTCAGGATAGATACATCCCACAGAGGAAGAAGTTCTCAAATGGCAGGGCTAGGCAACTGTGACTGACAGGGGAAGTTAAGGACTACATGAAAACCAAGGAAAGGGCATATAAGGTAGCAAAAGTGAATGGGATGTTGGATGATTGGGAAGCTTTTAAAATTCAACAAAAGGCAACTAAAAAGCTATAAGGGAAAAGATGAAAGATGAGGGTAAACTAGTCAAAAATATAAAGAAGTATACTAAAAGTTTTTTTTCAATTATACAAAGAATAAAAGGAAGGTGAGAGTTGATGTTGGACCACTAGAAAATGATGCTGGTGAGGTAGTAATGGGGGGGGGGGGAGTGGCAAATGAACTTAATAAGTACTTTGCCTTAGTCTTTACTGTGGAAGACCCTAGTTGTGTGCCAGATTCTGTGTGTGTCAGGGAGCAGGAGTGAGTGCCATTGCTATTACAAAGGAAAAAGTGTTAGGCAGACTGAAAGGTCTTCAGGTGGATAAGTCACCTGGACCAGATGGACCACATCCCAGAGTCCTGAGAGAGGTTGCTGAAGAGATAACAGATGTATTGGTCATGATCTTTCAAGAATCACTTGATTCTAGCATGGCCCTAGAGGACTGGAAGGTTGCAACTGTCACTCCACTCTTTAAGAAGGGAGGAGGGCAACAGAGAGGAAATTATCGGCCAGTTAGCTTAACCTCAGTGGTTTGGGGAAGTGCTGAAGTCTATTATTAAGGATGAGATTTTGGGGTAATTGGAGACTTAGTGATGAAACAAGCCAAAGTCAGCATGGTTTCTGTAAAAGGAAATCTTCCCTGATAAATCTGATGGGATTCTTTCAGGAAGTAACAAGCTGGGTGGACAAAGGAGAGGACAAAGGAGAGGTAGTGGATGTCATTTACTTAAATTTTCTGAAGGCATTTGATAAGGTGGCGCACACGGGGCTGTTTAACAAAATAAAATCCTATAGTGTTACAGGAAATATACTGGCGTGGATAGAGGGATAGTGAGAGGGCAGGTATATGGGGTTGAATGAGATCCGGGATCAGCCATGATGAAATGGCAGAGTTTGATGGGCTTAATCGTTGGAGTGGATTGAGGCAGAGTGGGTCGGCTTTGGCTCAATCAGGCTTCGGAGAGAACAGGCAGAGGCTAAGTTTGAACGGGGCACAACTGCGCAAGCGCGTGAAAGTTGCCCCGTGAGGCAGCGGGAGAATTTAAAAAGCGAGCAGAGGCTGAGTCCGAGATTCACTCCAGGTGAGGCAAGGCCGGGTAAGCTCCTTTAATTAATCTAATTAGCTCAGGAGTAGGTAATGGAGGCAGCAGTTAGGGCAGTCGAGTGCTCCGTTTGCAGTACGTGGGAAGTCAGGGCAAGTGCAATTTTCCCTGATGACTACACCTGCAAAAGGAGCAACCAGCTGCAGCTCCTGACAAACCGTGTTAGGGAACTGGAGCTGGAGCTGGATGAACTTCGGATCATTCGGGAGGCAGAGGCAGAAATAGACAGGAGTTTCAGGAAGATAGTCACCCCTAGGAGTCAGGAGACAGGTAGCTGGGTGACTGTCAGGAGAGGGAAGGGGAATAGACAGAATGAGCAGAGCACCCCTGTGGCCGTTCCCATCAACAATAAGTATACCGTTTTGGATACTGTTGGAGGGGACGACCTACCACGGACAAGTTGTAGTGGTTGTATCTCTGGCACCGAGACTGGACCCTCAACTCAGAAGGAAAGGAGGGAAAAGAGGAGAGCAGTAGTGATAGGGGATTCGATAGGGGGACAGATAGGAGGTTCTGTGGAAGAGATCGAGAATCCCGGATGGTCTGTTGCCTCCCTGGTGCCAGGGTCCACGATATCTCGGATCGAGTTCTCAGTATTCTCAAGAGGGAGGGTGAGCAGCCAGATGTTGTGGTCCACGTAGGGACCAATGACGTGGGTAGGAAGAGTGAGGAGGTCCTGAAAGGTGAGTTTAGGGAGCTAGGTGCCAAGTTAAAGGACAGGACCTCCAGGATAGCAATCTCAGGATTGCTACCAGTGCCACGTGCAGTTGGATTTAGAAATAGTAAGATAGCACAGATCAACACGTGGCTGAAGACATGGTGCAGGAGGGAGGGCTTCAGATTTATAGATGATTGGGCAGTTTTCCAGGGAAGGTAGGACCTGTTCCGATGGGACGGTTTACAACTGAACTGGAGGGGGATAAGTAGTCTTGCAGGTAGGTTTGCTAGAGAGGCTCCAGTGGATTTAAACTAAGTACAAGAGGGGAGGGGAATTAGTGTGTAGGAACAGATGTATGGGAGAAGGAAGAAAAAGAAGACAGTAAAGTTCTTTGTACTGTTAGAGATAAACAGAGAGGAAGAGGTGGACAGTTTCTTAAATGCATCTATTTTAATGCTAGGGGCATTGGAAGAAAGGTGGATGAGCTTAGAGCATGGATTGATACCTGGAAATATGATGTTGTAGCTATTAGTGAAACATGGTTGAAGGAGGAGTGTGATTGGCAACTAAATATTCCTGGATTTCATTGCTTCAGGTGTGATAGAATCGGAGGGACAAGAGGGGGAGGTGTTGCATTGCTTGTCAGAGAAAATATTACAGCGGTGCTCTGGCAGGATAGATTAGAGGGCTCGTCTAGCGAGACTATTTGGGTGGAATTGAGAAATGGGAAAGGTGTAGTAACACTTATAGTGGTGTATTATAGACCACCTAATGGGGAGCGAGAATTGGAGGAGCAAATTTGGAAGGAGATAGCAGATATTTGTAGTAAGCACAGGGTTGTGATTGTGGGAGATTTTAATTTTCCACACAAAGACTGGGAGGCCCATACCGTAAAAGGGCTGGATGGTTTGGAGTTTGTAAAATGTGTGCAGGATAGTTTTTTGCAGCAATACATAGAGGAACCAACTAGAGAAGGGGCAGTGTTGGATCTCCTGTTAGGGAATGAGATAGGTCAGGTGACGGAGGTGTGTGTTGGGGAGCATTTTGGGTCCAGTGATCACAATGTCATTAATTACAATATAATTATGGAGGAGGATAGGACTGGACCCAGGGTTGAGATTTTTGATTGGAAGAAGGCTAACTTTGAGGCGATGCAAAAGGATTTAGAAGGAGTGGATTGGGACAATTTGTTTTATGGGAAGGATGTAAGAAAGAAATGGTGGTCATTTAAAGGTGAAATGCTGAGAGTATAGAATCTTTATGTTCCTGTTAGGTTGAAAGGAAAGGTTGAAAGTTTGAGAGAACCATGGTTTTCAAGGGATATTGGAAACTTGGTTAGGAAAAAGAGAGATATCTACAATAAATATAGACAGCATGGAGTAAATGTGGTGCTCGAGGAATATAAAGAATGTAAGAAGCATCTTAAGAAAGAAATTAGAAAAGCTAAAAGAAGATATGAGGTTGCTTTGGCAAGTAAGGTGAAAATAAATCCAAAGGGTTTCTACAGTTATATCAATAGCAAAAAGATAATGAGGGATAAAATTGGTCCCTTTAAGAATCAGAGTGGACAGCTATGTGTGGAGCCAAAAGAGATGGGGGGGATTTTGAACAATTTCTTTTCTTCAGTATTCACTAAGGAGAAGGATATTGAATTGTGTAAGGTAAGGGAAACAAGTAGGGAAAGAGGAGGAAGTACTAGCACTTTTAAGGAATATAAAAGTGGATAAATCTCCAGGTCCTGACAGGATATTCCCTAGGACCTTGAGGGAAGTTAGTGTAGAAATAGCAGGGGCTCTGACAGAAATATTTCAAATGTCATTAGAAACAGGGATGGTGCCGGAGGATTGGCATTTAGCTCATGTGGTTCCATTGTTTAAAAAGGGTTCTAAGAGTAAACTTAGCAATTATAGGCCTGTCAGTTTGATGTCAGTGGTGGGTAAATAAATGGAAAGTATTCTTAGAGATAGTATATATAATTATCTGGATAGACAGGGTCTGATTAGGAACAGTCAACATGGATTTGTGCGTGGAAGGTCATGTTTGACAAATCTTATTGAATTTTTTGAAGAGGTTACGAGGAAAGTTGACGAGGGTAAAGCAGTGGATGTTGTCTATATGGACTTCAGTAAAGCCTTTGACAAGGTTCCGCATGGAAGGTTAGTTAGGAAGGTTCAATCGTTAGGTATTAATATTGAAGTAGTAAAATGGATTCAACAGTGGCTGGATGCGAGATGCCAGAGAGTAGTGGTGGATAACTCTTTGTCAGGTTGGAGGCCCGTGACTAGTGGTGTGCCTCAGGGATCTGCACTGAGTCCAATATTGTTTGTCATATACATTAATGATCTGGATGATGGGGTGGTAAATTGGATTAGTAAGTATGCAGATGATACTAAGATAGGTGGCGTTATGGATAATGAAGTAGGTTTTCAAAGCTTGCAGAGAGATTTAGGCCAGTTAGAAGAGTGGGCTGAACAATGGCAGATGGAGTTTAATGCTGATAAGTTTGAGGTGCTACATTTTGGTAGGAATAATCCAAATAGGACACACATGGTAAATGGTAGTGCATTAAGGAATGCAGTAGAACAGAGTGATCTCGGCATAATAGTGCATAGTTCCCTGAAGGTGGAATCTCATGTGGATAGGGTGGTGAAGAAAGTATGTTGGCCTTTATAAATCAGAGCATTGAGTATAGGAGTTGGGATGTAATATTAAAATTGTACATGGCATTGGTAAGGCCAAATTTGGAGAATTGTGTACAGTTCTGGTCACCGAATTATAGGAAAGATGACAACAAAATAGAGAGAGTACAGTGAAGATTTACTAGAATGTTACCTGGGTTTCAGCACCTAAGTTACAGGGAAAGATTGAACAAGTTAGGTCTTTATTCTTTGGAATAAGGTTGAGGGGGGACCTGATAGAGGTATTTAAAATTATGAGGGGGATAAATAGAGTTGACATGGATAGGCTTTTTCCATTGAGAGTAGGGGAGATTCAAACAAGAGGACATGAGTTGAGAGTTAGGGGGCAAAAGTTTAAGGGTAACACGAGGGGGAATTTCTTTACTGAGAGAGTGGTAGCTGTGTGGAACGAGCTTCCAGTAGAAGTGGTAGAGGCAGGTTCGGTATTGTCATTTAAAGTAAAATTGGATAGGTATATAGACAGGAAAGGAATGGAGGGTTATGGGCTGAGTGCGGGTAGGTGGGACTAAGTGAGAGTAAGCATTCGGCACGGACTAGAAGGACTGAGATGGCCTGTTTCCATGCTGTAATTGTTATATGGTTATATGGTTAATGACCTAATTCTGCTCCTTTGTCTTGATTAAATATCGAGATGGATATTTAATAGCTGAACTTTTCATTAAGAATCCATCCAGGAGGAGGAGGTAACACGAGGAAATCTGCAGATGCTGGAAATTCAAACAACAACACAAACAAAATGCTGGTAGAACACTGCAGGCTAGGCAGCATCTAGAAGGAATTATAGATGGGGAGCCGCGAGAGAGGGTTTCACTGAACTCCCGACGAAGAGAAGATTTAAACTTCTTCAGTGTAGGCATCACTGGCAGAGGCTTCGCAGTAGTGAATTTAAAGAGCAAACACGAAGAAATCTGCAGATGCTGGAAATAGAAGGAATTATAGAAGAGGAGGTGTTTGCTATCCTGAGGCAAATCAGGGTGGAGAAATCCCCAGGTTCTGACGTGTTCCCTTGGACCCTGAGGGAGGCAATTGTAGAAATTGCTGGGGCCCTAACAGAGATAGGTAAATCATTCTTAGCGACAGGAGAGGTACCAGAAGATTGGAGGATAGCCAATGTTGTTCCACTGTTTTAAAAAAAGCTCTAAATGTAAACCAGGAAGTTATAGATCAGTGACGTCAGTTGTGGGAAAGTTATTGGAAGATGTTCTAAGGGACCAGATATATAAGTATTTGGATGGATGTGGACTGATTAAGGATAGTCAGCATGGTTTTGTGTGTGTTAGGTCATGTCTAACCAATTTTATAGAGTTTTTGAGGAAGTTACCAGGAAAGTTGAAGAAGACAAGGCAGTGTATGGGATCTGCATCAATGGAAAAATGGGCTGAAAATGGCAGATGGGATTTAATGCAGACAAGTGGGAGGACCAACCAGAGTAGATCTTACACAGAGAATGGTAGGGCACTGAGGAGTGTGGTAGGAGAAAGGAATCTGGGAAGAGAGGTCCATAATTCTTTGAAAGTGGCATCGCAGGTAGATAAGGTTGTTAAGAAAGCTTTTGGCCTACTGGCCTTCACAAATCAATGTATTGAATACAGGAGGTGAGATGTTCTGTTGAAGTTGCAAAAGACATCGATGAGGCCTAATTTAGAGTATTCTGTGCCCTTTTGGTCTCTACCTATAGGAAAGATGTAAATAGAGTTGAAAGAGTACAGAGAAAATTTAGAAGGATGTTGCTAAGTCTGGGGGACCTGAGTTATAAGGAAAGATTGAATAGGTTAGAACTGTATTCCTTAGAACGTAAAAGACTGAGGGGGTATTTGATAGTGGTATGCAAAATTATGGGGTTATAGATAGCATTAATGCAAGCAGGTTTTTTCCCACTGAGGTCAGGAGTTACGGGTGAAAGGTTAAAAGTTCAGAGGGTGATGAGAGTGTGGAATGAGCTGCCAGTACAAGTAGTGCATGGGAGCTCAATTTCAAGGTTTAAGAGAGATTTGGATAGATACGTGATGGTAGGGGTATGGAGGGCTATGGTCCCGGTGCAAGTTAATGGGAGTAAGGAATTTAAATGGTTTTGGCATGGATTAGATGGTCTGGAGAGCCTCTTTCTGTGCTGTACTTCTCTATGACTAGCTGGCTAACTTGAGTCTGTTGAGTGAGTGATGTTTGTCGCCTCCCTGGTATTTCATGGTTGGGATTGATGAACTTTAATTAGGTTATCCATTAGCTACTAATGGAATTTACGTCATTAAGTTAAAAAAGTGAGAAAGTCATTCAACCATGAACAATTACTTATGAAATACAGCTTTACAATTCAAGCTTAGTACAGAATCTGCAAGGAACTAAACAAATAGAGAATTAAAGCCCTTACATGTGTGAACAGTAGGATAAAAGGGTGGAAAGGGTTACCATATCAACTGATGACTAAAAACGGTAAAAACAAAACTCAGAGAATTTTATGCAATAAACCATAAAATGATGGAAGTATTTGCAGGCTGGGCAGCATCTGTTGGGGGAGAAAAGTATTGATATTTTCAGTTGATGAGCTTTCATCAGAATCAGAGAAAGAGGTAAGAGGAAGGGGAGAAATTACTTGAAGTTAGAGATATTGACCTTAACACTGATAGGCTGGAGGCTACCCAGACAGTATATGAGTTGTTTCTCCTCCAACCTGAGTTTGGCCTCATCATGGCAGTAGAGGAAGCTTTGAGCCAACATGCTAACTGCTAGCTAATAACTTGCAGGAACAATGACATTGTCCCTCAAGGTTTTAGGTTAAAGGCCCCACCTGCTCATTCAAGAGGGTATAGAAGGAGATGTCTCTAGGGGGACATGTTATTTGACTAACTTGTGCCTGAGGAAGACAGTTGGGTTTACCACTGAAAGATCAAAGGATAGTATGAATGGGTTTGAAAACCAGTCACAAAGCTTCTGTAGTCAGTTATGAACGATATGTCAGGATGGAAATGGGAAGTAGAATTAAAACGGGGGTCACCAGAAAATCATGCCTGTTGTACTAGATGAAGGTGCTTGACGAAGTGATCCTCCAATCTACGATGGGTCTCACCGATGTAGAAAAGGTGAAACCTGGAGCATCAGATGCAAAAGATGACTCTGACAAACTCGCAGGTGAAGTCATCTCACCTGAAGGGACTGGGACCCTGAATGTAGGTGAGGGAAGAAGTGAATGAGTAGGTGTAGCAGTTGTCCCACTTGCAAGAATAAGTGCCAGGAAGGAGATCAATGGGGAGAAATGAGTGGACAAGGGAATCAAGTAGAGAGCAATCCCTGTGGAAAGCAGAGAGTTGTAGGGAGGGAAAGATATGCTTAGTGGTAGGATCCAGTTGGAGTTGGCAGACATCACGGAGAATGAGTAGCTGGAAATGGAGGGCTTGTGTAGTGGTAGTTAAGGACAAGGGTAAAATATTAGCTATTACCATGCTTAATATGGCAGCATGGTTTGAAGAAGCAAGTAGTTCCTTAATGAACCTCTTTTTTTAAAAAAAAAAGCCTGAATACTTAATGGAGATGAAAGAAGCATCTTCGGTTCTGTCCACTGCAAATTCTTCCCCAAAAACCTTTAGAAATGTTGTGCTGACATTGTCACTGGAATGAACCTTTAAAATGCTGATAAACCTAAAAATTTCTATCATCAAATTTGCTTTGTATAAAGATGGTCAAAGATCACAGAATCTATGAATTGGTGGAGTCGTGGAATTACGACAGAATAAAGGGCCGAATGGCCTACTCCTGCACCTATTTTCTATGTTTCTATAAAAGATAGGCAATTTGCATGATTGATTACGTAGAAAAAAGAATCACCCAATGTATTTTATAAAACAAGGTGTAATTATGTGTGTGCTCTGTTGAATTGTGTAAAGATAAGTGTGAGGCAGTTACAAACAAGATGACAGGTATTCTTGATGTCTAGGATTCCCCTCCTGTGGTCACATGGTGCAGAATGCACAATGGCTGCAAATTCATGACAAGTTCAAGTTCAAAGAAAGTTTATTATCAAATTACATCTGTATCACTATATACAACCCTGAAATTCATTTTCTTGTGGGCATACCCAGTAAATCCAAGCAACATAATAGAATCAATGAAATATCGCACCCAACAGGATGGACAAATGGCCAATATGCAAAAGACAACAAGCTGTGCAAATAGAGAATAAAAGAAATAATAATAATAATAAATAAATAAGCAATAAGTGTTGAAAACATGAAATGAAGGGCCCTTGAAAGTGCATCCATAGGTTGTGGAAACATTTCAATGATGGAGCAAGTGAAGTTGATTTAAATTATCCCCTTTGGCTCAAGATTGAGGGGTAATAACTGTTCCAGATGGCATGGGCCCTGAGGCTCCTAAATATTCTTGCTGATGGCAGCAGTGAGAGGAGAGCATGTCCTGGGTGGTGGGGGTCCCTGAAATGGATGCTGCTTTCCTCCGACAGTGCACCTTGTAGATCTGCTCAATGGCGGAAGGGTTTTCCTGTGATGGACTGGCTGTATCCACCACTTTCTCCAGGATTTTCAGTTCAAAGGCATTACTGTTTCCATACCACACCATGATACAACCAGTCAGTGTACACTCCACCGCACTAAACAAGACTGAAGAACAAATAAGCCGCAGAGTTTGACCTTAAGAGGTTGAACTGAAGACATTGATTAACTGACTGCTGAGACAGAGATAGCAGCTTGAATATGGGTGATCTGGTCAGGCAAATAAACACCCTGGAGGATTAACAGCTGAGATAGAATTAGTAGTTGGGAATTTACTAAAGGATGTACATCACTAGAACATGAATAAATTGACCACTGAAACAGTCAACAGCAAATTTGTAAGTAGGAAAGTACTAGAGTTTGTGGTGTCAGCTATTACATTATGTTGTTGCTAGCTCCCCAAGGTAAAGCTAAATCTTAGTAGATCAGGGCAGTCTAGTAACGTAGTGGTTAACTTAATGCTATTACAGCGTCGTGACCCTGGTTCAATTCTGTCACTGTCTGTAAGGAGTGTGTGTCTCCTTCCCATGACCCTGTAGGCTTCCTTTTGGGTGCTAAGGTTTCCCACATTCCTAAGACATATAAGTTAGTAAGTCACATGGGTCTAACTGGGCAATGTATCCTGTTATATCAGAAGGGCTTGATACCATACTGTATTCCTAAATGAAATTTTAAAATAAATTAATGGAATCAGTTATTACCTTCCAGAATTGGGCTCATGTTCAGCTGATGAGCGTAGACATAGATAGACATGGGGGAAATAACATGGCTTCCTATGATCTTACAAAAACCTTTGGCTCTGTCAACCAAGAGGTACAATGAGAATCCTTCCCATCTCTGACAAGCCTTGGAAATTGATTACCATACTATATCAGGAACATGATAGTGTGCAGACCATGGTCTACCACAGACCTCCTGCCAGTGCAGTTTACCATCAAGCAAGTCTGTGCCGTTGGGCAAATCCTTTTGTCAATTTTTAAAAGAACTTACTATATTTTTAAAACTTAAGTAGGGATATTATTACAAAAGAAAGAAAAAATAAGAGATGGTTCAACTTTCTCTGAAAACACTGCAAGTCCAACCTCAGTCAGAACAGTAAAGAAGATGTTTGTTTATTTGGAGCATAGGTGAAAACTGACCTTACACCAAAAGCCCACAAAACAAAGGTCCTCTCTCAACTTAGTTAATAATAACAATAAAGGCCCAACATCAGACCCCCGAGAATTTCGGTATTTCAGAAGCTATCTCACAGCCAAAGCAGAGAGCAGTGAACCTCTAAAGCCCATGCAAATCCTTGGAGCACCTGATGAAAAGCGTGTTTGAAGAGCAAACCTCAAACTGGGTGCTAGGCTCATGGTCTACCAACAAAGAGTGATCCCTACATCTCTATAGGCTTCTGAGACAAGGACTACCTACAGCAGACACCTCAAGGAACTGGGGAAGTACCATTGAATGCATACAAAATGCAGCAGGCTAGGCAGCATCTATGGAGAGGAATAACCAATTGATGTTTCAAGTGGAGACCCTTCATCAGGACTGGAAAGGAAAGGAGAAGAAGCCAGATTAAGAAGTATGGGGGGGAGGAGGGAGTTCAGTCTAGAAGGTGAAAGGTGAAGGCAGGTAGGTATGATAGTTGGGAAAGGTAAAGGACTGAAGAAGAAGGGTTCTGTTAGGATTCTATCTTCACCTGGCTTTGCAAATCACCTCCTGGCTTGTACGTTGACTGTTTATTCCTCTCCATAGATGCTGCCTGACCTGAGTTCCTCCAGCATTTTGTATGTGTCACTCTGGACTTCCATCATCAGCAGAATCTCCTGTGTTTGCCGTTAAAATGCGACTTCTGCAGAATCCCCCAAATTCACCGCCAGGATCTGGCGAATTTGGACGCCACAGCAAACAGGTATTCCAGAGACCTTGACCGACACCCTGAGATTTGAGTTCAAATCCTTCCAAGGCATTTCTGGAACTTAATTTCAGTACATAATCTGGAACTTAAACCAAATATGAGCTTTAGTGGTGATAAAGACAGAACTGGATAGTCATTAAAAACCCAGCAGCTCTAACCAGATCAGGTTTGGGGGGGAAAGCATGATAGTGTAGCAGTTAGCATAACATCATTACAGCGTCAGTGAGCTGGGTTCAAAGTTCAAAGTAAATTCTTATTATCAAAGTACACATATGTCACGATGTACAAACCTGAGATTCATTTTCTTGTTGGTACACTCAGCAAATTGATAGAATAATAACTATAGCAGGATCAATGAAAGTTCCCACTAATCTCCCTCCTGGCACTTATCCTTGCAAGTGGAACTAGTGCTACACCTCTGCCCTCACTCCCAAACAGTCCTTCCAAGAGAGGTGACACTTCACCTGTGAGTCTGTTGGGGTAATCTACTATATCCAGTGCTCCTGGTCCAGTCTCCTGCATATCTGCGAGACAGATTGGGAGACCACTTCACCAAGCATCTACACTCCATCTGCCAGAAAAACTGGGATTGGCCACTCATTTTAATACTGTTTCCCAGTCCCATCCTCGACTGGCGTGATCAGGTTAGAGGAGCAACACCAACTGTCTGGGCAGCTTCCAACCTGATGGCATGAACATCAATTTTTCAAACTTCTGGTAACATCCTTCCCTCTCCTTCACCACTCCCCATTCCCATTTCCCTCTCTCACCTTATCTCCTTACCTGCCTATCACCACCCTCTGGTGCACTTCCTACTTTTCTTTCTGTCCTCTCCTATCAGATTCCCCCTTCTCCAGCCCTGTAAGTCTGACATCAATCAACTTCCTAGCTCTTCCTCCCCCCCCAATTTCACCTGTCACCTTGTGGTTCTTCCTCCCCTACCCCCCACCTCCCATTTTCTTACTCTGACCCCTCACCCTTTTTTTTTTAGTCCTGATGAAGGGTCTCAACTGTACTCCTTTCCACAGATGCTGCCTGGCCTGCCAAGTTCCTCCAGCATTTGAGTGTGTTGCTTGGATTTTCAACATCTCAGATTTTCTTGTGTTTTTATATATGATATATCTGGTTTTGTTCTGTTTATATGATATTTGTATCATTCATGATTTGGGAAGACTTAACTATATTGTAATTATTGCTTGTGTATCCTTTCATGTTCAGTGTAACTTTGTAAGTTTGTAATCCCACTATCTATGTATTAATCTTATCATGTTGATATTAATAAAGAGATTGAAAAAGAAAAAAAAGCAAAAAAAAAGATTTTCTTATGTTCCTAATCTATTCAACCTTTTTCTAAAAGTCCCAGAAATGTCCGTGTAAATTTCCTATGTACTTTTTCAATTTTATTGAAACCTCTCCCAAAGGTAGGTGACCATAAATGCACTCAATGCTCTAAATTTGGTCTCACAAACATTTTATACAACTTCAACATAACATCCCTGCACCAATATTCTGACTTACGAGGACCAATGTAATGAAAGCTCTCTTTATGACCCTATCCACCCATGATGACACTTTCAAGGAATTAAGGATCAGTATTCCCAGATCTCCCTGCTCTACCACACTCCTTGGTGGCCTACCGTTCACTGTGTTAGTCCTACCTTGTCTTGCCCTCCCCAAGTACACTTCTCTGCATTAAATTCCATATGCCATTTTTCAGACCATTTTTTTCAGCAGTTCCAGATCCCACTGCAAGCTTTGTTAGCCTTCGGTATTGTTCACAATGCTTCCAATCTTGGTGTCAATTGCTGATCTAGTTAACTACAATATCATTCACATTTTAAATATAGATGACAAACAACAACAAACCGGGCACTGATCCCTGTGGCACACCACTAGTAACAGGCCTCTAGTCAGAAAGGCAACCCCCTATTACCACTCTGTGTCTTCTCCTGCTAAGCCGGTTTTGAAACCATTTTACTACTTCACCCTGAGTGCCAAGTGACAGAACTTTCTGGACCAGGACTTGGTCAAAGACCTTGGTAAAGACCACATCCACTGCCTTTCTTTCATCAACTTTCTGAGTAAACTCCTTGGAAAAGCTTTATAAGATTGGGTAGACATGACCTACCATGCACAAAGCCAAGTCGACTAGCCCTAATCAGGCCCTGTCTATCCAAATATTTATATATACTGCCACTTAGAATACTTTTGAATAATTTACCCACTACTGACATGAGCCTCACTGGCCTATAAATTCACAGCTTATTCTTGGAGCCTTTCTTAAAGAATGTAACAACATTAGCTATCCTTCAATCATCTGGCTCCTCACCTGTGGCTAAGGACATTTTAAATATCTCTATCAGCGCCCCTGCAATTTCTTACTAATCTCCCATAAGGTCCAAGGGCTCACCTTGTCAAGCCATTGGGTCTTACCCACCCTAGTTTACCTCAAGACAGCAAGCACCTTCTTCTCTATAATCTATGACCTCACTGTTGTTTTGCCTCAGTCTTTGTGTTTGTCTTCTGAGCAAATACAGAGATGAAAGATCCATTAAGATCTCCCCCATTCCTTTTGGCACCATGCATAGATGACCATTCTGATCTTCAATATGACCAATTTTGCCTCTTGCTATCGTATTGCACTTTATATATCTTTAGAGGCCCTTGGGATTCTCCTTCACCTTGTTTGTCAGAGCAAACACGTAGCTTCTTTTAGCCCTCTTGACTTTCCTCTTTCATGTTCTCTTGCATTTCTTGTACTCGTCAAGCATCTCATTTGTTCCTTGTTGCCTATACCTGCTGTACAGCCCCATCTTCTTCTTCTTAGCCAGGGCCATTGAAAACCAAGGTTCCCTAAACCTGTTAGCCTTGCCTTTTATTCAAACAGTAACAAACAAACAAACTCTGCACCCGCAGTATTTCATTTTGAAGGCCTCCCACTTACCAAGCATCCCTTTGCCATAAAAAACAATCCACACCTGCCATCAGAATGGGCCTATCTCCAACTTAGAATCTCAACTCAAGGACCAGTCCTATTACCTTGAAACTAATGGAATTATGATCACTTCTGCCACTTGCCTTGTCTCGTTCCCTAATAGGACATCCAGTACTGTGCTGTGTCTAGTTGAGACCTCTTAAAGATTAAGGAAATTTCCCTGAACATATTTGACATCCTCTATCCCATCCAGCCTTTATGCAGTATGCAAGTCCTAGTCAAAAGGCAGAAAGTTAAAATCACCTATGATCGCAACCTTATTTTTCTTGCAACTGTCTGCGATCTATCTATAAACTTGCCCCTCTAAATCCAGCTGACTACTAGGTGGTCTATAACATAATTCCAATAATCTGATCATCCCTTTCTTACTCCTCAGTTCCACCCATATGGCCTCAGTAGACGAGCCCTCCAGTCTGTCCTATCTGAGTACTGCTGTGAAGTTTCTATTCTACATCTTTGTTCTCGATCTCCTAACATGATAACTGTTAATAAGTATATTAATCTCAGTCTTGAGACATTCAATTGACCCAGCACACCCAGCCTTTTGTTCTGAATTCCCTATTAGGAAAGAATTTCTCATCAATTTTAAATGCCCGTACTAAGTTCATAGATTTATACAGCATGGATACTGGCACTTTAATTCAACTTGTCCCTATCAACTCAGGTGATTATCTATTCTTATCCCATTTGCCTACATTTGACGCATATTCTTAAATTTTCTTAACCGTGTACCTATCCAAATGTCTTTCAAAACCTCATTTTTTTTTCCTGCCTTTACCACCTCCTCTGGCAACTCATCCATATACCCATCACACTCAGAGAACCCTGTCCCTTCAAATTCAAAGTAAATTTTGTTATCAAAAGTACATTTGGTATACCAACTATCCTGAGATTCATTTTCTTGTAAGTACTCATAGTAGATACAAAAAAACCCAATAGAATCGATGATAAAATACATGCAAAGGTACCGAATGGTCTAGAAGGCTCTGTCGCTCGGCATTCAGGATGAGGTAGTAAATTGGATTCGACAGTGGCTTTGTGGGAGAAGCCAGAGAGTGGTAGCAGATGGTTGCCTCTCTGACTGGAGGCCTGTGACTAGTGATTTTGCCGCAGGGATTGATGCTGGGTCCGTTGTTGTTTGCTATCGAGATCAATATTCTGGATGATAATGTGATTGGATCAGCAAATTTGCAGATGACACCAAGATTGGGGGTGTAGTGAACAGCAAGGATGGCCACCATGACTTGCGGAGGGATCTGCATCAGCTGGGAAAATGGGCTGAAGAATGGCAGATGGAATCATTATGATTATCATTAATGATTTAGATGAAGGGATTAAAAGTAACATTAGCTAATTTGCTGATGACACAAAGCTGGGTGGCAGTGTGAAATGTCAGGAGGATGTTATGAGAATGCAGGGTGACTTGGACAGGTTGGGTGAGTGGGCAAATGTATGGCAGATGTAGTTTAATGTGGATAAATGTGAGGTTATCCACTTTGGTGGCAAGAACAGGAAGGCAGATTACTATCTAAATGGATTCAAGTTAGGAAAAGGGGAAGTACAACGAGATCTAGGTGTTCTTGTACATCAGTCAATGAAAGCAAGCATGCAGGTACAGCAGGCAGTGAAGAAAGCTAATGGCATGCTGGCTTTTATAACAAGAGGAATTGAGTATAGGAGTAAAGAGGTCCTTCTGCAGCTGTACAGGACCCTGGTGAGACCCCACCTGGAGTATTGTGTGCAGTTTTGGTCTCCAAATTTGAGCAAGGACATTCTTGCTATTGAGGGAGTGCAGCGTAGGTTCACAAGGTTAATTCCCGGAATGGCAGGACTGTGATATGTTGAAAGATTGTAGTGACTGGGCTTGTATACACTGAAATTTAGAAGGATGAGAAGGGATCCGATTGAAACATATAAGATTATTAAAGGATTGGACACACTGGAGGCAGGAAGCATGTTCTCGCTGACGGGTGAGTCCAGAACTAGAGGCCAGTTTAAGAATAAGGGGTAGGCCATTTAGAACAGAGATGCGGAAAAACTTTTTCACCCAGAGAGTGGTGGATATGTGGAATGCTCTGCCCCAGAAGGCAGTGGAGGCCAAGACTCTGGATGCATTCAGGAGAGAGTTAGATAGAGCTCTTATAGATAGCAGGGTCAAGGGATATGGGGAGAGGGCAGGAACGGGGTACTGATTGTGTATGATCAGCCATGATCACAGTGAATGGCGGTGCTGGCTAGAAGGGCCGAATGGCCTACTCCTGCACCTACTGTCTATTGTCTATTGGCTATTGAAATAACAAGCAGAATAGACAAAAGAGATTCAGTTGATATTGTGTACTTGGACTTTCAGAAGGCCTTTGACAAGGTGCCACACATGAGGCTGTTTAACAAGCTACAAGCCCATGGTATTATAGGAAAGATTCTAGCATGGATAAAGCAGTGGATGATTGGCAGAAGGTAAAGAATGGGAATAAAGGTTTTCTGGTTGGCTGCCGGTGACTAGTTATGTTCCAAAGGGGTTTGTATTGCACCCAATTATTTTTATGTTATATGTCAATAATTTGGATGATAGAGTTGATGACATTGTTGCAAAGTTTGCACATGATACAAAGATAGGTGGAGGGGCCGGTAGTTTTAAGGAAATAGAGACACTAGAGAAGGACTCAGATTAGAAGAATGGGCAAAGAAATGGCAGAGGGAATACAGTGTTGGGAAGTGTATGATCATACATTCGGGTAGAAGAAATGAAAGAATTGACTATTTTTTTAAATGGAGAGAAAATACAAAAAAAAACAGATGCGAAGTGACTTGGGAGTCCTTGTGCAGGATTCCCTAAAGCTTAATTTGCAGGTTGAGTCAGTGGTGAGGAAGGCAAAGGCAACGTTAGCATTCATTTGAAGAGGACTAGAATATAAAAGCAAGGATGTCGTGTTGAAAATTTATAAAACACTGGTGAGGCCTCACGGAGTCTTGTGAGCAGTTTTGGGGCACTTATCTCAGAAACAATGTACCAAAACTAGAGAGGGTTCAAAGGAGGTTCACTGAAGTGATTCCAGGATTAAACATATGAAGAGCGTTTGATGGCTCTGGGCCTGTAATCACTGGAATTCAGAAGAATGAGGGGTGACCTCATTGAAACCTATCGAATGGTGAAAGGCCTTGATAGAGTGGATGTGGAGAGGATGCTTCTTATGCTGGGATGCGAGAGACTAGAGGACACAGCCCCAGAATAGAGGGGTGTCCTTTTAGAATGGAGATGAGGGGAATTTCTTTAGCCAGAGAATAGTGAATCTGTTGAATTCTTTGCCACAGGCAGCTGTGGAGGTCAAGTCTTTATGTATATTTAAGGCAGAGGTTGATAGATTCTTGATTGGTCAGGGCATGAAGGGATACGAGGAGGGGGAAGGCAGGAGGTTGGGACTGAGAGGGAAAATGGATCAGCCATGCCAAAATGACAGAGCAGACTTGATGGGCCAAATGGCCTAATTCTGCTCCTATATCTTATGGTCTAATTTATCCATTATCAAGGGCCAAAACCATCCAGACCATGCTCGCTTCTCACTGCTGCCCTGTGAAAGAAGGTACAGGAACTTTAGGTCCCACACCACCAGGTTCAGGAACAATTATTACCTTCAATCATCTGAACCTGCCTGGATAACTTTAGTCACCTCAACACTGAACTGATTCACCTCAACACTCAATTTCAAGGAATCTACAACTCATATTATCACTATTATTTATTACTTATTATCATTATTATTATTATTATGAGTAGTTATTGTATTTGCAGTGTGTCTTATTTTGCACATTGAGTGTTTATCAGTCTTTGTGTGTGAGTTATTGTATTTCTTTGTTCTACTGTGAAACAGAAACATAGAAAATAGGTGCAGGAGTAGACCACTCGGCCCTTCGAGCCTGCACCGCCATTCAGTATGATCATGGCTGATCATCCAACTCAGAACCCTGTACCTGCCTTCTCTCCATACGTACAAGAACATGAATCTCGCGGTAGTAAATGGTGACATACATGTACTTTGATAATCCCATAACCACTCAAAGATGGGAAGGAGCTGACAACCCGCCAGTGTTTTCCTGGGGAGCAGGTGGAAACCGAGCAGACATAGGTGAAGGAGCATTGGTACTCTCATTGCACTGGTCTGTTTACCTGTCCCAGATGTGGCAGAGTCTGCTAACGCACAGTGGCCTAATCACCGAATCTGGTTACTTTCTAAAAAGGAGCCCAACCCCATTCCAGCCAGGGAGCGCCTTGGGTCGGCCCGTCTCCTGGGTGAACGGCTAGGAGCAGAAAAGGCTGTGGAGATATTGCGGATGGGATAATTATAGGGATTGCTGGAAATACTGATCAGTTTTTCTCTCCTCATTCCCTCTATTTTTCTTTGCCTTCTATCGTCTCTCGAAATTGCTTATCCGTGCTGGTTTTATCTCCCAATCCCTCGCTATCTCCTAGTTCAGTATTTTCGTCTTCTTTCCCTTCGCACCCCTAATGTGGATCTTTCCATACCATTGTCTATCGCCTTTCTGTTGGTTCTCGTGTTTTTTTCGCCCTTCATCGCTCTTTCCTCTGTCCGTCTCTGCTGTTCAGTCTCATGCTCTTTTTCTCTTCCTCTTTCTCTCCGTTTCTACTTTTCTTGTTGCTTATTCTTTCGGGCTTTCTCCGCCCTCTCTGAATCTGAATCCCTCGCTGTCTGAGAATAGGTCCCTCTCCCCAAACCAGCTCTCCAGCGCTCCTTTCTCTCAGTCTCTCGCTTTCTTCCTTGTCCGGAGGGTATGGTTAAGGACAGCAGACGGCTGACGTTTGCAGGGTTCCCTGTAAACGCGGAGCATCGCACGGTGGGACCCCATATCAAGGGGAACAGGAGGTGCACTGCATTCGTTTGGGTTCCCCGGAAAAAATCGGCGGTAGCCATAGGATTAACTTTGAAGGCATAAATCTACCGTGCCGCGCGAATGGGTTTTTGGGACGGCTTGGTGAAAGAACCAGTGAAATAAAACCAGACGATAACAAAGATGAAGGTCTTGCCCTTAGGAAGTACTGTACTGGAAATGGATCATCAGCAAGGTGGGACACCGGAAACCTGATTGGATGAGGACTAATCAATCAGAGGGGACGGATGACGGGAGCGAACTGGAAGTACCTCGGCATCGTCCCTGATGAAGATGATAGAGTTGTTATTGCAACGTCGGTTAAAATCGATATTTGTACCCGGCTGGAAGCCCGAGAAGAGTTTCTTCGTCAAATGCGCCGGGAAAGCACGAGATCCTTTTTCACACAAAGTTTCTTACCCCCGCATCTCTGACCACCTTCCTCTCCAACGCCGGCCCGGAGCCGCGCCTTGCACTGGCCAGTGAGACGGGGTGAATGTCCGCCGCCGCTTCGCCCCCAGTACCCTGACTTGGGAAGGTTCCCTCGTCTTAACACATTCACGCAGAGCTCCTCTCCGGTCCAAAAGCGCTAAACTAATTGTGGCGTTTCTACTGATGCCAAAAGTTGGGCTAAACCGACGCCGGGAAAGGATTTGATCTGAAATTAAGCTACACATGTTCACAGAGAATCCAATTCGCATTTAGTGTTCTCTAAGTTCTACAACTTTAAGATCGGAGTTGGTTACCGGGCGATCTATATCGCTATCGGTGACAGTCCCAGTAAGAGACGACCCACATTAACTGATCGGTTTCTGTTTGTGACGGATCGTTTTAACTATGAGCTGTTATGTTAACAAGTTGTGCACACTGCGAGCCGAGCGGCGAGGTCACGCTGTCTTATACAATACAAGCTTATCTCGGGGCAAAGCTAACTCTTCTTAAAGGAAAACACATCGTACATTTCAAATTATAAATTTGCACCCCTCCTAAAATCGAAAATTGAAAGTTATATTGAAGTATTAAGTTTATTTTACTGAAAATAGATACCTGGACAGTTTGAAGCCCTCCGTAAGCAGTAAACAGCAGCAAAAACCCGAAGCTCACAATAACGGCATTCTTCGTTTCTTTAGCAATTTTCATCTTGCTGATCCGAGTGATTTCAATCCCGCTGGTTAAAACCGAGCGACTTCCGAGACCCTACAAACGGCCCAGGAACGGGGTGAACAAGTCCTGCTCTCCGGGTTCGCCCGGTTTTAAGATGTATATGCCCGCTTGTTTGGATGACAAAGTTCACATGTGAGCCACTGGAAATTTGTCATTTTGGTGACGAAGTCAATCAACTGGGACTGTATTGCAATAACTCTTGTTAGAGCGGAAGTATTTTCTTGCTCCGGTTCTGTCATGGGACCTACTAGTACTTAACCGATTGGTTTCCTAAGGTACACTAGTCCAGTCACCAGCCGGCCGCGTGTGGTCGCTGACACCGACCAATTCACTCGTCTTCGCCCGTTTGAGTCTGAATTGTGTCTCTTTACAAAATAGCATCGTAACGTTGCACAAATCCCACCCGAATGCAAACTGCATGCACTTGAACACAATGTTCAAGATTGTTAATTGCTTTTCTTCAGTAAAGGAGAGCGAAATGATTTTTTTAATCGGGATAGAACGAGGGAGGATCTGAACAACACTTTGAATTCTGTCGGGGAGGGACGGTGGGGGTGAGCTAGCCTAGGAAAGTCACAGTGGTCACAGGTCTCAGAAGGGAAGGGGAGGGGGAGAAGTGGCGGGCTGTGCTGATGGGAGATTCGCTAGTTAGGGGGACAGAAAGCCGGTTCTGTGGACGAGAACGAGATTCCCAGACGGTATGTTGCCAGGTCCGGGACATCTCGGACCGGGTCCTCGCCGTTCAGTCAGAGATTGTGGGCCATGTAGGACGAGTGACGGGGTTCTGCAAAGTGAGTTCAGGGAGTTAGGTGCTAAGTTAAAGGGCAGGACCTCCAGGGTTGTGATCTCAGGACTGAAACAGGGTAACACGTGGCTACGAATTTGATGTAGGAAGGAGGACAATTTCTGGATCATTTCATGGAAGTCGCGACCTGCATAGGAGAGACGGTTTGCACCTGAACTGGAGGGCTGCTAACAGGTGGAGACAAAAGTTGTTAGACCTCAGACGAAATCAGGAATCAAAAGATTGAGCGACTGATGTGTTGCTAGTCAGGGCAGACTGGAGAACCCGTCTAGAAAGGCTAGGCGAGCCTGAGGAATAAGAACAGTATATTATAGAATACTCAACTGTCCGCGGGATTCATAGAAACACCTTTGTAGAAAGAATGCAGACAGTTGTAAGAAACAAGTTAGTTATAGTAGGTGATTTAAACTTTCCACGTACTATCGAGCTTGTCATACGTGTTCAGGGAAGTTTCCTTAATCATTACATAGAAGTCAAACTAGAGAATGTGTGATAAGACAGGGCAGGTAACATATTTGGGTAGGAAAATACTTTGCATCTAGGTGTCATGATACCACTAGTTTCAAAGTAAATATGGAAAAAGATAGGCCAATCCGTGGGTTGAGGTTCTAAGTTGGAGAAAGCCCTATCTTGACGGTATCAGAAGGGATCTGGCAAGTGTGGATGGGGACTGGCAAAGATGTACATGGTGAGTGGGAGGCCTTCAAAGGGGAAATTTTGAGAGCACAAAGCTTGTATGTGCCTGTCAGAATAAGAGGTAAAGGTAGATTGAGGGTACCTTGGTTTTCAAGAGATATTGAGGCTCTGGTTAAGAAAAAAAGGGAAGTGAATAGCAGGTGTAGGCAGGTAGGAACAAATGAGGTACTTATGGAGTATAAGAAACACAAGAGAACACTTGAGAAAGGAACCAAGAGGGATAAAAGAAGGCATGAGGTTGCCCTAGCAGGCAAGGTGAAGGAGAATCCCAAGGGATCCTTCAGTTATGTTAAGAGTAAAAGGATTGCAAGGGACAAAGTTGGTCTTCTGGAAGATCAGAATGGTAGTAATCTACGTGTGGAGCCAAAAGAGACGGGGAAGATTTTAAGTGGATTTTTTGCATCTGTATTTACTCAGGAAATGGACACAGAATCTATGTAAGTGAGGCAAAGCAGCAGTAAGGTCATGGGCCCTATACAGATTACAGAGAAGGAGGCGGGTATTGTCTTGGGGCAAATTAGGGTGGATAAATACCCAGGGCCGAGGTGTTCCTGTGGACCCTGTGGGAGGCAAGTACAGAAAATGCAGTGGCCCTAGCAAAGATATTTAAATCACCCTTAGCTACAAGTGAGGTGCTGGAGGATTGGACGATAGATAATGTTGTTCTTCTGTTTAAAAAAGGCTCTAAATGTAAACCAGGAAACTATAGGCTAGTGACCCTAATGTCAGTAGTGGGAAAATTATCGGGGGGGTATCCCAAAGGACGAGTCATATGAGTACTTGGACAACAGGGACTGATTAAGGGTAGTCCATATGGCTTTGTGTATGGTAGGTCATGTCTAACTAACCTTATAAAAAAATTTTGAGGAATTTACCAGGAAAGCTGATGAAGGCATTGATAAGGTCCTGCAGGAGAGATTCAGACACTTGGCATTCAAGGTGAGGTGGTAAATTGGATCAGACATTGGCTTCATGGGAGAGGCCAGAGAGTGGTAATAGATGGTTGCCTCTCTGATTAGATGCCTGTGACAGGTGGAGTGCTGCAGGGACTGATGCTGGGTCCATTGTCGTTTGTCAACTCTATCAATGATCTGGATGATAATGTGGTTAACTGGATCAGCAAATTTGCGAATGATTGGGGGTGAGGTGGACAGCAAAGAAGACTACCAGAGCTTGCAATGGGATCTGGACCGGATGGAAAAATGTGCTGAAAAATGGCAGATGGAATTTAATACAGACATGTGCAACATGTTGCACGTTGGTAGAATCAACCAGGGTAGTTCTTACATAGTAAATGGTAGGGCACAGAGGAGTGCAGTAGAACAAAGATGTCTGGTAGATAGGGTGGTAAAAAAAGCTTTTAATACATTGGCCATCTTAAATCAAAGTACTGAGAACAGAAGATGGGATAGAACATGGAACATAGAAATCTACAGCACATTACAGGCCCTTCAGCCCGCAATGTTGTGCCGACCATGTAACCCACTCTAGAAATTGCCTAGAATTTCCCACCTGCATAGCCCTTACTTTTCTAAGCTCCATGTACCTATCTAAGAGATTCTTTACAGACCCTGTTGTATCTGCCTCTGCCACCGGCAGTGCATTCCATGCGCCCACCACTCTCTGTGTGAAAAACTTACCCCTGACATCCCCCCTGTACCTACTTCCAAGCACCTTAAAACTATGGCCCCTCACTTTAGCCATTTCAGCCCTGGGAAAAAGCCTCTGGCTATCCACTCAATGAATGCCTCTCATCATCTTATACTCCTCTATCAGGTCACCTCTCATCCTCCGTCGCTCCAAGGAGAAAAGGCCGAGTTCACTCAACCTATCCTCATAAGGCATGCTCCCCAATCCAGGCATCATCCTTCTAAATCTCCTCTGCACCCTTTCTATGCTTTCCACATCCTTCCTGTAGTGAGGCGACCAGAACTGAGCACAATAGTCCAAGTTGGGTCTGACCAGGGTCCTATATAGCTGCAGCATTACCTCTCAGCTCTTAAACTCAATCCCACGGTCGATAAAGGTCATTACACTGTATGCTTTCTTAACAACACTGTCAACATGCGCAGAAGCTTTGAGTGTCCTGTGGACACGGACCCCAAGGTCTCGCTGATCCTCCACACTACCAAGAGTCTTACCATTAATATTATATTCTGTCTTCAAAGTTGGTCTACCAAAATGAACCACTTCACACTTATCTGGGTTAAACTCCATCTGCCACTTCTCAGCCCAGTTCTACATCCTATCAATGTCCTGTTGTAACCTCTGACAATCCTCCACACTATTCACAACACCCCCAAATTTTGTGTCATCAGCAAACTTACTGATCCATCCCTCCACTTCTTCATCCAGGTCATTTATAAAAATCACAAACAGTAGGGGTCCCAGAACAGATCCCTGAGGCACACCACTGGTCACTGATCTCCATGCAGAATATGACCCGTCTACAACCACTCTTTGCCTTCTGTGGCCAAGCCAAATCTGGATCCACAAAACAATGTCCCCTTGGATCCCATGCCTCCTTACCTTCTGAAGGAGCCATGCATGGGGAACCTTATTAAATGCCTTACTAAAATCCATATGCATTACATTCACTGCTCTACCTTTATCAATATGATGTTATGTTGAAGTTGTATAAGACATTGGTGAGGCCTTATTTTGAGTACTGTGTTCAGTTTTGGTTGGCTAACTGCAGGAAAGCTGTAAATAAGGTTGAAAGAATATAGAGATAATTTCTAAGGATGTTGCCCGGTCTGGCGGACCTGAGTTATATCGAAAGATTGAATAGGTTAGGACTTTATTCCTTGGAATGTAGAAGATTGAGGGGAGATTTGATAGGGGTATACAAAATTATGAGAGTATAGATAGGTAAATGCAAGCAGGCTTTTTCCCCTGAAGTTCTGTGGGACTACAACCAGAGGTCATGGATTAAGGGTGAAAGGTGAAAAGTTTAAATGGAACATAAGAAATTTATTCACTCAGAGGATCGTGAGAGTGTGGAATGAGCTGGCAGTACAAGCGGTGCATGGGAGCTCGATTTTAACGTTTAAGAGAAATTTAGACAGCTACATTGATGGCAGCAGTATGGAGGGCTGTGGTCCGGGTGCAGGTCGATGTGACTAGGTAGTTTCAATGGCTTGTCATGGACTTGATGGGCCAAAGGGCCTGTTTCTGTTCTGTACTTCCCTATGACTCTGTGATCTCCTTGAAACCTATCAAACATTGAAAGGCCTATGCAGGCTAAAGGAAGTTTCCTAAAGCAGGGAGGCCCAGACCGGAGGACACAGCCTCAGAGTACAAGGATGTCTCTTTAGATGAGGAATTTCTTCAGCCAGAGGGTTTTTCTTCAGCCAGAACCTGTGGAATTCACTGCCATCAATGGCTGTGGAAGCCTGATCTTTCAGTATTTTTAAAATGGGGGTAGATATGTCCTTGAGTAGTAAGGGTGTGAACAGTTCTGAGGAAAAGACAGGAGAATAGGGTTGAGAGGGATGATAAATCAGCCATGATGGAAAGGCGGGGCAGGTTTGATGGGTCAAATAGCCTAATTCTTCTTCTCTATCTAATGGTCTTATGGATCTGATACAGTGATGAAAAAACAAAATAAATATAAATATAAAAGCAGTCGTATATAACACAATGTAAGCTTGAGTGTGGCCATATATACACAAGATTAGTTTATACAGATAGACTGATCACATGTACATAGTGATGCTAGGGCAGGAGTACCTCTATATAGGGTGACTCTTACAGGAAGTGATTCAGTGACAAAGTGAGTCTTGAGAAGAGGAACTCTTCTAGGCAGCAGCAAGGTAAATGGAACAGTGACTGTGTCAGTGTAGGTGTGAGGTGTGCAATGTAAGTGTGAACTGGGGGGGATGAAAGGTGCTGAGGATCTGTTTAAAGGAGCAGCGATGTGTATATAGTGGTGGTGGGGTGGAGATGATGGTCATTCTGACAGTAGCTATTTGTGAGTCTGGTGTAGTTGCTGTGTAGCCACGAAGGGAGTGTGGACATGGTTGAAGCAGGTACAGAAGCATTTAGCAGGTACTTGGACAGGTACATGAATAGGAAAGGTTTTGAATGCAGGGAAATGAGACTAATTTAAATTGGAATTGACTAGTTGGCCCAAAGGGCCTGCTTTTGTGCTCTGGGACGCTAAGGACACATGAAAATAAGTGTCTGAGTGGGTCACCTAGTTCCTCAATAAGATAATGACTGATCTCTTTCCCAAAGCCCTCAGTTCCCAGCCTTTCAAAACAAAGAAATCTGCTTCCTCCTTAAACATTTGCACAATATCTTTCCTCTGGGGCCGAGAATTCTGCAGATCCATCACCCTCTGCACCCCAATAAATTGGCCACTGAGTGTACGTTTATCCCCTTGCTTGGAACTCTACCCCGAGAAACACCTCAGAAAGAACATCCCTCATTCCTCGAAGCTCAGCTTCTTCGAAACAGGCATATACAGATCCATTTGCTGTTCATTGTCGGACAGCCCCTCATCCTCAGAGTTAGCCTGGGGGTAGGCAGAACATCACACTGGCCCCGTTTCCACACTAGCCAGAACATCCTAGTTGTCTGAGTGTACGTTCAATGCCTAGTGACCGGGAACAACGCACAAGCTCTTCACCCTCTCCTTGGTCTAAGGTTGCCAAGCCAATTACCGCATTTCCCCTACACTTTATGATGAATTAACTCAACATATTAAGAGCCAATTAGTTTGATTCAGTAAGGTCATGGCTGATCAGATTGTAGTGTCAACTCAAGTTCAATTATCATTCAACCATACCCATGAACACCACCAAGCGAAACAGCGTTCCTGTGTGACCAAGGTGCAAAACACAGTACCAACAGTCACACACAGCACAAGGAACATACAGCACATAGAACTACGATAGCAGAAAACAACACTGACAAAAAATAGCCTGAGTCCTTGATTGTCAGGGCCTGTAGATTGATGATGTATGGGATGTTGGCCTGGAGCGATGTTTCTGCAAGAAAAAGCCCGCAGGAGTTTCTCATCAAGCACTAGTGCAGCTGCAGACAAATGCAATCCAGCTCGCCTTACACCGGACATGAGAGAGCTAACCCTCGACCGGGCATGGCCTCCAGCTCTCTCCCACACCATCTCTGGTGTCTCCTCCCCGGGCAGGCTGCCACACGTGACCCTGCGGCACGAGGGCATGGCCCACGCAACGCCCCTGCCAAAGAACCGGAGAACCGGACTTGCAGCATTCTACATTATCAATGTCCAACAGGGCCTTGTGATCACAAGGCAATCATTTGCACCGACTGTTGGACCGCACACGCCTCCCCCCTTGGGTCACAGCAGCAGGCAGCAACACGGTATGCAGCAAGTCCAGGTCTACGGTCATCAGGCAGCTCGCAAGCGGGGTGGTCATGTAGTACTTGATGCACTTAATGTCCAGCAGGGTCTAGCAATCGTAAAATAAAAGATAGAAAGGATGAGAGGCCACTGCGGGCGAGCACGTCACCATCTTACAGGAACTCTATAGCCCTGCCTACCCTAGTAGCCTTTTACCACTTATCTAGCTCCATTTGCTTAAAAATATTCACCAAACATTGAGGAAGTTGGTTCCAAAGACTCACACTCTTCTGATAGAGTAAAAGAAGTTGCATTTCAACTCTGGCTGATTCCTGGGACTGTTTTCTGAGGGGAGTTAGTTTTTGTGCTCACCAGAGCTTTGAATAACAGGAGAAGAGCATATTGAAAGTTACAACCTTCTGACAAGGTTAGACAGACTGGGTGTGAGGAGGAAGATCCCTGGCTGGGGAATCTAGAATAAGCAGTTACTGGGAGATGAAGGAAATTTAGAACTGATCTCAGAAGGAAATGCTTCACTTGCAGCATAGAGAACCAATGAAATTTGCTACTGCATAAGACTTTAGAGGACAAGTCACCAAATATTTGTGTGTGTGAGTGTGTGTGTGTAAAGGAGATAAATTCTCATGTATAAAAGAGAAAAGAGAATGTGGAGAATACGGGGAGTGAAGATCAGCCATGATCATATTGAACAGCAGGGTAGGATTCGTTGGGCCAAAGGCCTTCTCTTGCTCATACTTTTCTATGTTTCTGAATGAGCATAAGACCATAAGATGTGGGAACATCTGGTCCATTGAGTCTGCTCCACTATTCCATCACGACTGATTTATTATCCCTCTCAATCCCACTCTCCTGCCTTCTCCCTATAACTTTTGATGCCCTTACTAATCACGAACCTATTCACCTCCACTTTAAATATACCCAATGACTTGCCCCCCACACAGCTGTCTGTGGCAATGAATTCCACCAATTCAATGCCCACTGCCTAACGAAATTCCTCCTCACCTCTGTTCTATTTCATCATTTCTTTCCATTTTTTAAGTGAACCCTCTATTCTCCCAGAAGAGGAAATGTCATCCCTATAATCACCAGGACCTATATCAATCAAGATCACTCTCACCCTTCCAAACTTCAAAGGCTACAGGTTGACCCCTGTCCAATCAAACTTCCAGATACTATTACACTGCAAAACCTTCTCCAAGGCATTAACAGACAATCAGGAGCGAGCTAGGTTGGCTGGCTGAGTAGTGTCGTTACAGCATCAGCAAGGCCAAGGAATGAATTGTGGGCCAGGAAGGGAATGTTGGGAGAACACACACCAGTCCTTATTGAGGGGTTGTCGGGGAAAGGGAGAGCAGCTTCAAATCACTGGGTATCAACATCTCAGAGGGCACCCTGGCAGCTGTACTTCAATAGGAGATGGGGTGATTTGTTATGGCACCAAAGGCTCTGACAAATTCCTATGGGTGCACAGTGGAGACCATTCTGATCGGCTGCATCTCAGCTGGTATGGAGCCTCCAATGTGCAGAATTGCGAGAGGCTGCAGATGGTTGTAGACTCAGCCAGCTCCATCAGAAGCTCCACCTCCCCACCATCGAGGAAATCTTCAAGAGGCTGCACCGTAAGAAAGCGATATTCATCCTTAAAAGCCCTCACCATCCAGGGTATGCCATCTTCTTGTCACTACCATCAGGGAGGAGGTACAGGAGCCTGAAGACCCACACTCAGTGATTCAGAAATTGCTTCTTTCTCTCTGCCATCAGATTTCTGAATGGTCAATGAACCCATGAACACTATTATTATGAATAAACTCTCATTGCTGTCTCTGCATCAAAGTCTGTCTTTCCTCCGCATGTGGATTCTGATATTGCCAGTACACATTGTGACATTTACCACTTTGGTAATATACTATACTTCTCTTCCACTTTCATGCCAAAATGGACAATTTTGGATATTTCCACACTATACTATATTTGACAAATATTTGCTCACTCACCTACCATTATGTGCCCTCCTTAAGTCCTCTGCACAACTGATGTCTTTGTATTACCTGATAATTTAGCAGTCACACCTTTGCTACCTTCACCAAGTCACTTATATAAACTTTAAAAAGTGGACGTTCTATCATTGATCCCTGCAGCACAAGAGATTTAACTTGTACATTGGCACGTCGACCTATCAGGGAACCATTCCTCACCTGCAGTTGAAATCACTCCAACATGCAGCAAAGCTTCAATAGAGACACAGACTTGCAGTGCCCCAAAGACTACTCGTTCACTTGGCATTCGACCTACCACAGGTGCACTCTCTCTCTCCCTAATAAAGGAAAAAGAGGTGTCCCCATTTCACAGGAAGAGGAGAGACATAACAAAATAACTCACTGATTTATGGTGTTCAAAATCTGTTGCATCGCTTCTTCCGAGCTCTGTGCCCAAAGAACTCAGGTCTCTGGGCAGACAGCTGGCTTGCTGCTTTCGATCTTCCGTCTCCCACGACATTACGAGGCGGCAGCACCAAACTTGAGTCCACCCGCTTCCAAAGCCATGGAATCTCAGAACCCTGAAGGCGCACTAGTCTTCTGGGCCACGTCTTTGGTATATCGAATAGTGGCCAGTCGTGAGACCCCGTGAGCGGGTCCCGCTCCAACAAAGAACTGAAGTCTGCATGTAACTCCAGGTCAGGGTCTTCAGAAGAACCCTGAAGAGGGAAAATAGAGATACTAAAGATGGAAATAGAGCTGTTTCCAAAGATGCAAGCAAAGGAGTTGCCGTTAGGCACCATTGTCCTCCTAAGCTGCTCCTCCACAATTTATTTATAGGGACAGCACAGTTACAGGCCCTCGCATTGCAATGTGCCTGCACCACACAAATACACCCATGTGACTAATCAACCTACTAACCTGTACATCTTGAGAATGTGGGAGGAAACCAGAGCACCCAGAGGAAACCCACGCCGACATGGAGCGAACGTACGAACTCCTTACAGAGAATGGAGGGCATTGAACCTGGGTTGCTTGCACTGGATAGCATTACATTAACTGTGACACTCCCATGCTGGCCACAAACTGCAAATTGGGTTCAAAACTCAAATCTGAAGCTAATGCTGATGACATTCTTTGTTTCACTTGCAATTGTTTGTTGGGGACCTCAATAATGCATTAAAGACCTACAAGATCTGCGGACTATCTTGACTGTCTATACTCAGTATTCAGGTAAGGTTTTGATCTAAAATGTTCACCCATTTCCCCGACCCACTACCTTCTTCCAGCAGATTACTGGTTTCCGCAGATTCCAGAATCTGCTGTCTTTTAAGTCTTCAAAATCTACCATTTCTCAGTGGTCCCTCATGACATGGATCTACTGAAAATGCTGCGCATATCCCCTTTCAATAACAAGGCCCATGAGTCAGGTTGTTGCTTCAACCGCCTTTCTGTGTTAATTGAGCTGCAGTCTTTTATTTTTTGTGAGGAAAAATATAACTTGCCAGAGCGAGGAGGGTGACGGCTCTGCCCTGCCTGAGTGGGACGAGAGTTGGCAGCTGTCCGCCGAAGCTCGAGACTGGCACCGCTCACCTACTCTGACTCAGGTCAGAAACCCTGATGTGCCCAGGGAGCTACTGAAATGCAACCTTTTGGCTTAGAACCATGCTCCTGGGGCAGGGCTGGGGTGCGGTCGCAGTTATCTCCCGTCCACAGACTCTGAGGAGAAGGTGGGGCCAGAGGTCATTTGCAAGGATGCACCACATTGAAAGCAGGAGTGCTCTCCCACCCTGGCTCTTATTAACTGTGGCAAGACAGCCTCTCTCCCGTACACAGATCTTCTTGCAAGACCCTCTCTCTCCCTCCCTCCTTTTCTCTCTCCCTCAATGTCTTTCTCCCTCTCCCACTCTCGCCATCTCTCTCTCTACCTCTCTCTCTCTCTCTCACACTCTCCTTTTCTCTCTCTCTCTCTCTCTACCTCTATCTCTCTCTCTCTATCTATCACTCTTAAATATTCAGCAGCTTATCAGAGTAATATAAAATTGCTGAAGGAACTCAACAGGCCAGGTAGTGTCTGTGGAGAGGAATAAAGAACTGATATTTCAGGCCGAGATCCTTCAACAGGACACTACAGGATCCTCAGTTTTGATGGAGACTATTGCCCCAAACTGTCGACCGTTTATTCATCTCCATGGGCACTGCCTGACAGGCTGAGTTCTTCCAGCATTTTGTGTTGAGTGCCAGGCACTGTATTTCGAGTTCCTTTTAAATTAGTTTTGGATGAGACGGAATTGGAAAAAAAAGGTTTGGCTCATTATGCAGAAAATATTCACTACTAAAATTAGGAAAAAGTAGTAAATTGCTGAATCTTGGAACTTCCCACAGCACGCCAGAGTAATGACAGAGGAGATAGATAACTTTACATTTTTATTGCTGCTTATGCAGAAAAACCTATTTCCTGGCATAATTTCCTGATTGCCCAATTATAAAATTGTGCACCTTTGTTCTGTCTGACTCACCAAAAGAAGTAGATTATCTGGACTAGAATTTCAATAATATAGAGCAATTCTGTGTGATTGAATTTTTCAGTTTTAGCACAAACGTGCAATTGTAGTGTTTAATCAATCAAATGGTTTCTAAAGATTGTTATAGCCAGGGGTCATATGGGGATAAGCTCCCACTACCTATTCAATGCTCTTAATGGTATACGTCTCGAATAGCCTCTGACAACCAAGTCCAGCTCCTGGCCTTCACGTGTGGCTCAGCTACTAAGCTTGGAGGAACCGTTTCTACTGACAGGAGAAGGGGCAAAGATGAGTTACAGGCACCTTAACTCCAGAGGTTGCTCCGGACAGGTGGGGTTCGTCAGCTGTGGTTGGCAGCTCATCTGGGAGAAGGAAAACTCTGATCTCAAGCCTCTGCTGTACCCGCTCATGGGGAAGGCTTTGGGAGTAAACCCTGAGGGAAAGATCCCGAGCCGGAGCCCCTAAGGCAGTCCGACATTGAGTTCAGTGCTGTCTGGCACCAAACTGCATCGGTCTCTGCCGTTCCTTTGGGTTCTCCAGGTGAACGGAGATGGGGAGCTTGTACATGGGCAACAGCTTGCTCTCCATATTGTACTGCCCAGGCTTGCGTATCTAGACAGCTAGGACACGGTATCCATGGTCAACTCCGACCGACGGAGACCCTTGACTTGAATCAATCAAAATCCTTGTGGACGATCATTCCCCAATGAATTACAAATGATTTATTGTTGTCAGATTTATTGAGGTGCAGTAAAAAGTTTGTCTGGCTTACAGTCTGTGCAGAACATTGCACAGTGCATTGAGGCAGAACAAGGTAAAACAATAACATTGTAGAATAAGGTACAACAGCTACAGAGGAAGTGCAGTGCAGGTGGACAATAGGGAGGATGTCCTACAGCAAAGGTTCTTGGACACAGGTTTCTCATGGACTTGGGTGGTTTGGTGCAACTTCTCAAAGTACTTCATCACTGTAGCTGTGAATGCCCCGGGCGATAGTTGTCGAGGCCGCTCACCCTGCTCTCCGAGGGCATTTTCACCCTTTTGAAGCAGGTGGGACTCTCTGACCACAACAGTGAGAGACTGAAGACGTCCTTGAACACTCCCACTAGTTGGTCTCCACAGTTTTTAAGAACCCTGCCAAGTACACCATTGGGATCTGATGCCTTGTGAAAGTCTCCTGAAAGATATTTTGACGTTGGCCTATGAGGCAGAGGTCAGGGAGCCATCGTAGGTTGTAGGGATTCTCACAGGTGTCGTTTTATTCTCCCTTTCAAAGTGTGCGTCAAAGGTGTTAAGGTCACCAGGAGGAAGCAGCAATGGAGAATCACACTTCATGAAAATGGGCCCTTTGGCCCATCTTTTCCATGCTGTCCTCAATGCCCATCCAAGCTAGTCCCAGTTGCTCACAACCCTCCAAATCCTCCCATCCGTGCACATGCCCAACTTTCCCTCAGATCTTACATTGTACCTCCCTAAACACCCACCCTTCCCCCAGCAGACCATCACACTCATAAATGAAGTGCAAAAAAAATTTCCCTCCCTCCTCCCCATATTCCTACCAAACCACCACTGTTGTAATGTGTGGTTATTTGAGTTACTGTCACCTTCCCATCAGCTTGAACCAGTCTGGCCGTTCTCCTCTGACCTCTCTCATTAACAAGGTGTTTTCGTCCACAGGACTGGATGACCATTCTCTGCAAACTGTTTAGAGACTGTTGTGCTTGAAAGTCCCAGGAGGTCAGCAGCTTCTGGGATTAAAGTGTTGACTGTGCAGTGAGTGCACTGATGAGGGTTATAGGCAGAGGGGACGGGGGAGGGCTAACTAGAATGGTTGATCAGATTAACTGCCTGGGAAATAAACTTTTAAGATGGTATGAAGCTTTTGTTTTAATAGCCCCACAGCGCTGCCCAGAAGGGAACTTCCGAGTTTGCTGTGTGGGTATTGTCCACAATGTTTTTTCCTGCCTTCTTCTTTGCTTTGGACATGTACAGGGCCTGGAGTGATGGTAAACTGCAGCCAATCGTATGAGTAGACCAAACACTGTCGTCCAGTCTCAGTGCTGACAACACGATGTTCAGAAGGAGGCAATCTGCCAGTTCCATGAAAGTGACACAGAATAGTGATACAGCAAAAGCTGCATGAACACTGTTCTAACCCGAAAGAGAGAATTGATTCACCGCATGAAATTTGCTCTGTCCTGCAGAATAATGAGACAAAATAATTCCAGATTCCAGGTTGTTTATTGTTGTTCTTCAGTACACCAGTGTAAAGGAGAGTGAAATGATTGTCACTCTGGATTCAATGCAGATTTAATATGTACATAAGATTAGCTGATACACAGTTGGTTAGCACAAAGCTTTACCGTACCAGTGACCCGGGTTCGATTCTCACTGCTGCCTGTAAGGACTCTGCACATTCTCTCTGTGTCCACCTGGGCTTCTTCCGGGTGCTCCGGTTTCCTCCCGCAGTCTAAAGACATACCAGTTGGTAGTTAATTGGTCATTGTAAATTGTCCTGTGATTAGGTTAAATCAGGGGATTGCTGGGTGGCACAACTCAAAGGCCTATTCTGCACTGTGTACAAATAAATAAATAAACAAACAAACTTAAAAAATAGACTGATTGTTTACATATAAAATGATACTAGGTACTGGAGAATCTGTACCTAAGGTGACTTAATATCCGTATATAACGTGACATAAAGGTGTCCAGGGAAAATGAAAAGGGACATACTGTAGATCGAGTGGATAGTCAGAGACTTTTTCCAAAGGTGGAAATGGCTAATACCAGGGGCCATAACTTAGGGGTGGTTGGAGGAAAGTGGGGAGGAGTTTTGTCAGAGGTAAGCTTTTTACAGAGAGCAGTGAGCGTGTGGGTTGCCCTGCCAGGTTTGGTGGTAGAGACAGATACATTTAAGAAAGTCTTAGATAGGCACAGGGATGATAGGGAAATGGAGGGCTATATAGGAGGGAGGGGTTAGATTGATCTTAAAAGTAGGTTAAATGAAATGTTGGCACAACATCATGGGCTGTAACTTCAAAAAATGCAAGTCTTATTTTCTTCTTTATGTAAAGCAAGATGCTCACGTATCATATGGTAGCGTGATGATGTATGTAATTCACGTATTTACACCTGTAACCCATAATGAATTGTTTAAATGAACAAAAAATGCTTAATCAAACAATATATACAAGATTACTGAAAGATGTAATACACAACAAAGTGCCTGTACTATGCTATAGCATTCTTTGTGCTGTCTTAAAAGCACCTCAAGCAGATTGTGCTGTCTTTACGACAGTTATTTAGTTTATAATATTTTCGCTTAGTAATTCATTCAATAGTATTTTCTAGTTAGAATTAGAAGTGTTTAAAGTGTATTCATTGCATGTAAAATATATCGGCATGTGATGACGTCACATCCGGTTTCGCCGCGTCTTGTGGGAAAACACCGGTTTGAAATTAGCGCGAGGGTGGGGGCTCACCACGAGGCTCACCTGAGCAGAAGTTGTTTTGCAGGCATGAGAAATCACAGTGAGAGCAACGCTGTAAGTTAATAGATAATTGATATGTTGAACTAAGATGTTAATGCTGATCCTGTTAGAGGTAACGACGGTAGATAATGTTTATGCTTTCGTTAGTTAAAGAGTCGCGGATAGTTTGCATGGAAGTGTATTTAAAGTAGTCAATGGAGCAGGTAAACTCTCCCTGTATACTGCACCTTAGTGTAATGTAGTTATAGTCACCTTTGCAAGTATTTACACTTGAAATGTGATATTAAGGAAGGAACAAATACTGTATCAATCCTGTATTGTTTTATCAACAGTTTTCACCATATGTTAATGTGAAGAGTGAACAGTAAATGGTTAATCTTACTGCGATCTGGTTTGCATTGGCTGTGGTTTATCCGGACGTTAAATTCGGCGTTTCGTTACACCCGAAGGAGAACGTTACAGTGAAAAAGCGGCATTATCAGGTGTTTCAAGTGCTGCAATGTCAGCTCAATCCAGCATCAAGTCGACGCCGCCCAGCAACAGGGGCAGTAAACCGACATCAAGTAAGTCCACACAGGCAAGAGCCAAGGCAGAAGCCGCCAAGGTGCGACTGCATTACGCCAAACGAGAAGCAGTTTTGAAAATGAAACTGGCCACCAGAGAAGCCGAAGCGGCCACCCGAGAAGCCGAAATCCAGTTGGAAATGGCAAAAATATCGACAGAGTTGCAAGTGCTGCAGCTAGAAAGAGAAGAAGAAGCTGCCATGGCGGAAGCAAAGTACATAAAAGAAGCTGAAGGGTCGCGTGATCTGACCGAAGCAAGATCTACTTTAGAAAGGACCAGACTGGAATGCACAAGCGACTATGTACAATCTCAAATAGACAGGCAGGCTCGTCTCCCCTCTCCATACGTATTCGATAACTTCCCCAGCTACGAGGAACCTCAGAGAGTCACGATTGCATCACATCCATACGAGGAAGGAAATTTACCCTCACGGCTCCGTGATGAAGTCAAGAATGAAAGAACCGACAACGCTCCTTCACCCCCACAACAGGACGGCGGGGAGGGAGAGGTTCACTCCAGGACAACAATTGTCAGCTCGAACTGTACAGAAGTTTGCGGTCAAACTCAGTCAAGCCGTTCTTGTTCCGAGATCTGCCTCACTGAGGTATACCCTAAAGAAGCACAACAAGACATTACCAAGTGTAAAGCAACCGATGAGACGCTAGGTCAGTCAGTTTTCGTTCAAACCGAGGACGGAAACAAACTTGCACAATCAGCTCAAGATACCATTTCTTTAAAAACCAAAGACACCAAGGTCTTCAGAGATGAAGCAAATAATGGGGTTGCCCCATTGCCTATCAGAGAACCATGCCAGCGCTCACCAGATAACAAAGAGCAGGCAGTCAAACGGTTCACGTCCTTACGGAAAACCCGGAAAAGGAAACCTGAGATGCAGCAACGCACCCGATTGGCCCACGAGGTACTGTGCACCCTAATGGCAGAGGTCACAGCCATTATAAACGCACAATCATTCCTACCTGTGTCTTCTGACCCAGAAAACCCCTTTATACTTTCGCCATCAACGCTCCTTACGCAGAAGGCAGGAGCACCTCCTCCACCAGGAGACTTCTCAGACAAGGATTTGTACACAAAGCAATGGAGACAAGTCCAGGCTCTGGCAAATCAGTTCTGGCCTCGCTGGAGACAGAAATATCTACACTCGTTGCAACAGAGACAAAAGTGGACAGAACCCCGAAGGAATCTTCAAGTTGAAGACTTAGTCCTGCTCAGGAACAAGCAAGCCACCCGCAACAGCAGGCCAATGGCCAGAATCACTGCTACATTCCCTAGCGAGGATGGACATGTCAGGAAGATCGAATTGAAGACTACCGACCAAGGCGATGTGAAAATTTACCAAGGGCCAGTTACAGAAGTTATTCTACTTCTACCCAATGACTGATTAAGAGACTAAGTTTTGTACTCTGCTCATTGTGACCTTACGAAGGTCAAGTGGGGAGTGTGCTGTCTTTACGACAGTTATTTAGTTTATAATATTTTCGCTTAGTAATTCATTCAATAGTATTTTCTAGTTAGAATTAGAAGTGTTTAAAGTGTATTCATTGCATGTAAAATATATCGGCATGCGATGACGTCACATCCGGTTTCGCCGCGTCTTGTGGGAAAACACCGGTTTGAAATTAGCGCGAGGGTGGGGGCTTTCCACGAGGCTCACCTGAGCACAAGCAGTTTTGCAGGCATGAGAAATCACAGTGAGAGCAACGCTGTAAGTTAATAGATAATCGATATATTGAACTAAGATGTTAATGCTGATCCTGTTAGAGGTAACGACGGTAGATAATGTTTATGCTTTCGTTAGTTAAAGAGTCGCGGATAGTTTGCATGGAAGTGTATTTAAAGTAGTCAATGGAGCAGGTAAACTCTCCCTGTATACTGCACCTTAGTGTAATGTAGTTATAGTCACCTTTGCAAGTATTTACACTTGAAATGTGATATTAAGGAAGGAACAAATACTGTATCAATCCTGTATTGTTTTATCAACAGTTTTCACCATATGTTAATGTGAAGAGTGAACAGTAAATGGTTAATCTTACTGCGATCTGGTTTGCATTGGCTGTGGTTTATCCGGACGTTAAATTCGGCGTTTCGTTACACCCGAAGGAGAACGTTACACAGATTGAAAGCAATACATTTGAAGTGTTCGTCGTGACAGAAGAAGATGGCACTATCTTGTGGAGCTTGGTGATGTCCAAATCATCACCACCGTCGCTCTCTCAGGCTGTTTATCTTGTCATTGCTTCCCAGCTGTCTGCACGATGACTCTGTGTTTTAGAAGCTGAAAGGTCGGGTAGAAAATTTAAAAAGAAACATGCGATGGAGTATTGCCTCAATCTCACCATCTATAAATAAAACTATAATATCAATTAGATCCAATCTGAAAGTATTTTCGAAATTGGCGCCATTGCTCATCATTCACTCCTGATTTTCTTTTATTTAGTTTATTTATAGCACAGAACAGGCCCTTCCGGACCAATGGCATGCTCCACTAATCAGCCCACCAGCCTAATCTCAGGTCCACTTACAATGACCAATTCACCTACTAACTGGTACGTCTTTGGACTATGGGAGAAGCACCCAGAGGAAACACATGCCAGTGTGGTCAGGACGTACAAACTTTCTTACAGAGAACTCTGAACGTCGATGCCCCAAGCTGTAATAGCATTGCTCTAACCACTGCACTATCATGGCAGCCGTGAGATTATTTTCAAGCTGCTTTGAAAGTCTTAGTCCCAGCCTTCAAAGAGCTGCTCTGTGGCAGAGCCAAAGTTAGCAGGTGCCTATCAAAGTTCTTTGTTGTCAGCTCTTGCATAGAAAGCTTTGCTTTCACATTTTAAACCCATCACCCCTACTGTCAAAGTGCTCTGTCCCAGGCTGCGTTGGTGGTAGTCCTGGATGAAGAAATTTGATCGGTCTTGTGGCTTCCATGAACCTACAGATTTCACAACACGAATTCATACGTCTTCCAGGAATGAGGTCTTTGGAGCTTCTTTTGGCGTTTCTGTAGCTCTGGGTTTTTATGGAATAGTGTTAACCTGCTCCATGCACAATTTTCCTCCTTTCCTAGCCAGGCTTGTGACTGTCTGTGACGGGGTTTTGCATAGGAAGCCCAGGTGGGGAATTGAACCCTCTGTGCATGGACTGCCCCGGGCTGGGCAGTGGACGTAGGGTGTTGGTGAGGCTTCAGTGCTGAGAGAATGAGCTCTGTCACCCTGCTGCCGGAGGCACTGTGCCTGATGGCATGAAACTCTGTACTGCTTTGGGATGCCTTCATTTGCTTAATGGAAGGTCTGATTCTTTTCAAGCAAGGCAAAAGCTCTCTCATAGGTCGACAATGTGCTCTGATAATCTGCTCTGTTATTGTCTGGATGTCCTGATCGTTCAATATCTGGCTCGTCGGTTCACTTTCTTATGCTCCCTGCACTCTGTCACACATTCTCTTTAAATTCAGCACTGCCCCATTTCCTGCACTCCTGTTAAACTCACCAGCACCCTGTTTCCATCGCTTCTTTTAAATTCCCTGTCTCCCATTTCCAATCTGCTTTAAAATTATCAGGAGTCCTTCGCCCACGTTCCTTTTAGACTCATTGGGACTTTGTTCCCATGCTCCTGTAGCCCACCGGGCCTCCGCTTTCGACAATGGTTTGACTTCCTCAAATCCCTCTAAGCTCACTTGGTTCACAGGAAAAATCATTAAGCAACCAATATAATCAACTATCCCACCCATCCTGGATGGGGTCTCACCCCTGCCACCCCTATCAGACAGAAGATACAAAAACGTGTACCTCCAGGTTCAAATCCAGCATTTATCCCAGACAGCCCCTCAGTATGATAAGATGGACTCCTAACCTCGCTCGGGCCTTGCACCTTTTTGCCTGCTGGCACTGAGCACTCTCCGTAACTGTGAGACTTTACTCTGCATCACATCATTGTTTTCCCCTGTACCACCTCAATACACTGTTGTAATAAAATGAGATCGAAACAGAATATAAGTTTTTCATTGTTCTTCAGTCCATTTGGCAAAAATAAGTCAATTCATCAATTTTATCCTGCCATTGTGTCATAGAGCACCGCAGCATAGAAACGGGCCCTTCAGCCCATCTAGTCCATGCTGAAGGATTAATCTGCCATTAACTATTAATCATCTGCTAATCAATCTCCTGCCATCTGGTAAGAGATACAGAAACATCTTAGCCAAGACAGTAAGACTGGAAAACAGCTTCTTCCCGAGTCCTGTTGTGCAGCTGAACAATGCTACGCCCCGGCTTGCCAATGACCTTTGAGTGTTATGGACTATCAAAGTCACTTGTTGCATGTAAATTTAGGAATTTTTTAAAATTAAGCCGTCCCACGTGCATTATAACTATTTTTTTTCCGCGGACTGGAGTAGCTGTGCAATCTCGTTGTCTTGAGCAATAACAATAAAGTTCTATTCTATTCTATTCTGCACCCAAACCACAACCCAACATACCATCCCATCCATGTACCTATCCAAATTTCTCCTTAATGTTGACATCGAACTCACATCTAACACTTGCATGGGTAGCTCGATCCACGCTCTGACCACTCTCTGTGTGAAGCAGTTCTCTCTCGTGTTCCCCTTTAGTTCACCTTTCACCTTTAACCCATGATCTCTAGATGTAGTAACATTTAAAAAATGAAAATGGTGTTAGTGTATTAATAAGGGTACCTTATATCTAATAGGTCAATAAATCTGCTCATCCAGCATCACCAAAGTCTTGAAGATGCCAGATTATTGGAATTTTGCTATATTAATAAAATTAGTACAGTGGACTACACAACCACTACCATCTGAAGAGGCAGAAGTAGTTAATATCTTGAAGGGCCCACTTTGCAGGAGCAGAGTGGCAGAAATTCAGCTATAATTTACTAACTCCTTTACGTGAAAGTACACTAACCTGAAATGTTGACTTTGTCTCTTTCTCTTCAGATACCTGTGTTTTCTTTTCAGTCTAAACATTAGCCCTTATTATGAAACTCTTTAAACTCCTCTTGAAAAGTGGCCTGCGCATTCAATTCTTCAGTAATAACCTTTGCTCTCTCCTCATTCCGTCAGTCTAAATCACACAAGCCCCTCACCCGACTTCCCTGCACCTCACAGTTTCAGCTTTTTATTCCTTTTTGAATCCCTCCATGATTCTTTCAAATCAGGTCAGGTTTAATCATTTCACCACTGGTATACATACACTCAGTGGCCACTTTATAATGTACCTCCTGTACCTAATGAAGAGGCCACAGGTATATGTCTATGGTTTTCTGCTGCTGTAGCCCATCCACTTCAAGGTTCGACACTTGTATTCAGGGTCGCTTGTCTGCACACCACTGTTGTAACACATGGTTATTTGAGTTACTGTCAGCCTGAGTCACTCCGGCCATTCTCCTCTGCCCTCTCTCATTAACAAGGTATTTTCACCCACAGTACTCTCACTCACTGGGTCTCTTCATTATTTCTCATTTCGTTCTCTGTAAACTCTAGAGACAGTTGTGAGTGAAAATCCCAGGAGATCCAGAGTTTACGAGACAATCAAACTGCCAACAATTGCTCTATGGTCAAAGTGACTTGGACCACATTTCTTCCACATTTTGATGTTAGATCTGAATAACAACTGAACCTCTTGACCATGTCTGCCTGCTTTTAGGCATTGAGTTGCTGCCACGCGATTGGCTGATTAATGATCAAACGTACAGGTGTAGCTAATAAATTGTTCACTGAGTGTACCTTGATCTATGAAAGCTTAAAGCTGCGGGAGTTCCAAAACAAGCCCATTTATTATAAAATGCTCTTAAGACCCTACTAAAATGACTAAGTCTTTGGACATTGCCTTAGCATATACCCTGCAATCAATTTTTATAAGTATACCGTTTTGGATACTGTTGGTGGGGACAACCTACCAGGGACAAGTTGCAGTGGTTGCACCTCTGGCACCGAGACTGGACCCTCAGCTCAGAAGGGAAGGAGGGAAAAGAGGAGAGCAGTCATGATAGGGGATTTTATAGTTAGGGGGACAGATAGGAGGTTCTGTGGAAGAGATCGAGAATCCCGGATGGTATTTTGTCTCCCTGGTGCCAGGGTCTGCGATATCTTGGATCAAGTTCTCAGTATTCTCAAGAGGGAGGGTGAGCAGCCGGATGTCGTGGTCCATGTAGGGACCAATGACGTGAGTAGGAAGAGTGAGGAGGTCCTGAAAGGTGAGTTTAGGGAGCTAGGTGCCAAGTTAAAGGACAGGACCTCCAGGATAGCAACCTCAGGATTGCTACCAGTGGCACGTGCAGTTGGGTTTAGAAATAGTAAGATAGCACAGATCAACACGTGGCTGAAGACATGGTGCAGGAGGGAGGGCTTCAGATTTATAGATGATTGGGCAGTTTTCCAGGGAAGGTAGGACCTGTTCCGATGGGACAGTTTACATCTGAACTGGAGGGGGATAAGTAGTCTTGCAGGTAGGTTTGCTAGAGAGGCTCCAGTGGATTTAAACTAAGTACAAGAGGGGAGGGGAATTAGTGTGTAGGAACAGATGTATGGGAGAAGGAAGAAAAAGACAGTAAAGCTCTTTGTACTATTAGAGATAAACAGAGAGGAAGAGGTAGAGAATTTCTTAAATGCATTTATTTTAATGCTAAGAGCATTGTAAGAAAGGTGGATGAGCTTAGAGCATGGATTGATACCTGGAAATATGATGTTGTAGCTATTAGTGAGACATGGTTGCAGGAGGGGTGTGATTGGCAACTAAATATTCCTGGATTTCGTTGCTTCAGGTGTGATAGAATTGGAGGGACAAGAGGGGGAGGTGTTGTGTTGCTTGTCAGTGAAAATATTACAGTGGTGCTCTGGCAGGATTGATTAGAGGACTTGTCTAGGGAGACTATTTGGGTGGAATTGAGGAATGGGAAAGGCGTAGTAACACTTGTAGGGGTGTATTATAGACCACCTAATGAGGAGTGAGAATTGGAGGAGCAAATTTGTAAGGAGATAGAAGATATTTGTAGTAAGCGCAGGGTTGTGATTGTGGGAGATTTTAATTTTCTACACATAGACTGGGAAGCCCATACTGTAAAAGGGCGGGATGGTTTGGAGTTTGTAAAATGTGTGCAGGATAGTTTTTTGCAGCAATACATAGAGGTACCAACTAGAGAAGGGGCAGTGTTGGATCTTCTGTTAGGGAATGAGATAGGTCAGGTGACGGAGGTGTGTGTTGGGGAGCATTTTGGGTCCAGTGATCACAATGTCATTAGTTTCAATGTAATTATAGAGAAGGATAGGACTGGACCCAGGTTTGAGATTTTTGATTGGAGGAAGGCTAGCTTTGAGGAGATGTGAAAGGATTTAGAAGGAGTGGATTGGTACAATTTATTTTATGGGAAGGATGTAAAAGAGAAATGGTGGTCATTTAAAGATGAAATTTTGAGGGTACAGAATCTTTATGGTCCTGTTAGGTTGCAAGGAAAGGTTAAAAGTTTGAGAGAGCCATGGTTTTCAAGGGATATTAGAAACATGGTTTGGAAAAAGAGAGATATCTACAATAAATATAGACAGCATGGAGTAAATGAGGTGCTCGAGGAATATAAAGAATGTAAGAAGAATCATAAGAAAGAAATTAGAAAAGCTAAAAGAAGATATGAGGTTGCTTTGGCAAGTAAGGTGAAAATAAACCCGAAGGGTTTCTACAGTTATATTAATAGCAAAAGGATAATGAGGGATAAAATTGGTCCCTTAGAGAATCAGAGTGGACAGCTATGTGTGGAGCCGAAAGAGATGGGGGAGATTTTGAACAATTTCTTTTCTTCAGTATTCACTAAGGAGAAGGATATTGAATTGTGTAAGGTAAGGGAAACAAGTAGGGAAGATATGAAAACTATGATGATTAAAAAGGAGGAAGTACTGGCACTTTTAAGGAATATAAAAGTGGATAAATCTCTGGGTCCTTACAGGATATTCCCTAGGACCTTGAGGGAGGTTAGTGTAGAAATAGCAGGGGCTCTGACAGAAATATTTCAAATGTCATTAGAAACGGGGATGGTGCCAGAGGATGGGTATATTGCTCATGTGGTTCCATTGTTTAAAAAGGGTTCTAAAAGTAAACCTAGCAATTATCGGCCTGTAAATTTGATGTCAGTGGTGGGTAAATTAATGGAACGTATTCTTAGAGATGGTATATATAATTATCTGGATAGACAGGGTCTGATTAGGAACAGTCAACTTGGATTTGTGCATGGAAGGTCATGTTTGACAAATCTTATTGAATTTTTTGAAGAGGATAAGAGGAAAGTTGACAAGGGTAAAACAGTGGATGTTGTCTATATGGACTTCAGTAAGGCCTTTGACAAGGTTCCACATGGAAGGTTAGTTAGGAAGGTTCAATCGTTAGGTATTAATATTGAAGTAGTAAAATGGATTCAACAGTGGCTGGATGGGAGACACCAGAGAGTAGTGGTGGATAACTGTTTGTCAGGTTGGAGGCCGGTGACTAGTGGTGTGCCTCAGGGATCTGTACTGGGTCCAATGTTGTTTGTTATATCCATTAATGATCTGGATGATGAGGTGGTAAATTGGATTAGTAAGTATGCAGATGATACTAAGGTGGGTGGTTTTTCGGATAATGAAGTAGGTTTTCAAAGTTTGTAGAGAGATTTAGGCCAGTTAGAAGTGTGGGCTGAATGATGGCTGATGGAGTTTAATGCTGATAAGTGTGAGGTGATGCACTTTGGTAGGAATAATCCAAATAGGACATACATGGTAAATGGTAGGTCATTGAAGAATGCAGTAGAACAGAGTGATCTAGGAATAATGGTGCATAGTTCCCTGAAGGTGGAATCTCATGTGGATAGGGTGGTGAAGAAAGCTTTTGGTATGCTGGCCTTTATAAATCAGAGCATTGAGTATAGGAGTTGGGATGTAATGTTAAAATTGCACAAGGCATTGGTAAGGCCAAATTTGGAGTATTGTGTACAGTTCTGGTCACTGAATCATAGGAAAGATGTCAACAAAATAGAGAGAGTACAGAGAAGATTTACTAAGATGTTACCTGGGTTTCAGCACCTAAGTTACAGGGAAAGATTGAACAAGTTAGGTCTTTATTCTTTGGAATAAGGTTGAGGGGGGACTTGATAGAGATATTTAAAATTATGAAGGGGATAAATGGATAGGCTTTTTCCATTGAGAGTAGGGGAGAATCAAACAAGAGGACATGAGTTGAGAGTTAGGGGGCAAAAGTTTAAGGGTAACACGAGGGGGAATTTCTTTACTCAGCAAGTGGTAGCTGTGTGGAGTGAGCTTCCAGGAGAAGTGGCAGAGGCAAGTTCGGTATTGTAATTTAAAATAATTTTGGATAGGTATATGGACAGGATAGGAATGGAGAGTTATGGGCTGAGTGCAGGTCAGTGGGACTAGGTGAGAGTTAGCGTTTGGCACGGACTAGAAGGGCTGAGGTGGCCTGTTTCTGTGCTGTAATTGATATATGGTTATATGATGCTCTCACGAAATGCCCTTTGAGAATTTTGCCACAATAATAGTGTTCAATAAATGGATGTTGCTATCATATTATTGAAGTTGAGGACAAATGAAGTAGCTAGCATAATGAAGTATTCCACCCACCCCAAACAGTCTCTTTTCTCTTCGCCTCACTGGGAAGACGATAGGAAAACCTAAAGGCATGTACCATCAAGCTCTACACGGCTGATTTAAGATTATTGAATGGTCCCTCAATATAATCAAATGAACGCTTGACCTCACGATTTAACTTGTTATGACCTTGCACCCTATTTTCGACCTGCACTTCACTTCCTGTGGAACCGGAACACTGATTCTGCATTCTGCTATTCGTTAACCTTGTACTATCTCGATGCACTGTTGTACTAAAATTATCTTACGGACGGTGTGCAAGGTAAGTTTTTTACTGTACCTCGGTGACTGTGACAATAACAAACCAATCTACCAACGGTGAAGATAAGGCAAGAGGTGTTAAAGCGGAGGAAGGCAAAATTTTGAAGTTGCAAAACCTACATTATTACAACATTACATGTTTTTTCTGGCTCCATTTTACTTTAAACAGGTTTAACTGTGAACAAATACTTGTATAGCTCTGCAAGTAATAGTTAGCTTCAGCGGAGTTCATTCTTACCTGGAAACATTGAACTCTACTTGAAGCTCTTTTTGAAGTCTGTTAACCCCACTTTCACGGGGACAATAGAAACTGGAAAACAGTTTCAAAATAATAGTTGCCAATTTCAGATGCAGATGGGGTGAAAATCTATTCTGACAATTGATCTGGCCTATATAGAGTGGACTTGGAGAGGATGTTTCCATTAGTGGGGGAGTCTAGGACCGGAGGGCACAACAGAATACCAGGATGTCTCATTACAACAGAGATAAGGAGGAATTTCTTCACCCAAAGGGTGGTGAAGCTGTGGAGTCCATTGCCACAGAGAGCTGTGGAGGCCAAGTTATTGGGTAGATTTAAAACGGGGTTTGATTAGTAAGTGTGAAAGGTTGCAGAGAGAAGGGGGAGAATGGGGTTGAGAGAGAAAATGTCAGGCATGAAAGATAGGCCAAATGGCCTAATTCTGCTGCAATGTCTTATGGTCTTGTAACTCTTTAGCATTTTGTATCCCAGAAAGCTGTGGTAACATGGCTGTAGAATATATTAGAGGCAGAGTTAGACAGATGTTTCAACTACAGGGGAATCGACAGGTGGGGGAAAGTGGTGCGGAAGCCAAGATGGGATCAGCTGTGATTTTATTGAATGGAGAACAGACTTGAGGGACTGTCCTATGTGGGAAACTGTCTTCTCAGCATCCATCCTGTTAATCTCTCTCAGAATTTTGTTGTTTTAATAAGATCAGCTCCCGTTCTTCTACATTTCCATAATTACAAATTTAACCTGTTCAACCTTTCTTCATACGAGACTTTCTTCATTCCAAGGAGACTCCAGCACATCCTTCCATCAATGTGGAAATTAAAACCGTTCACCGTATTTCCAGTTATAGGCCCACTTGACTCTAGTTGAGTTGCAAAATGAACATTTTCAAGCAACATTGAATCTTCTTTAAAGTTACAGTCCACTAACACTTGCAGAACAATTAAACATGGTTACGCTGCAAGCATTCGATTGATATTTATCCCTGTTTAAAGAGATGTGGATAGCTGTTGTATCTGATACTGTTATATTCACTATTTGTCATAGTAATTTTCCCATAGTTACTTATCATTTTTAATTCTTTTCAGAAATACAGCACAGTAACTGGCCTTTAATGCCCAGCAAGATCGTGCCGCCCAATCACGCCATGTGACCAAACCGGACCTCTTTAGAATGTGCGACGAGACTAGTGCGCCTGGAGGAAAACAGGGAAAATGTACACGCTCCTTACAGACAGTGGCTGGATTTCAACACCATCGCTGGCGCTGTAATATTTACCTGAAGAAGTATAGTACAGGAATTCTGGGAAGTCTTTTTTAACACAGCCTTTATAATTAAAATAAAACTAACAGCAACTTTCACAGTATAGTTGGAGTTTTAAAAAATTAGGTACAAAAATGCTAACAATTAAAATATTTTTCAATCAATTGTTTACAGTCTGTGTGGACTTCAGCATGACAAATAGCTTCGTAGTGCAACACTGCAAATCCTACATTTAGCATCTGAATATTGGTATTAGCTTCTGTTAATAATAAACCTGGGTACTGATATAGGAGGGACAATGTGCTATATTATCTCTGTTCAAGGGAAGGCTATGTTGTCAAGCTCCCACTGCTCATTTTCAATATTTAATACTCAGCAACAGATCCATCCTGAAGTATTAAAGGGGAGGTATTTATTCCTGAAACGCCACAGTAACCTTTGCTGATTTTACTAGATTTACTGGATGGACGTGCTTGCTGAGCAAGTTTCCTTGGAGACAAATGCATTGTAATAATCTTGCTACCGGAAATAAGAACAACCTCAGTGGCCACTTTATTAGGGACCTCCTGTGCTTTGGGTTCTTCCCTTGCATCATCAGATTTCTGAACCAACCTGTAGTGCGTTTAATATTTCAGTAATATTGTAAATATATTGTTTGATTAAGCATTCTTTGTTGTTTACATCATTCATTATGTAAAAGTATGTGAACAGCATATATCATTACACCAACATATAGGTGTGTGTCTCATTAGAAGTGAATACTAAGTACACGTTATCCACAAGCTCCCATGTTTTTCTGTCAGTTACTTTTTGGAGCTACAAACATCACCCCACCCCCTCTGGTCTTCTCCTATCATTTTGCATTTCCCCTCCCCCCCACTTTCAAATCTCTTATTATCTTTTCTTTCAGTTAGTCCTGACGAAGGGTCTCGGCCCGAAACGTCGACAGCGCTTCTCCCTATAGATGCTGCCTGGCCTGCTGTGTTCCACCAGGATTTTGTGTTGTTGTTTGAATTTCCAGCATCTGCAGATTTCCTTGTGCTTGCTTTGCAACTATGAATACTTGTTCGCTATTTTGCTCTCTCTTTGCAATACTAATTTAATTCAATTTTTAGTAAACCTTTCTTACTGTAATTTTAATTTTATTAACTTATTGCACTGTACTGCTGTTGCAAAACAACAAATTTCATGACATACAGTATACATGTCTGCGGATTTAAACCTGATTCTGATTCTGATTTTGAAACCCTCACAAAGCAGCTCCAAGTTCACTGGAAACATCTCAATACACATTGCACACTGCTCACTCTGTGTTCAGACTAACAATGCCAGCAATGTACCTGACAGTGAAAAAGTGTTATGTTTGGCTCGGTGTTCATCCTGTTGAGACAAGGTTAAGGCTTGAGGAGGCAAAGGGCTCCAGAACGAAGCCTGTCTCTGGGGAAGGAAACGCAGAAAGGTTGAATTTTTAAAGATTATGTTTTTACGATATATGGCTGTGATTTGGGCTAGTGACGTTTACTGCTTGAGTATCTTTTCTCAGAGCTGACGGGAGCTGTATTTCAATGAAGCTGCTCCACTGGCTGGTCGAGATCCAATACTTCTACTGAAGAGCAGGCATTCTGGCTCTGCTGAAGGAGTTAAGGCATAGACCTTGTTCTAAACAGGGAGCAAAATCAGAAGTCAGAGTTGCAAAGGGACTTGGGAGTCGTCATGTAGGGTTCCCTAAAGGTTAGCTTGTAGTTTGAGTCTGTGGTGAGGAAGGCAAAAGCAATGTTAGCATTAATTTCGAGAGGACTAGAACATGAAAGCAAGGATGTGATGCTGAGACTTTAAAAGGCTTTGGCCAGACCACACTTGGAATATTATAAGCCGTTTTGGGGTCCTTATCTAAAAGATGTGCTGGAATTGAGAGGGTCCAAGAGGAGGTTCATAAGAAGGATTCCAGGAATGGAAAGGTTAATGTATTAGGAACGTTTGATGGCTCTGGGCCTGCACTTGCTGGGGTTTAGAAGGATGAGGGGAGATCTCATTGAAGCCTATTAAATATTGAAAGGCCTAGGTAAAGTGTATGTGGAGTGTATGCTTCCTGCAGTGGGGGAGTCTAGGACCAGACGGCACAGCCTCAGAATTCAAGGATGTCCCTTTAGAACAGAGCTGAAAAGGAATTTCTTTAGCCAGAGGAAGGTGAATCTGTGGAGGCCAAATCAATGGGTTTATCTAAAGCAGATGTGGAAAGGTCCTTGGTTAGTAAGGGCATCAATGGTTACTGCTGGGCCTCCTCCCACCTGACATCTTCCAGCTTGCATATGCAGGCACCTCCCAGTCTCCATCCTGCCACTCATTCCAGAATCATTGCCTGCAGCCTATTTAACCCTAGTTCTCATCTTCAGAGCAGGTTCACTCATTGAACCAATGGGCCTCTTAATCATCTCAGCTGCTCTACTGTTGGGTCAAGCCTTCTCTACATTTCCTGACAAGATGAGCAAACCCTCAACTGACCCGGAAGACTATGCTCACCTAAAGGAAGTTCTCTCTTGACACTAGCTCACAATCGAAAGTAGCAGGGAACCATTGGCCAGCTTCTCTCCACTCTCAACCGGCTCTCCACTATGGTGAAACAGCTGCACTCCCTCCGAATCTCGTGCCTGAACACTTCGACTGTCTCTGAATTCCGTGGACTGGCCCGGGATCGCTTTCCTCGCCTCTCTCTTGTCTGTGCGAACTCTGACCTTGGCCTTTGTTAACTGGGTCAATAAAAGCACCATTTCAAACAAGCGGATTTCACTGCTGAGGTTGCCGACCGTCCAGGAAGTGGAAGGCAGGCAGCAGATCAGATACATGGCCTGTGTCAAGGCTCGTGCTCTGTGCTGGGTTACACCAAGGAATTCAGAAACCTGGCAGTGGAGTGCGACTGGAATGTCAAAGAGCTACTGGCTCATTACCAACATGGCTTCTTGGAGTACTTGAAGGACAATCTGTCTACCTGGCCTTGAAAACCACATCACCCTGGCCCTCTTTATTGCTAAGTGTCTTGTGGAACAACCCTCCAGCTCATCAGCCTGGTGCTCAGTTCCGTTCCCAGAACCGTTTCAGACTGCAGGACCCTCATCATCAATGCCTCCAGAACTGGTACAGTTAAGGAGAGTTCCCTTCACCCCCCCCTTGAGCATGAGCGTTGGTGGAAAAGCACTTGAACGCCTACTGCAGAGCAGCTGATCACCAAAGCATCAGATGCCCTCTATGTCAGGGAAATACCCCCTCCAGTTAGAGACGAGGGGCCTTCTACCCAGCCAGCTGAGCACAGCTCCTCGTCCCACACCCCCCCCCCACACTTGGCCGGCTCTACGCACTCAGGAGGGTCCAGAGGGTTCCAGTACAGAGACAACCCTCTGGACCGGACTCTGCGTCAGCGCTCGGAAATCCCCACTGAACGTGACTCTCACCCCCCTGCATCACGGCCACTGACAGATATCCCTCGAGGTCTGGGATGGTCAGAGTGAACCCTCGGCCTGTGCAGGTGAGCAATAGAGAGCATCGGGAGTCCATCCAATTCCTCCTCCATCACTCTCCTCATCTTCTTGGATTACCCCTGGCTGTCCACTCACGACCCTCTCCTCCCCCAGCCATCCGGTTCACCGTTGAGTTGGGGGCCTGCAGCCTCAGCTGACTTCACCCCATTAATCCATGGAGACGGAAGAAATCACCAAACGCCCACTGGAATATCATAACCTAGCCGTTGCTTTCAGTAAAAGGGAAGCGGCCTCACAGATCACACGACTGTGCAATCAGCCTCCTCCTGGGCACTACCCTGCTCCCCGTGGCCATCTGCTCTCCCTCTCTTCCCCGAGCCGTGCATGACTACATCACAGCATGGCTTCACTTTCCCTTCCCGGTGCAGGGTCCTTCTTTGTGAAGAATAAAGATGGGGTCTTCGACCCTGCATCAACTGCTTTGGACTCAACAAAACCACCATTAAGAATTGCTACCCTCTCCCATTGATGAGAGCGCATTTGAAAACACTCTGCGGGGCCCAGATCTTCACCAAACTGGATCTACAGAGCTCGTCTAACCTGATCCGCACTCACCATGGGATGAGTGGAAGATGGCGTCATAACCCCCATAGTGCCATCATGGAGTAGGAGACAGAGGGCTATTCGCTATTAGATGGGCCCTGGAGGAATGGACGCTTTGTCTGATGGGAAACTCCAGGCTCTTTCTGATCTGGTGAGGCCACCAAAACCTCATTTCCTTACAAGAGAAGAGGGCTGCCAGGACCCTGGTTCACTGATGCCCAAAGAGGGCCAGCCTCGCTGCCATTCACACCTACCATGGCCCGGCCAACCACCGTCAGTGCCCAGCCAGACTACATCTGACTGTCCACCCCAGATCCGCCCCTGTACACATCAGGCTCTCGCCCCGGTTCATTGGTCCCTTTAAGACTAGCCTTGGCATCAACCCAATCCCCCTTAGCGTCGTCCAGCTGGCACAGAACCTCAGGAACACACCTGACTTCCACGTGTCCTGCTTCAAGACCGTGGTCCATGGACCACTTAGCAAACCTGAGCCTGCACCTCCAGAACCAAGGACGGTGGAAGTGTCACCAGTTGCTGGATTCACATCTCTATGGATGGGTTACCTGTTGACTGGGAAGGGTACGGCCCAGATGAGGGGTCTTGGATGTTGTCCAGTTACGTCTTGGATCCATTCCTCGTCAATGACTCCCGCCGGACTCATCCAGATTGCCCAGGGCAGTCGGCGTTAAACCGTAGGGGTGGTGGGGCGGTGGGGGGTGGGGGGGGTGCCCTGTCAGGCCTGCTTCTGCTGACGCCTCCCGCCCGCACCTGCCGACACCTCCCTGTCTGCAGCCAGCAAGTCAGATTCCCCTGTCACTTGTTCCATCTGCAGCCTCTTCCCAGTTCTCGTCCACAGCCCTTGGTCAGTATACAAACCAGCCAGCCTCAACCAGTCGTTCTGAGCTTTGCCTCTCCCTGCCTAAAGCTCACCTTGTTACCTGTTGCATTTAGTTTCTCTTCCCTTTTGTTTTGTGGCCCCTCGTGCCTTGCTATTTTGTAGGTTATTATTAAAGTTATCATTTACCTCTGAATCATCTCCGCTGGCTCTGATTGTGGATAAACCCTCCTCTACGTTTCCTGACAGATACAGGGAGAAAGCAGGAGAGTGGGTTTGAGAGGGATAGTAAATCAGCCATGTTGGAAATGGCAGAGCTGACTTGATGGGCTGAATGGCCTAATTCTGCTCCCATGTCTTCTAGTCTTATGGAGACTATAAAAGGCACAAATGGGAACAGCAGGCTTTCTTCTGTTCCATCTTCAGCTAGGGAGAAACCCCTGTAAGCAAGTTTTAATAATGTATAAAGCAGAGAGTAATACTACATGCCAATTATTATGTCATGTACATGCTGCAATGGCAAAGTCCCACTCTCAAATCTATTAGAATCAGAACCAGAGGCAGGTTTAACATCATTGGCAGACTGTTGTGAAATTTATTGTTTTGTGGCAGCAGTATAGTGCAATGCATAATAATGCGAACTATAAATTACAATAAGGATATCTATCCATATGTATGGGTTCATTGCCCATTCAGAAATCTGATGGTAGAGTGGAAAACGCTATTGCCGGAATGATGTCTTCAGACTCCTGTACCTCCTCCCTGCTGGTAGCAAGCAGAAGAGGGCATGTCCTTGGTGATAGGGTACTTAATGATGGGTGCTGCCTTTTTGAGGCATTCTCACTTGAATGTGTCCAGGATGCTGGAAAGGCAAGTGCCCATGATGGAGCTGGCTGAGGTTATAACTTTCTGCAGCTTTTTCTGATCCTATGCAGTGACCCCTCCGTACCAGACAGTGATTCAACCAGTCAGAATTTATATCTGTAGGAATTTTTTGTCTTTGATAGCATACGAATTTCTCTCAATCTCCTAATGAAATATAGCCACTGTTGTGCCTTCTTTTTAATTGTATCAATATGTTTAGCCCTGCATAGAGAACTTGAAACTGCTCACCCCTTCCACTGTTGTTCCCTGAGAACTGGTGTGAGTTCCTTCAGCTTCTGCCTGAAGTCTACAATGGTCTTACTGATTGTGACACCGCTCATCCAGCTGATCCATCTCACTCCTGTACGCCTCCTCATCACCACCTGAGATTCTGCCAACAATAGCTGTCATCGGCAAATTTATAGATGGCTTTTGAGCTGTGGCTGACGACACAATCATGGGTGTAGAGAGTAGAGCAGAGGACGAAGCACATATTATTGAGGTGCGCCAGCGAGAAGGAGATGTTATTTCTGATCTGGTTTCCTGATGAGGATCCAGCTGCAGAGAGAAGTACAAAGGCCCGGGGTTTGTAGCTTATCGATTGCTGCGCTGTAATCGATAAATGGCAGCCTGATGTAGGTATTGCTATTGTCCATGGCAGAGTGGAGAGCCAGTGAGATTGAATCCACTGTAGAGCTATTGTGGTGATAAGCAAAGTACAGTGGGTTCAGGCAGGAGTTAATTCTAGTCATAACCAACCTGTCAAAGCATTTCAGTACAGTAGATGTGAGTGCCACCGGGCGATAGTTGTTGAGGCTCACCCTGCTCTCTCTTCCTGGGCTCTGGTATGATTGTCTTCCTTCTGAAACAGGTGGGAACTTCTGACCGCAGCAATGGCTTTATTCTCCATTTCCAAGTGTGCATGAAAGGATATGAGCTCATCTGGGAGTGAAGTATCACAGCCATTCCTGATGTTAGCTTTCACTTTGTCTGAAGTACTGGCCTGCAAACCCTGCCATAGCTGACGTGCATCCGATTCCTTTTCTAACATCAATTGAATTGCTTTTTCACCCTTAAAATAGCCTTCTGTAGGTCATACCTGGAGGTCTTGCCACAGATCCAGCCCTCAGCAGACTCTGAGTCTCCTGGTTCATCCACGGCTTTTGGTTTGTATATGTCCAGTAGGTTCCCAAAGGCACTCACTCATCCATACAGGTCTTGACGAAGTTGAATCCCTGAATATTGTCCAGTCCACCGACTCAGAGCAGTTCTGTAAGCGATCCTCTGCCTCCATTGACCATGCCTTCTTGGTCCTCAGCACTGGTGCTGTGACCTTTGGACTCTGTCTACACACTAGGAGTAGAAGTACAGCCAAGTGATCCGACTTCCCAAAGTGAGGGCGGGGGATGGTTGCATGACAGTATTCAAGTGTGTTGGTGGTATTGGTTCAGAGCTGGCCTGGCTGAAATCTCCCACAATGATAGGAAAGGCATCAGGGTGCACAGTTACGTGCCTGCTGATAATGTTGCTCAGCTCCTCCAGTATCTGCCTGACCTTGACCTGAGGTGGAACAAACACTGCTACCAGGACTCTATCATCTGAAAAAACTATCTAAATTTATGAAATGTATAGTCTCATTAAAAAGGAATAAGTCACTTGATAATTAAGCTTCTAACTGTAGCCACCTGGAAGGTGCCAGCTTGGGCTGTCGTAATTTGGAGTTCAATTTTGGCATCGACTGTAAGGATTTGTACATCCTACCCATGAATGCATGGGTTTATTCTGAGCACTCCAGTTTCCTCGCACATACCAAAGGCATACTGATTGGCAGTTTAATTGGTAATTGTACTGTGCTGGAGTTAAATAGGTGGGTTGCAGGGTAGTGTGGCTTGTTGGGCCAGAGGGACCTTTTCTGCTCTATATTTCTAAATAAATAACAAATTCTCTACTTAATAATCCTGGACCTGAACATTTATTAGTCACACTTAAATGATATTTCACCTATACACTTTACATTGATGTGATCGCAATCGTGCTAGTTTTAAGGAAATCAATAATGTATTGGTTTTGTATTTTAATCAAAAAATGTCTTTGAACATTTTCTGTTTTACACATTAAGGGTTCACTCTAGTTAACGATGTATGTCTGAGTCATTGTTCAGTGATTTTTTCCCCATCTCTGAGTCCGGAGAATTTCATGTTCCGATGATCACAGTGCTGTTCATGGAGGTTTTGATCAATGAATTCTTTGCAGCAACAACTACTCTTCAAATGACATAATTGTTGCAACTAAGATTGTATTTTTTGAACCAGGTATGTCAATGAGTAATCAAAGTATGCCAACCCCAGCAGAATCCTTTCTTAATAATTCCAATCCCAGTCTGAAACACTGTACATGAGTTTGAGGAAAGCAGTCCCAGTTCTTTCACATTGACACGAGGATCCCAGTCCCCTTGTTCTTATGCAGTTTTGAGAAATACAATGCCAACTTGAATATTATGTAATGGATGATAATGTTTATTGAGGTGGTTGAAGCCCAAAGGTCAATCAGAAGTCCAACAGTCGAGGCCTGTTGTCTGAAACCTGGGTCTGCACATCCCCTGTGCAGAAACAAGGAAGTGTAACAGTTTTATTTAATGTCCATGAATGTGTTTTCAGGTATTCATTAGTTGGTAGGATTATATAGAAAAAAGTTGAGGCATCACTTGCACACAACATTAACAACATAACAGACTAGCTATGGCAAAGGTATTGCAATCAGGAAGAAAATCATTGAAGCCTCTGCTTTCTTAAAAGTTTACTTTAGAGTTGACATGTCTTTTAAAACTTTGTCAAACTTCAGTAGATGTGTGGTGGAGAGTATATTGACTGGTTGCATCATGGCCTGGTATGGAAACACCAGGACCCAAGAATGGAAAAGCCTACAAAAGTGGTGGATAGAATCTAGTCTATCACAGGCAAAGCCCTCCCCACAACTGAGCACATCTGCAAGGAGTGCTCCCACAAGAAGGCAGCATGTATCACCGAGGACCCCCACCATCCACGCCATGCTCTCTTCTCACTTCTATCATTGGGAAGGAGATACAGGAGACGTAGGTCCTGCACCACCAGGTTCAGGAACAGTTCTTACGCTACAACCATCAGGCTCCTGAACCAGCGTGGATAACTTCACTCACCTCAACACTGAACTGATTCCACACATCAGGCTCCTGAACCGGTGTGGATAACTTCACTCACCACAACACTGAACTGATTCCACACATCAGGCTCCTGAACCAGTGTGGATAACTTCACTCACCACAACACTGAACTGATTCCACACATCAGGCTCCTGAACCGGTGTGGATAACTTCACTCACCCCAACACTGAACTGATTCCACAACCGATGGACTCATTTTCAATGACTCTACAACTCATGCTCTCTGATTGATTATTTGTATTTGTGTATTTGCATTTTATCTTCTTTTGCTCAATGGGTGCTTGCAGGTCCTTGTGTGTGATTTTTCATTGATTCTATTGTGTTTCTTTGTTCTGCTGTGGATGCCTGCAAAAATAGGAATCTCATGGTGGTATTTGATGACAAATACATACTTGATAATAAATTTACTTTGGTCTTTGAACTTTTAACTTCCACGTTAGGAAGAAGGAACAGAAAAATGTTGAAAAGCCTCTTTTCAATTTAAAAGCTTCAACGGCTTCGTTTTAGCAACGGTTTTGTGCTCGAGTATCTGGATAAGGCCAGGTCATAGCTGGAAATAATGTAAATGTATCATTCCAGCTGAGAGACAGATACAGGAAAGAGAGGCCCTGGTGTTGGAACAAGGCAGCATATCAAGACCACTGTGATGAGTAGACTGGTAGAACTGAAGGCTAATAAATCCCCTGGTCCAGATGGTCTGCATCCGAGGGTTCTAAAAGAGGTGGCTCAGGAAATTGCGGATGCATTGGTAATCATTTTCCAATGTTCCTTAGATTCAGGATCAGTTCCTGAAGATTGGAGAGAGGCTAATGTTATCCCACTTTTCAAGAAGGGAGGGAAGGAGAAAACAGAGAACTATTGCCCTGTTAGCCTAACGTCAGTCGTGGGGAAGATGCTTGAGTCCATTATTAAGGACGAAATAGTGGCACATCTAGATGGCAGAAATAGGATTAGGCCAAGCCAGCATGGATTTACCAAGGGCAAATCATGCTTGACTAATCTGTTGGAGTTTTTTGAGGGTGTAACAAGGATGTTAGACGAGGGTAAGCCAGTGGATGTTGTGTACCTAGATTTTCAGAAGGCATTCGATAAGTTGCCACATAGGAGATTGGTGAGTAAAATCAGAGCTCATGGCATTGGGGGCAGGGTTTCAACATGGATAGAAAACTGGTTGGCAGATAGAAAGCAAAGGGTAGCAGTGAATGGGTGTTTCTCGGACTGGCTGGAGGTGACTAGTGGGGTACCACAGGGCTCTGTATTGGGACCACAGCTCTTTACGATTTATGTCAACGATTTAGATGAGGGCATTGAAAACTATATCAGCAAGTTTGCTGACGATACTAAACTGGGTGGCAGTGTGACATGCGAAGAGGACATTAGGAGAATACAGGGAGACTTGGATAGGCTGGCTGAGTGGGCAGATACTTGGCAGATGTCATTCAATGTGAATAAATGTGAAGTTATCCACTTTGGAAGCAGGAACAAGAAGGCAGAGTATTGTCTGAACGGTGTAGAGTTAGGTAAGGGAGAAATGCAAAGAGACCTAGGAGTCCTAGTTCACCAGTCAATGAAGGTGAATGAGCAAGTGCAACAGGCAGTGAAGAGGGCAAATGGAATATTGGCCTTTGTTACAAGGGGAATTGAGTACAAGAGCAAGGATGTCCTTTTGCATTTGTACAGGGCCCTGGTGAGACCACACCTGGAATATTGTGTACAGTTTTGGTCTCCAGGTTTAAGGAAGGACATTCTGGCAATTGAGGAAGTGCAGCGTAGATTCACTAGGTTGATTCCTGGGATGGCAGGGCTGTCTTACGCAGAGAGATTGGAGAGATTGAGCTTGTACACGCTGGAATTGAGGAGATTGAGAGGGGATCTGATTGAAACGTTTAAGATAATTAAAGGATTTGATAGGATTGAGGCAGGAAATATGTTCCAGATGTTGGGAGAGTCCAGTACCAGAGGGCATGGATTGAGAATAAGAGGTCAGTTATTTAAAACAGAGTTGAGGAAGAGCTACTTCTCCCAGAGAGTTGTGGAGTTCTGCCTCAGAAGACGGTGGAGGCCAATTCTCTGGATGCTTTCAAGAAGGAGCTAGATAGATATCTGATGGATAGGGGAATCAAGGGATATGGGGACAAGGCAGGGACTGGGTATTGATAGTGAATGATCAGCCATGATCTCAGAATGGCGGTGCAGACTCAAGGGGCCGAATGGTCTACTTCTGCACCTATTGTCTATTGTCTATTGTCTACTGTCTATTGATATCTCACCTTTACATCTCAGAGTGAGTTATTGATGGTGCATCAAGGGTGTTCTGCAAAGTGGTAACACCAATTTGTATTAGATCTTTTGAACACAGAAGACATCACATGATGGGCATCAAATGTCATAACTTAGTGTAGATGAATTACTGCTTCACCTGAAGGGACCATTCTGGAATCCCAAATTTGACTATCTTGGGAATGAAAAGCTTAACATCTGCTCTTTTGTTGGCTCGAAACTTGTACTCTCTGAAGTTTAGAAGAATTAGGGGGGGGATCTCATTGAAACCTATTGAATATTGAAAGGCCTAGACAGAGTGGATGTGGAGAGGATTTCTCCTATAGGGTGAGAGTCTCGGACAGCCTCAGAATAAGGAAATGTCCCTTCTGAACAAAGATGAGGAGGAATTTCTTTAGTCAGTAGGCGGTGAATCAATGGAATTAATTACCATGGATAGCTGCGGGTAGCAAGTCATTGGGTCTACTTAAAGCAGAGGTTGATAGGTTCTCGATTAGTAGGGGTGTCAAAAGTTATGGGGAGAAGGCAAGGAGTCAGTGGACTAAACTCTTAGGAATGTGAGTACGGCACCTTTAAGTGGACAAAGGTACATAGCCATGGCTGAAAGAGAGAGAAGAGTCCAAGCCAAACTAAAACAGTGAGGTGTAAAGCTTCCTCCACCCAATATGTTGTTAGCAAATACACAATCTCTGGAGAACAAGATTGAGTACTTAAGGGCAAGATTGCCGTTTCAGAGGGAAATGAGGAATTGCTGTGTCCTCTGCTTCATGGAGTCATGGCTCACCTCAGACACACTGGATTTGGCGACCAGGCTCGAGAGTTTCTCCCTCACTAGATGGACCGGACTGCTGATTCAAAGAGGGCAAAAGGTAGGGGATCTGCGTCTCATGATGATTTATTCACAGTGCTCAGACATCGTGGTCTTGTTGCACTGCTGTTCCCCTGCTGCCCATTCTACTTACCAAGAGAGTTCTTCTCCATGACCCTAATCACAGTTTACATACCACCAAAGGCTGATGTTAAGCAGGCACTCAAGGTACTGAGTACAGCCATCAACAAACAAGAACCAGCCGACCCTGATAACTTTCAAATCATTGCTGAGGACTTCAATCAAGCTTGCTTCAAGAAATCTCTGCCAAATTATCATTGACCTCTCACCTGTAGCACCGGGAGTCCCAACTGCTATACATCCATAACAAGTGTCTACTGTTCACCTCTGGACTGCCTTTTGGAAAATCTGACCATCTGGCTCTCCTCCTCCCTGCATACAGGCAGAGGCTAAAGAGCAAGGCTTTAGAAATAAGAAGAATGTGCTAATCTGCCTCAGCAACTATCGTCCAGGTTAGTGATGAAAGATATCAACTTCTGCTCTTGGATCCACTCCAATTTGCATACTGTCACAACAGGTTAACAGCAGATGCATTGCTATTGTCTCCTCACTCAACCTTAGGGCACCTGGACAGTGAAGATGCATACACCAGGATGTTCTTCATTGACTGCAGCTCAGCATTCAATACTGTCATCCCCTCCAAGACCTAGACCTCAATAACTCAGTGAGTGACTCGATTTTGCAGACCCCAGTCAGTTCAGACTGGCAACAACATCTCCTCCACAATCACCATTGACACAGATGCACCACAAGGCTGTGTGTTCAGCCCACTAGTCTGCTTGCTTTACACTTATGACTGTGAGGCTAAGCACAGCCGATGATGCTACCGTCCGCAGCCAAACCAAAGGTGGTGACCAATCAGCACATTGGAGGGAGACTGAAAATCTGGTTGGATAGTGCCCCAACAACCTTTCACTCAACGTCAGCAAAACCAAAGAACTAACTTTGACTTCAGGGGGAGAAAAGCAGAGGTCAATGAGCCAGTCCGTATCGGGGAGATCAGAAGCGGGGTGGGTCAGCATCACTGTTATCACTTCTTAGGGTCTGTTCTGGGCCCAGCACGTAAGTGCCATTATGAAGAAAGTACAACAGTGCATCCCCTTTATTAAAAGTCTGTGAAGATCTGTCATGTTATCTAAACTTTGAGAAACTTCTATAGATGCATGGAGGAGAGTAATCTGACTGGTTACAACATGGCCTGGTATGGAAACACCAACGCTCTTGAACAGAAAAGCCGTCAGAAAGTAGTGGATGCACCCAGTTCATCACAGGTTAACCCTTCCCCACCATCGAACACATCTACACAAAATATTGTTGCAAGAAGGCAGCATCCATCATCAGGGACCCTAGCATCCAGGCCATGCTCTCTTCTCACTACTACTGGACCCTCGGTATCTGCACCAGCAGGTTCAGGAATAGTTAATACACTCAACCATCAGGCTCTTGAACCAGTGGGTATAATTTCACTCAGCTTCACTCACCCCAACACTGAACCGTATCCACAGCCTTAATTTCAGGAACTCTGGATATTTGTTGCTTTTATATATGAAATGAACAGTTTGTTTGACAGTCTGCTTGTTGTGTGATGATTTTCATTGATTCTATTGTGTTTCTTTGTATTTACGGTGAATTGCCCACAAGAAAAAGAATTTCAGAGTTGTATATGGTGATATATGCATACATTGATAATAATTTTACTTTGAACTTTGACCTGCTGAGATCTTGCAGCATTTTGTGCGTGTTTGTCTGTCTATAGAGCTCAGTTTCACACACGTTAGCTGTCGTTACATTTAAAGTGCAAAGTCTAATCTGAAGAAAGGAAATAACACAGAAGGCTCAACTTTTAAGCAAGTTGTTTATTAATTTCTTATCTGCATAATGTAATATATATGATACTGATTACAGTTTGTTCAGCAACATTTATCTCCTTCAAGCTCGGATACAATTAAAATCAAGAATATTTATCTATTATTTTCCAAATCCAGATGATCATAATGACATCAGTCCAAAGCTGACAAAGCTCTATTTAAGTATGTACAGTACAGTGCAAAAGTCTTAGGCACATATATATAGCTACAGTATTTGTCAAAGTGGAGTGGAGAGTGAGTTTGGGAGCAAATGATGTTGGGAATGGTGAGGTGGAGTGCCATGGGAGGGGTGTGGGACAGGTGGCAGAGGAGGAGTGCCAGGGACGGCGCAGGTACAGAAATGTCCAGCCCTGAGACACCAGGCAAGGACATCTGATTCCATACAATTGGTTTATTGATCATTACAGAATGTCTCTCCGGAGCTTCCCACTCCCTCCCCTCTCCCTTCCCCTTTCCCAACCATGATTCCCCTCTCCCTGCCCTTCCCCACTCTCAGTCCACAATAGAAACCCATATCAGAATCAGGTTTATCATCACTCGCATACACCATGAAATTTGTTTTTTTTGCAACTACAGTACAGTGCAATATGTAAGATCACTGCAGTACTGTGCAAAGGTCTTAGGTACTCTAGCTATATATATGTGCCTTGGACATTTGCCCAGTACCATACATCTATCACTAATGATACAACAAAGTCATAGCTTTTTTAAAATCTCATTCCCAGCTTGGGACGGAGGGGTGACTTCCTACCAATTCAAATCTCCTAAATCCTCTGGCAGGTAAGTTTACAAATTTTATTTGAGCTTCCTTGAAGATCCAAAAGAGCTGAAATGATCTTCTCATCCCTTGAACGATCCCATTGCAAGCGACTCTCATTTTACAGCTGTTCAGATTACAGAAATTCTCCACAAAATTCTCAAATCTAAAATACAGAACCTTTAATCTAATTTAATTTAATCTAAAGTACAGAATAAAATTTATTCTCATGAGGCATGTGTGGGGAAAAAAGATGGTAAATAAATCAATGCAGCTTTTTATTTAAAAGGAGTTCAAATTATCAGTATGTCACCAGCTTGCACCCTGAGATATGCGGGCATTCACTGTAGATGCAAAGAACTACAACGGAATCAATGAAAAACCACACACAAACAAACACAAGCAACCAATGTACGAAAAGAAGACAAGCTGTGCAAAAACAAAATCAAAACAAATAAATGAATAATATTGGAACATGAGTTGCAGAGTCCTTGAAAGTGGGCCTGTAGGGTGTGGAGTCAGCTCATTGTTGGGGTGTGAAGTTATCCACACCAGTTCAGGAGCCTGATGGCTGAACCTGGGGGGTGGGGTGTGATTCCAGTTGGCTTGTCTTCACACATGCACAGATGAAGTGGCTTTGCATTATGGAAAGATGTGATATGGGTCACTTTCCTGGGAAGACAACCCTCCTGTAGTACAGGAGCCGTCTAAGTGTTATGTCACCACTCCTTGGAAATTAACTCTGGTATTTTTTTCTATAGCTGATAACAATTAAGGTTTCAGTGCTGTGCATACAGCTTTGCCTGCCATCTTGATCAAAAACAGTGTGCGTTTTTCAAAAACAGTCTACAGACTGGGTGGCATGCCTCACCCACCCATGGCAGGGGCGGGGTGGGGGGTGAAATTAGTAAGGGCAGTTGGGTAGAATGTCAACGCAAGGCTGATTTGACACCAGCCCTCACTAAATGTATGGCTAGTTTAGATTTAACTGCAGATCCTTTGGCCCATCTTGTCAAAGTTCGAAGTAAATTCATTAATAAAGTTTACATATGTCACCAAATACAACCCAGAGATTCACTTTCTTGCCAGCATACTCAATAAATCCATATAACAGAATCAATGAACCAGTGGGCAAAAGACACAAACTGTGCAAATGCAAAAAGAAAGAAATAATAATAATAAATAAAGTAATAAAAAGTATCGGGAACATGAGGTGAAGAGTCCTTGAAAGCCCACCGGTTGTGAGAAGATGCTGGGGATGGGGCAAGTGAAGCTGAGCCTTTGGTTCCGGAGCCTGATGGTTGAGGGGTAATAACTGTTCCTGAACATGGTGGTGTGGGTCCTGAGGCTCCTGTACCTTCATCCTGATGGCAGCAGTGAGAAGAGAGCTTGTCCTGGGTGGTGGGAGCCCCTGCTGATGGATGCTGCTCTCCTGCGACAATGCTCTGTGTTGTGCTCAATGGTAGGGATGGGCCTTACCCATGATGGACTGGGTGGCATCCACTGCTCTTCACAGGATTTTCTGTTCAAAGACTTTGTCCCCTTGGTCAATGCTGAATTATTATTCTCCCTATTCACATGAACCTGCCCTAAACCATAGCCCACTCACCCCTTCCATCTATATACTGACCCAAACTTTTCTTAAATGTTGAAATCAAGCCCAGATCCATCCAGCTTGTTCCTCTCCACCTTCTAAGTGATGAAGTTTCCCTCATGATCGCCTTAACTTATGGCCTCTAGTTCTAGACTCAACCAACCTCAGTGGAAAAAGCCTGCTTGCATTTGCCCTATCTATGCCCCTCATAATGTTATATATCTCTATCAAATCTCCCCTCATTCTCCTGCTCTCTAGGGAATAAAGTCCTAACCTATTAAACCTTTCCCTATAACTCTGGTCCTCAAGTCCCAGCAACATCCTTGTAACTTTTCTCTGTACTCTTTCAATCTTATTGATAACTTTCCTGCAGGTAGGTGACCAGAACTACAGGCAATACTCCAAACTGGGTATCACCAATGTCTTATACAACTTCACCATAACATCATAACTCCCTTACTCAATACTTTGACTTATGAGGACCAACGTTCTGAAAGCTCTTGTTACGATTCTTTGCAATAAAGGCCAAATTGGTTAGTCTTAATAATTACTTGTGTTATGCCTGCAGCCCCCTCCTTTGTGAGAATTGCAAGATCACTGTTGGGTTGGGTCAGGGGGCCCAGGAAATGAGAGAGAGACGTGCGGAATGTCTCGTTCCCCAGCGATGTAAAGCTACGGGACATGGCCATTGTCTCCGGAAGGCGAATTTGTGGATTGGAGACTATGCTACATGGAAGCAAAGTGGGCTGGTTGAGGGAGAGATTGCATCCTGATTGACATCTACAACCCTGCGAGTCAGGATAAAAGAGGGTCTGTGGGAACAGTCCCTCAGATGCACCAGAAGAAACGCTATCGCTCCCGTGATAGCGGGAAGCCATTTGAAGGAGGCCACGTGCGTTCATTTCCGTTGCCTGGGACTGGTGGCTGGTACCACGGAAAACGGCTTTTAGCTAACAACGGGGAAACCAACTCCCCCGACTCAAAAGGATTGGCCTCATAAAAGACCTAGGCAAGTTAAACCGTCTCTCTCTTAAACCCAAAACGCTGCAGCTTGAACGAACTAACAGTGTCTTTTATATTTCCATCTGGCAATACATTATCCCCTAGACAACGATAGAGCTATTTCTTATTGGTTATTATTATACCCACTCTTTTAGAGTTAGTATTGACGACGCATATTATCTGTATGTTTGCATTAATCTTATTTTTGTGCCCCTTTATCAATAAATACTTTTAAAAATAGTACCATCAGACTTCAACGGACCTCTCTATCTTTGCTGGTAAGTGACCCGGTTACGGGGTTCGTAACACTTGGCACACCTGCGTACCAAACCCCAAATCTCTTTGCATTTTCACATTCTGTGGCACCTCAGCAAACCCACTGAACTACACTCAGTGGCCACTTTATTAGGTATCACCTGAACTCAATAAAGCGGCCACTGGGTGTACGTTCGTGGTCTTCTGCTGCTGTGGCCCATCCACTTTGAGGTTCGACATGTTGAGCATTCACAGATGCTCTCCTGCCCACCACTGTTGTGTGTGGTTATTTGAGTTACTGTCACCTTCCTGTCAGTTTGAACCAGTCTGGCCATTCTCCTCTGACTCTCTCTTTAACGAGGTATTTTCACCCACAGAACTGCTGCTCACTGGATGTTTTTTTTTTGTCTTGCTCTCCATTCTCTGTAAACTCTAGAAACTGTTTTGTGTGAAAATCCCAGAACTTCAGCAGTTTCTGAGATACTCAAACCACCCTGTCTGGCACCAACAATCACGCGACAGTCAAAATCGCTTAGATCACATTACTTCCCCACTCTGATGTTGGCCTGAACAACAGGTGAACCTCTTCACCATGTCTGCGTGCATGAGTTGAGTTGCTGCCATACGATCGGTTGATTAGATATTTGCATTAACGAGCAGGTGTACAGGTGTGTCTAATAAAGTGGCCATTTTGTGTATATTGTAAGCTGTATCACTGGGATGTCTTGACATCCTCCGAGCAACAGTAACAAGCTGAGCTTGCATACCAGATGCCTGTATTTACAATGTAAGTGGAGAGCTTCAACCTGTCAACAGCTACAATGCTGAAACAACAGGTCATAACAGAGTCCAAACTTGCAGTCCAATCTCTTTTAAAGCTTTGAAATGATAAGCTTAATTACAGTGAAAGGAACATAGTTGAATGTTCAATTTTAAAATAGGTTTTCTTATCAGCATAATTATAGTAACATTTTGATATCTGTTTACTTAGCAATGCAGGGCAAGTTTCTGTAGCGATTTTTTAATTATATTCATTTAATTCTTTATAAATATCTGTAATTATAAATTGCAAGTGGTGCAGTCACTTTTTCCTTATCACAGAGGGTTATGCCTCGGAATAGAGGAACATTCCTTTAGAACTGAGAAGAGGAGGAATTTCTTTAGCCAGAGTGTGATGAATCAGAGGGCTGTGGAAGCTGAGTCACTGGGTCTGTCTAAAGCGCAGGTTCATAAGTTCTTGATCAATATGAGTGTCATTGAGACTTAATGAATATTAAAATGCCTAGATAGAGTGGATGTGGAGAGGATGTTTCCTATAGTGGGAGAGTCTAGGACCAGAGGGCACTGCCTCGAAATAGAAGTACATCCCTTCAGAACAGAGGTGAGGAGGAATTTATTTAGCCAGAAGGTGGCGAATCAGTGGAATTTATTGCTAGAAGGCAGGAGAATGGAGATAAGAGGGATAATAAATCAGCTGTGATGAAATGATGCAGCTGACTCAATGGGCCAAATGAGAAAACTCTGCTCCTATATCTTAAGGTCTTATCAAAAGGTTCCTTTTGGATATGAAAGTAATAGGGACTGTACTTGTCTGCAATTGGGCCTACTCTCCCAAGGGTAGGGGCTGTATTGGCCTGGTGGTGATGGAATATATAGGTATATTTGGACAGGCGCAGGAACAGGCAGGGAAAGGAGGCCTCACACATCCCTTCATACTTTTCCCATCTCACTTTAAACTCATGCCCTCTGGTTTTAAGACCAACAGACAATAAGATCAAAGTTGGGCCATTCAGCCCATCAAGTCTGCTCTATCATTCCATCACTGTTGATTTATCATCCCTTTCAAGCCCATTCTTCTGCCTTCTCCCCGTAATCTTTGACACTCTTACTAATCAAGAACCTCTCAATCTCTGCTTTAAATATACCCAATGACTTGGCCTCCACAGCTGTCATTGGCAATGAATTCCACAGATTCACCAGCCCCTGGCTAAAGAAATTCCTCCTCATCTCTGTTCTGGAAGGATGTGCCTTCTGGTCCTAGACTCCCCCAGCATAGGAAACATCTTCTCCATGTCCAGTCATAGAGCACTGCTGCTCAGAAACAGGCCCTTCTGCCCATCTAAACCATGCTTAACCATTAACCTGCCTAGTTCCATCGACCTGCACCTGAACCGTAGCCCTCCACACCCCTCATATCCATGTACCTAACCGAATTTCTTTTAAATTATGAAATTGATCCTGCATCTATATTTCCACTCTAACCAGCCTCTGGGTGAAGAAGTTCACCCTCATATTCCCCATAAACATTTCACCTTTCACCCTTAACCCATCACCTCTAGTTCCAGTCTCACCCAATTTCAGCCTGCTTGTGTTTACCCTTTCTGAACCCCTCATAATCTTGTATGGTTGGCACGTGTCTATCTCGAAGGGCAATGGGTGATGATCATCATCACAAGCCTGGGCGGAAGATATGGAGATGCTGAGATGCCTGGTCATCAAGATCCCCCTCCCAGCCTCACCAGTCCAAAGGAAAGCTTATGAATCGATACGTTTGGCACCAGCTTGGCTGCAGGAGCTGCCGAAAGGATGTTCAGTGAGGTCCAACTGCCTTAGGGGCTCCACTCCGGATTTGCTGTCTGGGTTTACTCCCGTAGCCTTCGTCTCTCCCGAGGCTGCCCGCAAGGCAGAGGGGTTATTTACCCGTAGCTGGGGATCTGGTTCACGAGCACCAGTGGGCCTGCCTGCGTGCTACGTGTGCAGGGGACAAACCTCCTCCCCACCCTCCGTAGTTCAGCCTGAGTCTGAGAGGAGTTCAGTTTCCGTGTGTCGCCAGCGAGGAGGCTTGCTGTCGAAGAGGCTGCGTACTGGCAGGGAGAGACCTACACACTCAGCTCTCCTTTTTCCGAGACTGCTAGCCAGAGGTAGAGGCTGAAAGTGAGAGTGACAAGCACGACCCACTACACTACCACACTAGACACAGCACAACAACCATTTCGACAACCTCCATCAAATCTCCCCTCGGTCTTCTACATTCTAGGGTATAAAGTCCTAACTTAGTCAACCTTTCTCAATACTTGAGGTCCTCGGTTCCCAGCAACATCCTTGTAAATAGGTGATGAAAACTGCACACAATATTCCAAATTAGGCCTCACAACTTCAACACAATATCCTGATTCCTGCACTGATTTATGAAGGCTATTGTGCTAAAAGCTTTCTTTGGGACCCAATCTACCTGAGATGTCAATTTCAAGGAATTATGGATCTGTATTCCCAGATCCCTGCTCAGCCGGTTGGTCCTCCCTGAGTGTAAAACCCCATCTTGTCTGCATTAAATTCCATCTGCTATTTTCAGGCCATTTCACCAGCTGGTCCAGATCCCCGCTGCAAGCTTTGGTAGTCTTCCTTGCTGTCCACTACAGCCCCAGTCTTTGTGTCATTCACAAAGTGCCTGCTCCACTTTACCATATTATCATCCAGATCATTGTTACGGACGACAAACAACAATGGATCCTTGTGGCGCACCACTAGTCACAGGCCTCCAGTCACAGAGGCAACTGTCTACAACAGCTGCCTGCCTTCTTCTGCTAAGCCAATTTACTACCTCATATTGAATGCCAAGTGACTGAACCTGCTTCACCAACCTTCCTTGCGGGACCTTGTCAAATGCTTTGCTGAAGTCCATGTAGACAATATCTACTGACTCATAACTAAGATTGCTAAGACATGACTTACCTCACACAAAGCCACGTTGACTATTCCTAATCAGTCCCTACCTATCCAAGTACTCATATATCCAGTCCCTTAGAATACCTACCAATAATTTTCCTGCTACCGATGTCAGGCTCACTGGCCTATAATTTCCCAGCTTATTCTTAGAGCCTTTCTTAAACAATGGAACAACGTTAACTATCCTCCAGCTTCTCACACTACCTAGGTCTTTCAATATTCAATTTTTTAGACCCCCTATCCTGGGAAAAAGGCTGTGTGTTTTCATCGTTCTTATGCCCCTCATAGTTTAATACATGTCTATAAAGTCTCCCAGGCTCCAAGGAAGTAAGTCATAACCTGGCCAACGTTGCCCTATAACTCGAGCTCTCAAGTCCTGGCAACATTCTCCCTCATAATTTTATATTCCTCTGTGAATTCACTCTTTGGCCTCCTTTGCTCCCTGGAACACAGTCCCGGGCTATCCAGTCTCTCCTGGCAGCATCCTTATAAATCTCTTCTGTACCCTCTCTAACATAATCACATCCTCCCTGCAGAACAGTGATGAGAAATGCAGTTAATATCCCAGGCGCTGTCTTGTACAGCTCTAGCATGACATTCCAATTCTTTGTCACTTCGTCAACACTTTTTGACCACTTCATTTAGCTGTAGTGAAGAAGATGTAATGGTAAATTTTTGTACTGCTCCAACTGGGAGCAAAGTTTGATAGGTTCTTGATTGGTTAAAGCATCAAAGGTCATGGAGAGAAAGCAGTAGAATGGGTTTGAGAGGGATATTAAATCAGCAATGGCAGAGCAGACTCGATAGGCCAAATGGCCTTATTCTGACATCCTGACTAATTAAAAACCCATCAATCTCCGTTTTAAGTATACCCAATGACTCCACACAGCCATCTGTGGAAATGAATTCGAGAGATTCACCACCCTCTGGCTAAAGAAATTCCTCTTCATCTCTGTTCGAAATGGACATCCTTCTATTCTGAGGCTGTGCCCTCCAGTCCCAGACTCCTCTCCACATCCACTCCATCCAGGCCTTTCAGTATTCGATGGGTGAGATATCCCATCAGTTACAATCTGCAACGCTGAACAAGATTCATTCATTCCTTGTTTCTGTTTCTTGTCAATCCATTTCCAAGCCGTGCAGATACATTGTGACCGATATCCTACAATTGTACATGGGTCTTTAGCAAAACCTGAATGCTGAGCATACCACGCCTAACCGTTCTCCTTTATCTATTGTTCAAAGTCCCATCCTCAAACTCAGTTAGTTTGTCAAACACAGATTTCCTTTCCGGAGGTCATGTTGCATTTATTTAAGCATATTAGCAATCCTTTATAGCCTCTAGCAAATTTCCCAGTATGAGATTAGGTTAATTATCCCACACACTCAAATTCAGCTCGAAGAAATCCGACATTGCATCTGAAAACGGGGAAGACATTGCACTTGGTAGACACTTCTGGAGGAAGTCTGTTCAAGAAGGAGCTGTGTTACCTGAGAATTACTTTCATTGAGCCGCAGAGAACAAGCGTACGCTGTGAAAGGGGAGAATGAACAACCCGTTCACTCTTGCCCACACTGCACCGGAATACGTGGATCCCAGACTGGCCTCTGTCAGCACCGGAGCACCCACCGATAGACAGCCCCTTAGAACATCACTCTCAATTCGAGTGACTGCACTACCAAATTGGTCTGTAGTTTCTTGATTTCTCTCTCCCTCCTTTGATAAAAAAGTATAGTTAATTCAGTCTTCAGCCTCCAATCTTCAGGAACGTTTCCACTATATAAAACATTCCAGGTGATATCTTACTAATCACTATTCCAGGAACCCTACCTGTATTCGCAGCCAGACATATCTCAACATATCAAAACAGTCATTCAAGCAATTTCATCATCATACAGGAGGGTTTTAAAGATTATGGATCTAAAGATCAGCTTTATTTGTCATATGCACATCGAAACATCAAGACAGAATGCTTCAACAACCAAGGACAGTGCTGGGGTCACCAAGCTCCTGGCTCCTGCACAGCGAGTTTACAAATATCACAAATGCTAAACCTAACCGCGTGTCTTTGGAACGTGGGAGGAACCCGGAGCATCTGGAGATGAACGGGGAGAGCATACCTGCAGCGGTGGGATGGAGCCCCACTGGTGATCACTGGGGCTGTAAAGAAAGAGAAAGAGAACTATTGTTTCAGATCAGTGTCTTTAATAAGGACTCTATAAGGTCATCAGGCTGAAACTATGACTGTTTCTCTCTGTACAGATCATTCCTGACCTTCTGAGTGATGTCAGTGTTTTCTGAACACAGGAGATTCTGCAGACGCTGGCAATCCAGAGCAACACACACAAAACGCTGGAGGAGCTCAGCAGTCGGGCAGCGACTATGGAGATGAATGAACGGTCAATGTTTTGGGCTGAGAGCCTGAAACGTCCACTGTTTATTCCTTTCCATAGAAGCTGCCTGATCTGCTGAGTTCCTCCAGCATTTTGCTTCTGTTGCTCAATGTTTCCTGTCTTTATTTCTTTATTTTATTTGGAGATAGAGCCCGGTAACAGGCCTTTCCAGCCCAATGAGCCTGAGCCACACAGTTACACCCATGTGACAAACCCTTGCACCTTGGACTGTGGGAGGAAACCCACATGGTCACGTTGAGAGCGTGCAAACTCCTTACCGACAGCAGTGGAATGGAATCCGACTCACTGGCACTGTAGCCACTGCGTTACCGTGTTCCATGGAATTTTTCCTATTCCAGGGGCTTGCTTCCTATTGAGGTTTAGAACAGGAATGTTTTCTGCAGATCAGTGGAAAATCAATCTCTAAATTTAATTAGGCAACACCCTCATTTTCCCCAGACATATTAAGGAGTTTCCAGTAGGTGGCAGTGTGTCACTGAACTCTTCCTGCCCAGAGTGTGGTCATGCATCCCTGGGCATTTCAGGCTGATGTTCAGATTCAGATTTATTAACTACAGGCAGGACACAACATCCAGTGAAATACAACGTTTGCGTTAGCAACCAACACGCACAAGGATAAGCCGGGGGTGTCTTCGCACATTCCAGTGCCTACATAGTATTCCTACGATGTCCAACACAACAAGCCCCTTTCTAACCCTCACACACACAGGCCTCCAACCCCAGGACAGGCTGCCTCCAGGCCTCCAGTCCTTGGCCTCAGACTCTCAATCTCACGGACATTGATGCTCCAAACTCTGCTCTCTGGCCTGAACTCCCACACTTGCAGACATCCGAGATTTCCAAGATGGCGGCGTGACGCAGCTTGCAGCGGCCACTCCGGAGCTGATTATCTGTTATTTGTGAAGTGAGGTGCCGTGCGCAATCATAATCGATTGAAAATGGGCGTGGGAGCACGGAGGAACATCGGGAAATCTCCAGGAAGACCTTCTTCGTTGTCGGTCCGGGACTCTGCTGGGAAGAACAGACCCCCAGTCCTCGGGGTCGCGTTGCCGATGGCCGTTGGCGGGGCCGTCTTAATACACTCGGCAGAGGATGGTGCTCAGAGAAGCTGTGAGGATGGTCGTCATCTCGGAGGTTCGACGGACTCGGAGTCCGCTGCGGTCTGGTCGCTTTCGGTGTGTGCTGTGTCTGCGAGGCTGAGTTCGACAGAGCTTTCATTGTGTGCTGCGTCTGCGAGGCTGAGTTGGGCGGCGCCGTGGAAGTCCATAGCGGGCGTATTCCCTTCTGCCGCTGGCGTGGGATGGCCAGTCTGTCGGGATCCTGGCGACTTGTGGAAACTGTGGTGATTTCTTTTGAACTTACAGTCCTTTAACATCTTTGGACTATTTTTACTGTGCCCATGGTCTGTTTTCTATCAATTATGCTATTGCTTGCACTGTTGTAACTATATGTTGTAACTATGTGGTTTTGTTCAGGTCTTGCTTTAGTTTTTGGTCTTGTTTGTCTGGTGGATTTGGAGCTCCTTTCCGGGGAACGTACTAAAACGGTAGCGCAATATTAATACACAGCAGCCTGTCCAGACTCTGGACTGGGGATTGCCAAACGTTATGTGGATTTTCTGGTGTAGTCTGTTTTGTCATATGCTTTTGTGATATCATTCTGGAGGAACGTTGTCTCATTTTTTAACTGCATTGCATTTGTGGTTTCTAAATGACAATAAACTGAATCTGAATCTGAATCAAGCCTCCAACTTCCGGTCACTTGGCACGGACTCACCAACGTCAGTCTTTGACCTCTCAAGGTTTCTACCTCCGGTCTTGCTAAGCTCCGGACTTTGACCATGAGTGCTGCTCTCCAGGTTTTGCTCAACCTCAATGGGTCAAGCCTAGTTCTGCTCATGGTCTGGGCTGGTAAGAGAAGCACATGACAGAAATCAATCATACTGCAGGTGCTGGAAGTCTGAATAAAAGCAGAAAGTGCGAGAAACGCTCAGAGAGACTGGCAGCATCTGTATGCCATGGACCAATACCATTAAGTAAGGGGTCCATGGACCCCAGGCCGGAAACCCCCGATCTAGATGTTGGCCCAAGATGCCTGATCCAGGCTGGTTCCTGTGACCAAGCACAACTTGCCCTTGGCTCAGCCTGGAGGCATGAGGATCTCTGAAATCCTCATGAAGCTTAATCATTATCGATAGAGATCAATAAGCTTTTAGATCTTCAGATAATCAACGATTGCAAGGAATCGGGGGTTAGTGTAGGAATGTCACTTTGAGGCAGAAGATGAACGGTGTTACATAAGAGATAGGAGCAGGAGTAGGCCAATCGGCCCCTCAAGCCTGCTCCGCCATTCAACAAGATCATGGCTGATCTAATCTTAACTTCTGATTGAATGATGGCGCGGTAGGGCTGAATGATGTCCACACGTTTCTACTTCCCTGGTACTAACTCTGTTTCCTAAGACTAGCAGCCGAGATAAGCCATAGGTCAGGGGTACAGATCAGGTTCGACGCTCAGATTAGGGTTAAAGGTGGGCTGTCAGGGTTATAGAGTCAGTCAGATGAGATTTGGGATGGGGTTAGAGCTGGGATCATGGTTGGAGTCGTGTACGGTACAGAATATGCCAGGAAATCATACAGTCCTGAAGGGTATCGGTGTTCTCAAGACCAGCCTCATTTGTAACTTGTACGTCGAACCACATGGTGAAATGTGTCGATGACCATCAGAATACGGGGTGTGCTGGGGGCAGCCCGCAGCCGGCACCAGCAGCTCAGTAACCCTAACATGATGCGTCTGGAATATGGGAGAGACAGTTGGACCCCGGTCTTACAGCTGGCACTGTTAAGCGACTGTGCTAACTGCTATTCAAACAGGGGAAAATCTACAGATGCTGGAAATCCAGAGCAACACACACAAAATTCTGGAGGAACACAGCAGGCCAGGCAGTTCAGGAGCTGAGAGGTAATGTTGCAGCTATATAGGACCCTGGTCAGACCCCACTTGGAGTACTGTGCTCAGTTCTGGTCGCCTCACTACAGGAAGGATGTGGAAGCCATAGAACAGGTGCAGAAGAGATATACAAGGAAAGGATGTTGCCTGGATTGGGGAGAAGTCAGGAAAAAAAGTCCTGATGGACAGTTTCAGCCCAAAACGTCGACTGTTTACTCTTTTCCGTAGAAGCTGCCTGACCTGCTGAGTTCCTCCAGCATTTTGTGTGTTCCACCCTGATTCCTTTGCTGGGAGGTAAGAGCCACCTTGACTTCCTCAAAGGGTACAGCTGGTGACGACAGCACTCAGCTCGCCCGAAAACCCTGTTTTGTCCTTTGACCAGAGGCTGTGACCCACTACTCAGGATGTGGGAGGTGAAGTGAGGCCATCTCAGTTTTGTCAGATTGCTTGAGAATCTGCAATGGATCCAAATAGTAAACATAGAATTACAGAAACATAGAAAGCCTACAGCACAATACAGGTCCGTCGGCCCACAATGCTGTGCTAAACATGTCCCTACCTTAGAAATTACCTAGGGTTACCCATAGCCCTCTATTTTTCTAAGCTCCATGTACCCATCCAGGAGTATCTTAAAAGACCCTATCGTATCCACCTCCACCACCATCGCCGGCAGCCCATTCCACACGCTCACCACTCTCTGCATAAAACAACTTACCCCTGACATCTCCTCTGTAACTACTTTCAAGCACCTTAAAACTGTCCCTTCTCATGCTAGCCATTTCAGCTCTGGGAAAAAGCCTTTGACTATCCACATGATCAATGCCTCTCATCATCTATAAGGCCACCTCTCGTCCTCCATCGCTCCAAGGAGAAAAGGCCAAGTTTATTCAACTTATTCTCATAGGGCATGCTCCCCAATCCAGGCAACATCCTTGTAAATCTCCTCTGCACCCTTTCTATGGTTTCCACATCCTTCCTGTAGTGAGGTGACCAGAACTGAGCACAGTAGTCCAAATGAGGTCTGACCAGGGTCCTATGTAGCTGCAAAATTACCTCTCGGCTCTTAAACTCAATCCCATGATTGATGAAGGACGATGTACCGTATGCCTTCTTAACCACTGAGTCAACTTGCATAGTAGCTTTGAGTGTCCTATGGACTCGGACCCCAAGATCCCTCTGATCCTCCAGATTGCAAAGAGTCTTACTATTAATGCTATATTCTGCCATCATATTTGACCTACCAAAATGAACCACTTCACACTTACCTGGGTTGAACTCCATCTGCCAATTCTCAGCCCAGTTTTGCATCGTATTTATGCCCTGCTGTAACCTCTGACAGCCCTCCACATTATCCACAACACCCCCAACCTTTGTGTTAACAGCAAATTTACTGACCCATCCCTCCACTTCCTCATCCAGGTCAATTATAAAAATCATAAAGAGTAAGGGTCCCAGAACAGATCCCTGAGGCACACCACTAGTCACCGACCTCCATGCAGAATATGACCAGTCTACAACCACTCTTTGCCTTCTGTGGGCAAGCCACTTCTGGATCCACAAAGCAATGTCCCCTTGGATCCCATGCCTCCTTACTTTCTCAATAAGCCCTGCATGGGGTACCTTATCAAATGCCTTGCTGAAATCCATATACACTACATCTACTGCTCTACCTTCATCAATGTGTTTAATCACATCCTCAAAAAATTCAATCAGGCTCGTAAGGCACAACCAGCCTTTGACAAAGCCATGCTGACTATTCCTAATCATATTATGCCTCTCCAAATGTTCATAAATCCTTCCTCTCAGGATTTTCTCCATCAACTTACCAACCACAGAAATAGACTCACTGATCTATAATTTCCTGGGCTATCTCTACTCCCTTTCTTGAATAAGGGAACAACATCTGCAACCCTCCAATTCTCTAGAACCTTTCCTGTCCCCATTGATGATGTGAAGATCATTGCCAGAGGCTCAGTTCCCTCACTTCCCACAGTAGCCTGGGGTACATCTCATCCAGTCCCGGTGACTTATCCAACTTGATGTTTTCCAAAAGCTCCAGCACATCCTTTTTCTTAATGTCTATATGCTCAAGCTTTTCAGTCTGCTGTAAGTCATCCCTGCAATCACCAAGAACCTTTTCCATACTGAAGGTATTAATTAAGTACCTCTGCTATCTCCTCCAGTTCCATACATACTTTCCCACAGTCACACTTTTCTCTCACATATTATCCTCTTGCTCATCACATACTTGTAGAATGACTTGGGGTTTTCCTTAATCCTTCTCGCCAAGGGCTTCTCATGGCCTTTTCGAACTCTACTAATTTCATTCTTAAGCTCCTTCCTGCTAGCATTATAATTTTCTTGATTTCTATCATTACCTAGTTTTTTGAATCTTTCATAAGTTCTTTTCTTCTTGACTGGATTTTCAACAGCCTTTGTACACCATGGTTCCTGTACCCTACCATTTTTCCCTGTCTCATTGGAACATACCTATGCAGAACGCCAAGCAAATATTCCCTGAACATTTGTCACATTTCTGCCATGCAATTCATGAGAATATCTGTTCTCAATTTATGCTTCCAAGTTCCTGCCTGATAGCCTCATATTTCCCCTTACTCCAATTAAACGTTTCCCTAACTTATCTGTTCATATCGCTCTCCAATGCTATAGTAAAGGAGATAGAATTATGATCACTATCTCCAAAATGCTCTCCCACTGGGAGATCTGACACCTGACCAGGTTCATTTCCCAATACCAGATCAAGTACAGCCTCTCCTCTTGTAGGCTTATCTACATATTGTGTCAAGAAATCTTCCTGAACACACCTAACAAACTCCACCCCATCTAAACCCCTTGCTCTTAGAAGATGCCAATCAATATTTGGGATATTAAAATCTCCCACCATGACATATAACCATATAACCGTATAACAATCACAGCACGGAAACAGGCCATCTCGGCCCTCCTAGTCCGTGCCGAACTCTTAATCTCACCTAGTCCCACCTACCCGCACTCAGCCCATAACCCTCCACTCCTTTCCTGTCCATATACCTATCCAATTTTACCTTAAATGACACAACTGAACTGGCCTCTACTACTTCTACAGGAAGCTCATTCCACACAGCTATCACTCTCTGAGTAAAGAAATACCCCCTCGTGTTTCCCTTAAAATTTTGCCCCCTAACTCTCAAATCATGTTCTCTCGTTTGAATCTCCCCTACTCTCAATGGAAATAGCCTATTCACGTCAACTCTATCTATCCCTCTCAAAATTTTAAATACCTCGATCAAATCCCCCCTCAACCTTCTACACTCCAATGAATAGAGACCTAACTTGTTCAACCTTTCTCTGTAACTTAAGTGCTGAAACCCAGGTAACATCCTAGTAAATTGTCTCTGCACTCTCTCTAATTTATTGATAACTTTCCTATAATTCGGTGACCAGAACTGCACACAATATTCCAAATTTGGCCTTACCAATGCCTTGTACAATTTTAACATTACATCCCAACTTCTGTACTCAATGCTCTGATTTATAAAGGCCAGCGTTCCAAAAGCCTTCTTCACCACCCTATCTACATGAGACTCCACCTTCAGGGAACTATGCACTGTTATTCCTAGATCTTCCTGTTCCACTGCATTCCTCAATGCCCTACCATTTACCCTGTATGTTCTATTTGGATTATTCCTGCCAAAATGTAGAACCTCACACTTCTCAGCATTAAACTCCATCTGCCAACATTCAGCCCATTCTTCTAACCAGCATAAATCTCCCTGCAAGCTTTGAAAACCCACCTCATTATCCACAACACCTCCTACCTTAGTATCATCGGCATACTTACTAATCCAATTTACCACCCCATCATCCAGATCATTTATGTATATTACAAACAACATTGGGCCCAAAACAGATCCCTGAGGCACCCCGCTGGTCACCGGCCTCCATCCCGATAAACAATTATCCACCACTACTCTCTGGCATCTCCCATCTAGCCACTGTTGAATCCATTTTATTACTCCAGCATTAATACCTAACGACTGAACCTTCTTAACTAACCTTCCATGTGGAACTTTGTCAAAGGCTTTGCTGAAGTCCATATAAACTACATCCACTGCCTTACCCTCGTCAACATTCCTCGTAACTTCTTCAAAAAATTCAATAAGGTTTGTCAAACATGACCTTCCACACACAAATCCATGCTGGCTACTCCTAATCAGATCCTGTCTATCCAGATAATTATAAATACTATCTCTAAGAATACTTTCCATTAATTTACCCACCACTGATGTCAAGCTGACAGGTCTATAATTGCTAGGCTTACTTCTAGAACCCTTTTTAAACAATAGAACCACATGAGCAAAACGCCAATCCTCCGGCACAATCCCCGTTTCTAATGACATCTGAAAGATCTCTACACAAACTTCCCTCAAGGTCCTGGGGAATATCCTGTCAGGACCTGGAGATTTATCCACTTTTAAATTTCTTAAAAGCGCCAGTACTTCCACCTCTTTAATTGTCATAGGTTCCATAACTTCCTTACTTGTTTCCCACACCTTACACAATTCAATATCCTTCTCCTTAGTGAATACCGAAGAGAAGAAATCGTTCAAAATCTCTCCCATCTCCCTCGGCTCCACACGTGGCTGACCACCCTGATTCTCTAAGGGACCAATTTTATCCCTCACTATCCTCTTGCTTTTAATATAACTGTAGAAACCTTTCAGATTTACTTTCACCTTATTTGCCAAACCAACCTCGTATCTTCTTTTAGCTTTTCTAATCTCTTTAAGATTCCTTTTATATTCTTTATATTCCTTGAGCTATTCCTTTACTCCATGCTGCCTATATCTATTGTAGACATCCCTCTTTTTCCGAGCCAAGTTTCTAATATCCCTTGAAAACCATGGTGCTTTCAAACCTTTAACCTTTCCTTTCAACCTAACAGGAACATAAAGATTCTGTACCCTCATAATTTCACCCTTAAATGACCTCCATTTCTCTATTACATCCTTCTCATAAAACAACTTGACCCAATCCACTCTCTCTAATTCCCTTTGCATCTTCTCAAAGTTAGCCTTTCTCCAATCTAAAATCTCAACTCTAGGTCCAGTCCTGTCCTTCTCCATAATGATATTGAAGCTAATGCTATTGTGATCACTGGACCCGAAGTGCTCCCCAACACATACATCTGTCAGCTGACCTATCGCATTCCCTAACAGGAGATCCAACACTGCCCCATCTCTAGTTGGTACATCTATGTATTGTTGCAAAAAACTATCCAGCACACATTTCACAAACTCTAAACCATCCAGCCCTTTTACAGAATGAGCTTCCCAATCTACGTGTGGAAAATTAAAATCTCCCACAATCACCACCTTGTGTTTACTACAAATATCTGCTATCTCCTTACACATTTGCTCTTCCAACTCACACTCCCCATTAGGTGGCCTATAATACACTCCTATCAGTGTTACTGCACCTTTCCCATTCCTCAATTCCACCCAAATAGCCTCCCTAGAGGAGCTCTCTAATCTATCCTTCCAAAGCACCGCCATAAGATTTTCTCGGACAAGCAATGCAACACCTCCTCCTCTGGCCCCTCCTACTCTATCACACCTGAAGCAACTAAATCCAGGAATATTTAGTTGCCAATCACACCCTTCCTGCAACCATGTTTCACTAATAGCTACAACATCATAATTCCAGGTATCAATCCACGCTTTAAGCTCATCCACCTTTCTTACAATGCTCCTAGCATTAAAATAGATACATTTAAGATACTCTCCACCTCCTCCTCTTTTTTCATCCCTAACAATGCATTCAAATTTATTATCCTTTTCTTTCTTCTCCCCTACATCTTCAGGCTGAGCGCATCCCTTCTCCATCACCTGCCTTTCCTCCCTCACACAACTGTCTACTTACTTGCTCTACTGGTGAACTAACCTCCTCTCCCATAGTTTCCTCAAATTGATTCCTGCACCCTCCATCTTACTAGTTTAAAGTCTGCCCTGTAGCCCTAGCAAACCTCCCCGCGAGGATATTGGTCCCCCCAGGATTCAAGTGTAACCCGTCCCTGTTATTATAACAGATCACTGTTAACAGACAACCCTGTTATTATTACACCTTTCCAGAATCAGTCTCCATATCTGCTCCTCGATGTCCCTGTTACTGTTGGGTGGTCTATAAAAAATACCCAGTAGAGTTATTGACCCCTTCCTGTTCCTAACTTCCACCCACAGAGACTTCGGAGACAACCCCTCCATGACTTCCTCCTTTTCTGCAGCCGTGACACTATCTCTGATCAACAGTGCCATGCCTCCACCTCTTTTGCCTCCCTCCCTGTCCTTTCTGAAACATCTAAAGCCTGGCACTCGAAGTAACCATTCCTGTCCCTTAGCCATCCAAGTCTCTGTAATGGCCACACATTTTAATTCCACGTCCCATTCCCATTCTGACAGAGAAAGCAGGATCTCCCAGTGGCCGCACATTTTAATTCCACGTCCCATTCCCATTCTGATATGTCTATCCATGGCCTCCTGTACTGTCAAAATGAATCCAAACTCAGGTTGGAGAAATAACACCTTATATACTGGCTGGGTCGCCTCCAACCTGATGGCATGAACATTGACTTCTCTAACTTCTTCCATTAATTCCTCCCCTTCTTACCCCATCCCTGACATATTTAATTGTTTGCCTGTTCTCCATCTCCCTCTGGTGCTCCCCCCCCCTTTCTTTCTCCCGAGGCCTCCCATCCCACAATCCTTTCCCTTCTCCAGCTCTGTATCACTTTTGCCAATCACCTTTCCAGCTCTTAGCTTCACCCCACCCCCTCCGGTCTTCTCCTATCATTTTGCACTTCCCCCTCCCCCCACTACTTTCAAATCTCTTACTATCTTTCCTTTCGGTTAGTCCTGACGAAGGGTCTCGGCCCAAAACGTCGACAGTGCTTCTCCTTATAGATGCTGCCTGGCCTGCTGTGTTCCACTAGCACTTTGTGTGTGTGTTGTTGTTTGAATTTCCAGTATCTGCAGATTTCCTTGTGTTTGCTCCGCAAATCATACCTGGTTTTCTGGTACAGGCCTGGGTCACCAGACTTGAATGCCACAGATCTAGACTTCAGCAGGAGATGTACCTCCTGGTTCATCCACGGCTTTTGGTTTGGGAATGTACAGTAAGTCTTTGTAGGCACACACTCATCCACGCAGGGTTTAATGAAGTCGGTAACAACTGCAGCATACTGATCCAGGTTCGCAGGTGAATCCCTGAATACAGTCCAGTCCGCCGATTCAAAGCAGTCCTGCGGAGGCTCCTGTGCTTCCTTTGTCCAAACCTTCTTGGTCCACACTGCTGGTGCTGCAGTCTTCAGTCTCTGCCTGTACTCAGAGAGTAGAAGTACAGCCAGGTGATCAGACTTCCCGAAGTGAGGGTGTGGAATAGCACGGTAGGCATTCTCGATGGTGGTGTAGCAATGGTCCAGTGTGTTGTTTCCTCTGGTGTTGCAAGTGATCTGTTATAATTCTTGTGGCTCATTGTCAGATGAGGTTAGGATTTTATGAGGCCCCTGTTAATTCCATTATGTTAAAGGTTCTTCTAGATGGTAGTTGTATCGTTACCAAGAAACATTTGACAAGCACGTTTTCATGGAGTGGACGTACCCTTAAACAAACATCATAGTCAAATAACGAAAGCAACGGACACGAGAAATAATTGCTCACAAAGGGTACGGGAGCTGGAATGGAAAGGAACAGCAGTCAAGTAGTGTAATCCCATTACGTTCATTCCACGGCTGGGTAACGACTCGAGGCTCGTCTCCACTGCAGACCAGCAACCTGGAAAACAACTCAGTGTCCCAGGGCAGAACTGGCCAGTAACAAGGAGCATAATTTTAAGGTGATTAGAGGAAAGTATCGGGGGCATGTCAGAGGGAGTGGTGGGTGTGTGGAACACCCTGCCAAGGGTGGTGGGGGAGGCAAATAGATTAGTGGCATTTAAAAAACTGATAGGGACAGGGATGATAGAAAAACGGAGTGTGATGTAGGAGTGAAGGGTTAGATTGATTTACTGTAGATTAAAAGGTTGGCACGACATTGCGTGGTGAAGAGCCTGCACTGGGTGCTATGAAAAGGCAAGAACGCACAGCTTTAAATGGACCTTTTCAGATCATCAAAACCCCTCAAGACTCAAGTGGTCTGTTCAGTCTCAGGGTTTATATTGCTGTCTGACATGCCCTGTCTGGGATTCCATTGAAGAGCTGAGGGACTGTCGGGTGTCAGCTCAGCCCACGGACAGAAGATGTTGCCAAAGCAACCCTTCTTAAATCACTCTTTAGTCTCCTTCCATGTTGCTTGCTTCTTGTTAAACAGAGGTACACGAGAACGATGACCAGTAAAATACTACGAAGATATTTATTAATGTCGGTAAACCTGGCCTCTGTATTCCCTGTAGTATATAATGGTCAATCTACTCTCAGCGGCCACTTGATTAAGTTCCTCCCGTACCTGGTAAAATGGCCACTGAGTGTACATTTGTGGTGTTTAGCTGCTGTGGCCTCAAAGCCTGACATGTGCACCACTGCTGTAATGAGCAGTTATTTGAGTTATGTCAGCCTGAACTCATCTGGCCATTCTCCTCTGACCTCTCTCACTAACAAGGCGATTTCACCCACAGATCTGCCACTCACCAGGTGTTTTTGTTTCTCACACCATTCTCTGTAAACTCCAGAGACTGTTGTGTGTGAAAATCCCAGGAGATCAGTCTCTGAGATACTCAGACCACCCCATCTGGCACCAACCATCATTCCACGGTCCAAGTCACTTGGATCGCATTTCTTCTGACGTTTGGTCTGAAAAGCAGCTGATGCTCCTGACCATTTCAGCCTGCTTTTATGCATTCAGCTGCTGCCACATGATTGGCTGATGCGATATTTGCATTAATGAGTGGGGGTATACGTGTACCCAGTAAAGTGGTCACTGAGTATGTTTTAAGGACAGCTTACAGTTCATTCAGGAAGAAGCATTTGTAAAAGAAGCAAGATTTCTAATGACATCTGTGAAATTGTATGTCTCGCAGAGTGCACAAGTCACTCTCCTAAAGAGCATATTTTGGTCAAAGGAGAAATGATAAGAGGTTAAGAATCAACATTGTTCACCATATACACTTAAGGGTATTAGGACTTTGTTCTGGTGTGTTGGTCAGGATGTGACACGCAATAAAAAACCACAACATTCAACAATAATAAAGAATAATATACAAATAAAGTCAGGGGTTAAAGTACAGATACCGAATAAATTTCAATAAATACATAAATACCAGCATGTATTTACAATGTAACAGCAATATGAAAAGTGGTTTAAAAGAGCTTGCTGGCAAGTACAATGATAGGGGTAATAGATAGATGTGAAGGGTAATGCGGATTAAATAGAATGGCTGATCAAATTAAAAATACCTGGGAGAAGAAACTTTTCAGATGGAGTGTCAAGGACTGTCCCATGTGGCACAGCGTCAGCTGTAGTAAAGATCTGTGTCCTTACAGTACCATGCCGGCTGTACTAAAGATCTGTGTCCTTACAGTACGATGCCGGCTGTAATAAAGATCTGTGTCCTTACAGTACGATGCCGGCTGTAATAAAGATCTCTGGCCTTTCAGTACGATGCCAGCTGTAGTAAAGATCTGTGTCCTTACAGTACCATGCCGGCTGCAGTAAACATGTGTGTCATTACAGTACGATGCCGGCTGTAGTAAAGATCTGTGTCCTTACAGTACCATGCCGGCTGTAGTAAAGATCTGTGTCCTTTCAGTACGATGCCGGCTGTAGTAAAGATCTGTGTCCTTACAGTACGATGCCGGCTGTAGTAAAGATCTGTGTCCTTACAGTACCATGCCAGCTGTAGTAAAGATCTGTGTCCTTACAGTACCATGGCGGCTGTAGTAAAGATCTGTCTCCTTTCAGTACGATGCCGGCTGTAATAAAGATCTGTCTCCTAACAGTACAATGCCGGCTGTAGTAAAGATCACTGGCCTTACAGTACAATGCCGGCTGTAGTAAAGATCACTTGCCTTACAGTTCAGTGCCGGCTGTAGTAAAGATCTCCGGCCTTACAGTACAATGCCGGCTGTAGTAAAGATCACTTGCCTTACAGTTCAGTGCCGGCTGTAGTAAAGATCTCCGGCCTTACAGTACAATGCCGGCTGTAGTAAAGATCACTTGCCTTACAGTTCAATGCCGGCTGTAGTAAAGACCTGTGTCCTTACAGTACCATGCCGGCTGTAGTAAAGATCTCTGGTCTTACAGTACGATGCCGGCTGTAGTAAAGATCTCTGGCCTTACAGTACGATGCCGGCTGTAGTAAAGATCTGTGTCCTTACAGTACGATGTCAGCTGTAGTAAAGATCTCTGGTCTTACAGTACGATGCCGGCTGTAGTAAAGATCTGTGTCCTTACAGTACGATGCCGGCTGTAGTAAAGATTTGTGTCCTTACAGTACGATGCCGGATGTAGTAAAGATCTGTGTCCTTACAGTACGATCCCGGCTGTAGTAATGATCTGTGTCCTTACAGTACGATGCCGGCTGAGGTAAAGATCTAAGTCCTTACAGTATGATACCGGCTGTAGTAAAGATCTGTGTCCTTACAGTATGATCCCGGCTGTAGTAAAGATCTGTGTCCTTACAGTACGATGCCGGCTGTAGTAAAGATCTGTGTCCTTACAGTACTGTGCCGGCTGTAGTAAAGATCTGTGTCCTTACAGTACTGTACCGGCTGTAGTAAAGATCTATGTCCTTACAGTACTGTGCCGACTGTAGTAAAGATCTCTGGCCTTACAGTACAATCCCGGCTGTAGTAAAGATCTGTGTCCTTACAGTACCATGCCGGCTGAGGTAAAGATCTGTGTCCTTACAGTACCATGCCGGCTGTAGAAAAGATCTCTGTCCTTACAGGACGATGCCGGCTATAGTAAAGATCTCTTGCCTTACAGTACGATCCCAGCTTTAGTAAAGATCTGTGTCCTTACAGTACCATGCCGGCTGTAGTAAAGATCTGTGTCTTTACAGTACGATGCCGGCTGTAGTAAAGATCTGTGTCCTTACAGTACGATCCCAGCTGTAGTAAAGATCTGTGTCCTTACAGTACGATCCCAGCTGTAGTAAAGATCTGTGTCCTTACAGTACGATTCCGGCTGTAGTAATGATCTATCTCCTTACAGTATGATCCCGGCTATAGTAAAGATCTCAGGCCTACAGTACGATGCCGGCTGTAGTAAAGCTCTGTGTCCTTACTGTACCATGCTAGCTGTACTAAATATCTGTGTCCTTACAGTTCGGTGCCAGCTGTAGTAAAGGTCACTGGCCTTACAGTACCATGCCGGCTGTAGTAAAGATCTGTGTCCTTACAGTACCATACCGGCTGTAGTAAAGATCTGTGTCCTTACAGTACGATGCCGGCTGTAGTAAAGATCTGTGTCCTTACAGTACCATGCCGGCTGTAGTAAAGATCTGTGTCCTTACAGTACCATGCCGGCTGTAATAAAGATCTCTGTCCTTACAGTACGATGCCGGCTGTAGTAAAGATCTGTGTCCTCACAGTACCATGCCGGCTGTAGTAAAGATCACTGGCCTTACAGTACGATGCCGGCTGTAGTAAAGATCTGTGTCCTCACAGTACCATGCCGGGTGTAGTAAAGATCTCTGGCCTTACAATGCGATGCCGGCTGTAGTAAAGATCTCTGGCCTTACAGTACGATGCCGGCTGTAGTAAAGATCTGTGTCCTTACAGTACGATGCTGGCTGTAGTAAAGATCTGTGTCCTTACAGTACTGTGCCGGCTGTAGTAAAGATCCATGTCCTTACAGTACTGTGCCGGCTGTAGTAAAGATCTATGTCCTTACAGTACGAAGCCGGCTGTAGTAAAGATCTGTGTCCTTACAGTACTGTGACGGCTGTAGTAAAGATCTGTGTCCTTACAGTTCGGTGCCGGCTGTAGTAAAGATCTGTGTCCTTACAGTACTGTGCCGGCTGTAGTAAAGATCTGTGTCCTTACAGTACTGTACCGGCTGTAGTAAAGATCTATGTCCTTACAGTACTGTGCCAACTGTAGTAAAGATCTATGTCCATACAGTACTGTGCCGGCTGTAGTAAAGATCTATGTCCTTACAGTACTGTGCCGGCTGTAGTAAAGATCTCTGGCCTTACAGTAACATGCCGACTGTGGTAAAGATCTGTGTCCTTACAGTACCATGCCGGCTGTAGTAAAAATCTGTGTCCTTACAGTACGATGCCGGCTGTAGTAAAGATCTATGTCCTTACAGTACTGTGCCGACTGTAGTAAAGATCTGTGTCCTTACAGTACCATGCCGGCTGTAGTAAAGATCTGTGTCCTCACAGTACCATGCCGGCTGTAGTAAAGATCTCTGGCCTTACAGTGCGATGCCGGCTGTAGTAAAGATCTCTGGCCTTACAGTACGATGCCGGCTGTAGTAAAGATCTGTGTCCACACAGTACCATGCCGGCTGTAGTAAAGATCTCTGGCCTTACAGTACGATGCCGGCTGTAGTAAAGATCTGTGTCCTCACAGTACCATGCCGGCTGTAGTAAAGATCTCTGGCCTTACAGTTCGGTACCGGCTGTAGTAAAGATCTGTGTCCTTACAGTACAATGCCAGCTGTAGTAAAGAACTGTGGCCTTACAGTACGATGTCAGCTGTAGTAAAGATTTCTGCCCTTACAGTACGATGCCGGCTGTAGTAATGATCTGTGTCCTTACTGTACGATGCCGGCTGTAGTAAAGATTTCTGTCCTTACAGTTCAGTACCGGCTGTAGTAAAGATCTGTGTCCTTACAGTACAATGCCGGCTGTAGTAAAGAACTGTGGCCTTACAGTACGATGTCAGCTGTAGTAAAGATCTGTGTCCTTACAGTACGATGCCGGCTGTAATAAAGATCTGTCTCCTAACAGTACAATGCCGGCTGTAGTAAAGATCACTTGCCTTACAGTTCAGTGCCGGCTGTAGTAAAGATCTCCGGCCTTACAGTACAATGCCGGCTGTAGTAAAGATCACTTGCCTTACAGTTCAGTGCCGGCTGTAGTAAAGATCTAAGTCCTTACAGTATGATACCGGCTGTAGTAAAGATCTGTGTCCTTACAGTATGATCCCGGCTGTAGTAAAGATCTGTGTCCTTACAGTACGATGCCGGCTGTAGTAAAGATCTGTGTCCTTACAGTACCATGCCGGCTGTAGTAAAGATCTCTGGCCTTACAGTACAATCCCGGCTGTAGTAAAGATCTGTGTCCTTACAGTACCATGCCGGCTGAGGTAAAGATCTGTGTCCTTACAGTACCATGCCGGCTGTAGAAAAGATCTCTGTCCTTACAGGACGATGCCGGCTATAGTAAAGATCTCTTGCCTTACAGTACGATCCCAGCTTTAGTAAAGATCTGTGTCCTTACAGTACCATGCCGGCTGTAGTAAAGATCTGTGTCTTTACAGTACGATGCCGGCTGTAGTAAAGATCTGTGTCCTTACAGTACGATCCCAGCTGTAGTAAAGATCTGTGTCCTTACAGTACGATCCCAGCTGTAGTAAAGATCTGTGTCCTTACAGTACGATTCCGGCTGTAGTAATGATCTATCTCCTTACAGTACGATCCCGGCTATAGTAAAGATCTCAGGCCTACAGTACGATGCCGGCTGTAGTAAAGCTCTGTGTCCTTACTGTACCATGCTAGCTGTACTAAATATCTGTGTCCTTACAGTTCGGTGCCAGCTGTAGTAAAGGTCACTGGCCTTACAGTACCATGCCGGCTGTAGTAAAGATCTGTGTCCTTACAGTACCATACCGGCTGTAGTAAAGATCTGTGTCCTTACAGTACGATGCCGGCTGTAGTAAAGATCTGTGTCCTTACAGTACCATGCCGGCTGTAGTAAAGATCTGTGTCCTTACAGTACCATGCCGGCTGTAATAAAGATCTCTGTCCTTACAGTACGATGCCGGCTGTAGTAAAGATCTGTGTCCTCACAGTACCATGCCGGCTGTAGTAAAGATCACTGGCCTTACAGTACGATGCCGGCTGTAGTAAAGATCTGTGTCCTCACAGTACCATGCCGGGTGTAGTAAAGATCTCTGGCCTTACAATGCGATGCCGGCTGTAGTAAAGATCTCTGGCCTTACAGTACGATGCCGGCTGTAGTAAAGATCTCCGGCCTTACAGTACAATGCCGGCTGTAGTAAAGATCACTTGCCTTACAGTTCAATGCCGGCTGTAGTAAAGACCTGTGTCCTTACAGTACCATGCCGGCTGTAGTAAAGATCTCTGGTCTTACAGTACGATGCCGGCTGTAGTAAAGATCTCTGGCCTTACAGTACGATGCCGGCTGTAGTAAAGATCTGTGTCCTTACAGTACGATGTCAGCTGTAGTAAAGATCTCTGGTCTTACAGTACGATGCCGGCTGTAGTAAAGATCTGTGTCCTTACAGTACGATGCCGTCTATAGTAAAGATCTGTGTCCTTACAGTACAATGCCGGCTGTAGTAAAGAACTGTGGCCTTACAGTACGATGCCGGCTGTAGTAAAGATCTGTGTCCTTACAGTACGATGCCGGCTGTAGTAAAGATCTGTGTCCTTACAGTACGATGCTGTCTATAGTAAAGATCTGTGTCCTTACAGTACAATCCCAGCTGTAGTGTTACGTATTCAGGCAACAATAAATATATGAGTTCGGCAAGGGTTTCTTATAATAAAACAACACGTTTATTAAACACAGAAAACAAACCCCCCAAAAGTAAACAAACACTACCGTAACCGGAAACAGCTGCTGAGCGGCTGTTCAAACAGTTCGTAGAGTGATATTCCAAAACAGTTCTTTAAAGTGGTATTGCCAAAAGTTCGATATGCTCACAGTCCAGTTAAAAGGAGAGACTTTACAGGACGATTTAAGTTCTCTTTCACGTCGCTTGCTTCGATTCCCGACGTCGAAATTCCCACGAAGAATTTACGAAACAGAACGGCTTAAAGGCACTGACCTTTCCTTCTCCACTACCTTCAATCCTTTCTAGGTAAACCTAGGGATTAACACGAAGATAGTCAACGAAATCCTTCCAAATAAGGATCAAACAAAGGTCGCCCCCGTTTCACCGTAGAAAGCGATTCTCCTCGATCTTTAACTTCCAACCTTGAATCTTCACTCTCCTTTAATTCTCAAACTAACAGAATCATAAAGAACCTGTTGGCATTAACCTTTTAAACTTTAGGCATTAAATAAAAACTTCATCCTTCAACTAAACTGCGTCATCACTTCAAACACGCAGTGGCATGAAGTCAACTTGGCAAATCCAGCCACGAACTGCCCCTCCTCACAGGGTGGGGTCTACCTTTTATAACCTGTAAAAAAAACCCGTCACATGATCTCTACTGGCGGGAAAATGATGTCATTCCACCATCAGAAGACCATCACCTCAAGTCCAGTACAGCTTCAACCCCAGTCACATGACAAGGGCTCCACTGTCATGTGTCACGAGTACGTAACACCTCCCTCCAAAAAAACATTTTTGGTCTGACAAGAACAAAAATTTCTAACAATTGCTTACAAGAAAAACAAAGGTATAAATTTTATAACATATACAATCCACAACACCATCATATAACAGCTTATAAGTCACAATACAGTAGGAGTGTTACAATTGAAAAAAAAAACCACTCCATAAAAAAAAATTACAGTGTACATTCAACATCGAGATAGACAATCAGCAACCACATTATCTTTACCTTTAATATGTGTTATCACAATATTGTACTCTTGTAACATCAAACTCCTTCATCTGTTGTCTCTGATCTAACTGTAAATGTGCTAATTTTTCATCAATATTTTCCAGAATGGTTGAATTTGGTAACCTAACAGAAACAATGTTGGATTTAGAATGAAAGTCAGATGAATCATCTATCACGTTCCTAGTTAAATCAAACTCATTCTCACTAACCACAACAGTCACAGTATCAGATTATTTCTCAAAATATGGTTTCAACATATTTATATGGCAAAGTTGTGTTGACCTTCTACGATCTGGAGTTTTCACCACGTAATCCACATCATTAATTTTAGACACAATTTCATAAGGACCATGAAATCTAGCTTGTAAAGGATTTGTCTGCACTGGGAAAAGAACCAACACCTTATCTCCAGGCTTAAACATCCTCATCCTAGCGTCTTTATCATACCAAGTCTTCATTTTCTCCTGAGCCAACTTTAAATTTTCCTTAGCTAAACTACAAGCTTTATGTAACCTGTCCTTAAATTTCAACACATAGTCCAACAAATTAGTATGTACTTCCTTATTAATCCACTGTTCTTTCAACAAAGCTAAAGGTCCTCTAACTCTATGCCCAAACACAAGTTCAAATGGACTAAAACCTAAAGATTCCTGTACCGATTCCCTTACTGCAAATAAAAGTAAGTTTATACCCTCATTCCAGTCACTTTCATTTTCCACACAAAATGTCCTAATCATATTCTTGAGGGTAGAATGAAACCTCTCCAAGGCACCCTGCGATTCTGGATGGTATGCAGACGAAGTGATTTGCTTAGCTCCCAATTTATAAACAATCTGTTGAAACAATCCAGACATAAAATTACGGCCTTGATCAGTTTGTATCTCCTTAGGTAATCCAAAATAAGTAAAAAAATTTATAAGGGCCTTTGTCACAGTCTTAGCTTTTATATTCCTAAGTGGTACTGCCTCTGGAAACCTAGAAGTAGTACACATGATAGTCAACAAATACTGATAACCAGTTTTTGTCTTTGGTAATGGACCAACACAATCTACAATAACTTTAGAAAATGGTTCACCAAATGCTGGGATAGGTTGTAATGGAGCTACTGGTGTAACCTGATTTGGTTTACCCACAATTTGACAAGTATGGCACGTTTTACAAAACATCGCCACATCTTTTCTTAGACCAGGCCAGTAAAAATGTTTTAAAATCTTGTCCACAGTTTTCCTTACCCCTTGATGTCCACCTAAAGGCACACTATGAGCTAAATTCAAAATCTCATTTCGATAAGCTTTTGGAACAACTACCTGGTAAACAACATTCCAATCCTCACTTGCAGGAATTGTAGGCGATCTCCACTTCCTCATCAACACTCCTTTTTCCAAGTAATATCCTACTGGCACCTTATCAATTTCACTATCTAGTAAAACCTGCTCTCTTAATTTTATAATCTCAGAGTCTCTATTCTGCTCTGCTATCATCTCCTTCCGAGACAAAGATAAATCTTTATAGTCAGACTTACTCCCAGAATCTTGTTCAAACAACGAAGATAAGAAAGTCTCTGACACATCCTCAAAACTCGAATCCTGAGTTGAACAGTCCTGAATAACAACCTCATTCTGCGCATCAATCTTTTTAGCCATAGCTCTAGTCACAACACAGGAAGAATCTGTGTTAGAATTCAACTCTGGTTCCTCTGACTCCATTGTCAAATTCACTTCAGGAAAAACTTGTCCACCTGCCAAGTCATTACCTAACAATAAAGAAATACCCTTCACAGGTAAGCTATGCTGTAATCCTATTTTAACAAATCCAGTAACTAACCCTGATTTTAAATTTACTTTATGTAAATGTACAGGCATAAAATCACTTCCAACACCTCTTATGTAATTTACCTCACCAGTATCAGACTCTTCATTAAAGTTCAACACACTGTCTAACATCAATGACTGAGAAGCTCCAGTATCCCTAAGGATTTTTATTGGCACCAAAGTAGATCCTTCCTTCAAGGATACAAACCCTTCAGTTACAAAATGATCATATCCCTTTCTAACTTGGTCAGACTCTAACAAAGCCTCATTTGTTTTTATCAAACCCTGTAACTTTACAGGTTCTTCAGTATGTTGCACACAAGCATCTGGAACTGCTTCCTTCTCTTTCTTTTTCAATTTGAAACAGTTAGCTATTACATGGCCAGGCTTCTTACAATAGTTACAAGTAAGACCAAACTGTCTTTCCTTCACAGGCTTTCCTTTCTCATTAACTTTCTCATTAACCTCCGATTTAATTTCAAATTTATCTGGAGTCTCCGTGTTATTTTTCCTCTTAAAAATTCTGCCTTGAGGAAATTTGTTCTTATGGATCAAAACATACTCATCAGCTAATCTAGCACAGTCCTGCAATTTATCAGTATCCTTCTCATTTAAGTAGGTCCTTACTTCAACAGGAATGCTCCTTTTAAATTCCTCCATTAAAATCAGCTCTCTCAATGTATCATAGTCCCCATTTACATTTTTAGAAGAAACCCATCTCTCAAAACACATAGCTTTATCATAGGCAAATTCCACATAAGTTTTTTCCACAGACTTTTTCAAACTTCTGAATCTTTCCCTATATGCTTCTGGGACTAACTCATATGCGTTTAAAATATGACTCTTTACAATATCATAATCAAGAGCTTGTGCAGCTGTTAAAGCTGTGTAAACTTGTTGTGCTTTGCCTTTAATTACACTTTGTAACAACACTGACCATTTATCTTTCGGCCACTCTGACATCAGAGCAATAGTTTCAAAATGTTGAAAATACCTTTCCACTTCTGTTTCACTAAATGGAGGGACCAATTTAATTTCTTGACTAGCAACAAACGTTTTTTTAGAACCAGAAGACTGATTTCCAGTCCTTAATTCCTCCATTGCATATGCAAATTCTCTCTGCTTTTGTTCCACCTCCAATTTACACCTCTCCAATTTCATTTGTTCGATTTGCAACTGCATCTCCAGATTACTTATTGGAAACGACTCTAAAATCGATTCATCAAAAACACCCGAATCCACATAGTGTGACGCGATTTTCCTCTGTATTACAGCCTTAGAAGTCGTCTGCAAAATACCTTTAAGTCGCAATCTACTAGCTATCTCAAACACCTCAGTTTTCTTCCCCTTCGCCAACACCTCTGCAGCTGGCGAAGCCAGAAACTCATCAATATTCATTGCTGCCGAATCCCACAACAAGCCAAACAAAAGAACCGAGTAATCCCCGTTTCCAAAACACCGATTTAAAAGTCAGCAAGCATTTAAACTCAAAAAATGCAATCCCGACGCAGCCCCCATATTTAATGTTACGTATTCAGGCAACAATAAATATATGAGTTCGGCAAGGGTTTCTTATAATAAAACAACACGTTTATTAAACACAGAAAACAAACCCCCCAAAAGTAAACAAACACTACCGTAACCGGAAACAGCTGCTGAGCGGATGTTCAAACAGTTCGTAGAGTGATATTCCAAAACAGTTCTTTAAAGTGGTATTGCCAAAAGTTCGATATGCTCACAGTCCAGTTAAAAGGAGAGACTTTACAGGACGATTTAAGTTCTCTTTCACGTCGCTTGCTTCGATTCCCGACGTCGAAATTCCCACGAAGAATTTACGAAACAGAACGGCTTAAAGGCACTGACCTTTCCTTCTCCACTACCTTCAATCCTTTCTAGGTAAACCTAGGGATTAACACGAAGATAGTCAACGAAATCCTTCCAAATAAGGATCAAACAAAGGTCGCCCCCGTTTCACCGTAGAAAGCGATTCTCCTCGATCTTTAACTTCCAACCTTGAATCTTCACTCTCCTTTAATTCTCAAACTAACAGAATCATAAAGAACCTGTTGGCATTAACCTTTTAAACTTTAGGCATTAAATAAAAACTTCATCCTTCAACTAAACTGCGTCATCACTTCAAACACGCAGTGGCATGAAGTCAACTTGGCAAATCCAGCCACGAACTGCCCCTCCTCACAGGGTGGGGTCTACCTTTTATAACCTGTAAAAAAAACCCGTCACATGATCTCTACTGGCGGGAAAATGATGTCATTCCACCATCAGAAGACCATCACCTCAAGTCCAGTACAGCTTCAACCCCAGTCACATGACAAGGGCTCCACTGTCATGTGTCACGAGTACGTAACAGTAGTAAAGATCTGTGTCCTTACAGTACGATGCCGGATGTAGTAAAGATCTGTGTCCTTACAGTACGATCCCGGCTGTAGTAAAGATCTGTGTCCTTACAGTACGATGCCGGCTGTAGTAAAGATCTGTGTCCTTACAGTACCATGCCGGCTGTAGTAAAGATCTCTGGCCTTACAGTACAATCCCGGCTGTAGTAAAGATCTGTGTCCTTACAGTACCATGCCGGCTGAGGTAAAGATCTGTGTCCTTACAGTACCATGCCGGCTGTAGAAAAGATCTCTGTCCTTACAGGACGATGCCGGCTATAGTAAAGATCTCTTGCCTTACAGTACGATCCCAGCTTTAGTAAAGATCTGTGTCCTTACAGTACCATGCCGGCTGTAGTAAAGATCTGTGTCCTTACAGTACGATGCCGGCTGTAGTAATGATCTGTGTCCTTACAGTACGATCCCAGCTGTAGTAAAGATCTGTGTCCTTACAGTACGATCCCAGCTGTAGTAAAGATCTGTGTCCTTACAGTACGATTCCGGCTGTAGTAATGATCTATCTCCTTACAGTACGATCCCGGCTATAGTAAAGATCTCAGGCCTACAGTACGATGCCGGCTGTAGTAAAGCTCTGTGTCCTTACTGTACCATGCTAGCTGTACTAAATATCTGTGTCCTTACAGTTCGGTGCCAGCTGTAGTAAAGGTCACTGGCCTTACAGTACCATGCCGGCTGTAGTAAAGATCTGTGTCCTTACAGTACCATACCGGCTGTAGTAAAGATCTGTGTCCTTACAGTACGATGCCGGCTGTAGTAAAGATCTGTGTCCTTACAGTACCATGCCGGCTGTAGTAAAGATCTGTGTCCTTACAGTACCATGCCGGCTGTAATAAAGATCTCTGTCCTTACAGTACAATGCCGGCTGTAGTAAAGATCTGTGTCCTCACAGTACCATGCTGGCTGTAGTAAAGATCTCTGGCCTTACAGTACGATGCCGGCTGTAGTAAAGATCTGTGTCCTCACAGTACCATGCCGGGTGTAGTAAAGATCTCTGGCCTTACAATGCGATGCCGGCTGTAGTAAAGATCTCTGGCCTTACAGTACGATGCCGGCTGTAGTAAAGATCTGTGTCCTTACAGTACGATGCTGGCTGTAGTAAAGATCTGTGTCCTTACAGTACTGTGCCGGCTGTAGTAAAGATCCATGTCCTTACAGTACTGTGCCGGCTGTAGTAAAGATCTATGTCCTTACAGTACGAAGCCGGCTGTAGTAAAGATCTGTGTCCTTACAGTACTGTGACGGCTGTAGTAAAGATCTGTGTCCTTACAGTTCGGTGCCGGCTGTAGTAAAGATCTGTGTCCTTACAGTACTGTGCCGGCTGTAGTAAAGATCTGTGTCCTTACAGTACTGTACCGGCTGTAGTAAAGATCTATGTCCTTACAGTACTGTGCCGACTGTAGTAAAGATCTATGTCCATACAGTACTGTGCCGGCTGTAGTAAAGATCTATGTCCTTACAGTACTGTGCCGGCTGTAGTAAAGATCTGTGTCCTTACAGTAACATGCCGACTGTGGTAAAGATCTGTGTCCTTACAGTACCATGCCGGCTGTAGTAAAAATCTGTGTCCTTACAGTACGATGCCGGCTGTAGTAAAGATCTATGTCCTTACAGTACTGTGCCGACTGTAGTAAAGATCTGTGTCCTTACAGTACCATGCCGGCTGTAGTAAAGATCTGTGTCCTCACAGTACCATGCCGGCTGTAGTAAAGATCTCTGGCCTTACAGTGCGATGCCGGCTGTAGTAAAGATCTCTGGCCTTACAGTACGATGCCGGCTGTAGTAAAGATCTGTGTCCACACAGTACCATGCCGGCTGTAGTAAAGATCTCTGGCCTTACAGTACGATGCCGGCTGTAGTAAAGATCTGTGTCCTCACAGTACCATGCCGGCTGTAGTAAAGATCTCTGGCCTTACAGTTCGGTACCGGCTGTAGTAAAGATCTGTGTCCTTACAGTACAATGCCGGCTGTAGTAAAGAACTGTGGCCTTACAGTACGATGTCAGCTGTAGTAACAATCTGTGGCCTTACAGTTCAGTGCCGGCTGTAGTAAAGATTTGTGTCCTTACAGTACGATTGCAGCTGTAGTAAAGATCTGTGTCCTTACAGTACGATGCCGGCTGTAGTAAAGATCTGTGTCCTTACTGTTCTGTACCGGCTGTAGTAAAGATCTATGTCCTTACAGTACTGTGCCGGCTGTAGTAAAGATCTATGTCCTTACAGTACTGTGCCGGCTGTAGTAAAGGTCTGTGTCCTTACAGTAACATGCCGGCTGTAGTAAAGATCTGTGTCCTTACAGTACCATACCGGCTGTAGTAAAGATCTGTGTCCTTACAGTACGATGCCGGCTGTAGTAAAGATCTGTGTCCTTACAGTACTGTGCCGACTGTAGTAAAGATCTGTGTCCTTACAGTACCATGCCGGCTGTAGTAAAGATCTGTGTCCTCACAGTACCATGCCGGCTGTAGTAAAGATCTCTGGCCTTACAGTGCGATGCCGGCTGTAGTAAAGGTCTCTGGCCTTACAGTACGATGCCGGCTGTAGTAAAGATCTGTGTCCACACAGTACCATGCCGGCTGTAGTAAAGATCTCTGGCCTTACAGTACGATGCCGGCTGTAGTAAAGATCTCTGTCCTTACAGGACGATGCCGGCTATAGTAAAGATCTCTTGCCTTACAGTACGATCCCAGCTTTAGTAAAGATCTGTGTCCTTACAGTACCATGCCGGCTGTAGTAAAGATCTGTGTCCTTACAGTACGATGCCGGCTGTAGTAATGATCTGTGTCCTTACAGTACGATCCCAGCTGTAGTAAAGATCTGTGTCCTTACAGTACGATCCCAGCTGTAGTAAAGATCTGTGTCCTTACAGTACGATTCCGGCTGTAGTAATGATCTATCTCCTTACAGTACGATCCCGGCTATAGTAAAGATCTCAGGCCTACAGTACGATGCCGGCTGTAGTAAAGCTCTGTGTCCTTACTGTACCATGCTAGCTGTACTAAATATCTGTGTCCTTACAGTTCGGTGCCAGCTGTAGTAAAGGTCACTGGCCTTACAGTACCATGCCGGCTGTAGTAAAGATCTGTGTCCTTACAGTACCATACCGGCTGTAGTAAAGATCTGTGTCCTTACAGTACGATGCCGGCTGTAGTAAAGATCTGTGTCCTTACAGTACCATGCCGGCTGTAGTAAAGATCTGTGTCCTTACAGTACCATGCCGGCTGTAATAAAGATCTCTGTCCTTACAGTACAATGCCGGCTGTAGTAAAGATCTGTGTCCTCACAGTACCATGCTGGCTGTAGTAAAGATCTCTGGCCTTACAGTACGATGCCGGCTGTAGTAAAGATCTGTGTCCTCACAGTACCATGCCGGGTGTAGTAAAGATCTCTGGCCTTACAATGCGATGCCGGCTGTAGTAAAGATCTCTGGCCTTACAGTACGATGCCGGCTGTAGTAAAGATCTGTGTCCTTACAGTACGATGCTGGCTGTAGTAAAGATCTGTGTCCTTACAGTACTGTGCCGGCTGTAGTAAAGATCCATGTCCTTACAGTACTGTGCCGGCTGTAGTAAAGATCTATGTCCTTACAGTACGAAGCCGGCTGTAGTAAAGATCTGTGTCCTTACAGTACTGTGACGGCTGTAGTAAAGATCTGTGTCCTTACAGTTCGGTGCCGGCTGTAGTAAAGATCTGTGTCCTTACAGTACTGTGCCGGCTGTAGTAAAGATCTGTGTCCTTACAGTACTGTACCGGCTGTAGTAAAGATCTATGTCCTTACAGTACTGTGCCGACTGTAGTAAAGATCTATGTCCATACAGTACTGTGCCGGCTGTAGTAAAGATCTATGTCCTTACAGTACTGTGCCGGCTGTAGTAAAGATCTGTGTCCTTACAGTAACATGCCGACTGTGGTAAAGATCTGTGTCCTTACAGTACCATGCCGGCTGTAGTAAAAATCTGTGTCCTTACAGTACGATGCCGGCTGTAGTAAAGATCTATGTCCTTACAGTACTGTGCCGACTGTAGTAAAGATCTGTGTCCTTACAGTACCATGCCGGCTGTAGTAAAGATCTGTGTCCTCACAGTACCATGCCGGCTGTAGTAAAGATCTCTGGCCTTACAGTGCGATGCCGGCTGTAGTAAAGATCTCTGGCCTTACAGTACGATGCCGGCTGTAGTAAAGATCTGTGTCCACACAGTACCATGCCGGCTGTAGTAAAGATCTCTGGCCTTACAGTACGATGCCGGCTGTAGTAAAGATCTGTGTCCTCACAGTACCATGCCGGCTGTAGTAAAGATCTCTGGCCTTACAGTTCGGTACCGGCTGTAGTAAAGATCTGTGTCCTTACAGTACAATGCTGGCTGTAGTAAAGAACTGTGGCCTTACAGTACGATGTCAGCTGTAGTAACAATCTGTGGCCTTACAGTTCAGTGCCGGCTGTAGTAAAGATTTGTGTCCTTACAGTACGATTGCAGCTGTAGTAAAGATCTGTGTCCTTACAGTACGATGCCGGCTGTAGTAAAGATCTGTGTCCTTACTGTTCTGTACCGGCTGTAGTAAAGATCTATGTCCTTACAGTACTGTGCCGGCTGTAGTAAAGATCTATGTCCTTACAGTACTGTGCCGGCTGTAGTAAAGGTCTGTGTCCTTACAGTAACATGCCGGCTGTAGTAAAGATCTGTGTCCTTACAGTACCATACCGGCTGTAGTAAAGATCTGTGTCCTTACAGTACGATGCCGGCTGTAGTAAAGATCTGTGTCCTTACAGTACTGTGCCGACTGTAGTAAAGATCTGTGTCCTTACAGTACCATGCCGGCTGTAGTAAAGATCTGTGTCCTCACAGTACCATGCCGGCTGTAGTAAAGATCTCTGGCCTTACAGTGCGATGCCGGCTGTAGTAAAGGTCTCTGGCCTTACAGTACGATGCCGGCTGTAGTAAAGATCTGTGTCCACACAGTACCATGCCGGCTGTAGTAAAGATCTCTGGCCTTACAGTACGATGCCGGCTGTAGTAAAGATCTGTGTCCTCACAGTACCATGCCGGCTGTAGTAAAGATCTCTGGCCTTACAGTTCGGTACCGGCTGTAGTAAAGAACTGTGGCCTTACAGTACGATGTCAGCTGTAGTAACAATCTGTGGCCTTACAGTTCAGTGCCAGCTGTAGTAAAGATTTCTGCCCTTACAGTACGATGCCGGCTGTAGTAATGATCTGTGTCCTTACTGTACGATGCCGGCTGTAGTAAAGATTTCTGTCCTTACAGTTCAGTACCGGCTGTAGTAAAGATCTGTGTCCTTACAGTACAATGCCGGCTGTAGTAAAGAACTGTGGCCTTACAGTACGATGTCAGCTGTAGTAAAGATCTGTGTCCTTACAGTCCGATGCCGGCTGTAATAAAGATCTGTCTCCTAACAGTACAATGTCGGCTGTAGTAAAGATCACTTGCCTTACAGTTCAGTGCCGGCTGTAGTAAAGATCTCCGGCCTTACAGTACAATGCCGGCTGTAGTAAAGATCACTTGCCTTACAGTTCAGTGCCGGCTGTAGTAAAGATCTCCGGCCTTACAGTACAATGCCGGCTGTAGTAAAGATTACTTGCCTTACCGTTCAATGCCGGCTGTAGTAAAGATCTGTGTCCTTACAGTACGATGCCGGCTGTAGTAAAGATTTGTGTCCTTACAGTACGATGCCGGCTGTAGTAAAGATCTGTGTCCTTACAGTACGATGCCGGCTGTAGTAAAGATCTGTGTCCTTACAGTACGATGCCGTCTATAGTAAAGATCTGTGTCCTTGCAGTACAATCCCAGCTGTAGTAAAGATCTGTGTCCTTACAGTACGATCCCGGCTGTAGTAATGATCTGTGTCCTTACAGTACGATGCCGGATGTAGTAAAGATCTGTGTCCTTACAGTACGATGCCGGATGTAGTAAAGATCTGTGTCCTTACAGTACGATCCCGGCTGTAGTAATGATCTGTGTCCTTACAGTACGATGCCGGCTGAGGTAAAGATCTAAGTCCTTACAGTATGATACCGGCTGTAGTAAAGATCTGTGTCCTTACAGTACGATGCCGGCTGTAGTAAAGATCTGTGTCCTTACAGTACCATGCCGGCTGTAGTAAAGATCTGTGTCCTCACAGTACCATGCCGGCTGTAGTAAAGATCTCTGGCCTTACAGTACGATGCCGGCTGTAGTAAAGATCTGTGTCCACACAGTACCATGCTGGCTGTAGTAAAGATCTCTGGCCTTACAGTACGATGCCGGCTGTAGTAAAGATCTGTGTCCTCACAGTACCATGCCGGCTGTAGTAAAGATCTCTGGCCTTACAGTTCGGTACCGGCTGTAGTAAAGATCTGTGTCCTTACAGTACAATGCCGGCTGTAGTAAAGAACTGTGGCCTTACAGTACGATGTCAGCTGTAGTAACAATCTGTGGCCTTACAGTTCAGTGCCAGCTGTAGTAAAGATTTCTGCCCTTACAGTACGATGCCGGCTGTAGTAATGATCTGTGTCCTTACTGTACGATGCCGGCTGTAGTAAAGATTTCTGTCCTTACAGTTCAGTACCGGCTGTAGTAAAGATCTGTGTCCTTACAGTACAATGCCGGCTGTAGTAAAGAACTGTGGCCTTACAGTACGATGTCAGCTGTAGTAAAGATCTGTGTCCTTACAGTACGATGCCGGCTGTAATAAAGATCTGTCTCCTAACAGTACAATGCCGGCTGTAGTAAAGATCACTTGCCTTACAGTTCAGTGCCGGCTGTAGTAAAGATCTCCGGCCTTACAGTACAATGCCGGCTGTAGTAAAGATCACTTGCCTTACAGTTCAGTGCCGGCTGTAGTAAAGATCTCCGGCCTTACAGTACAATGCCGGCTGTAGTAAAGATCACTTGCCTTACCGTTCAATGCCGGCTGTAGTAAAGATCTGTATCCTTACAGTACGATGTCAGCTGTAGTAAAGATCTCTGGTCTTACAGTACGATGCCGGCTGTAGTAAAGATCTGTGTCCTTACAGTACGATGCCGGCTGTAGTAATGATCTGTGTCCTTACTGTACGATGCCGGCTGTAGTAAAGATTTCTGTCCTTACAGTTCAGTACCGGCTGTAGTAAAGATCTGTGTCCTTACAGTACAATGCCGGCTGTAGTAAAGAACTGTGGCCTTACAGTACGATGCCGGCTGTAGTAAAGATCTGTGTCCTTACAGTACGATGCCGTCTATAGTAAAGATCTGTGTCCTTACAGTACAATCCCAGCTGTAGTAAAGATCTGTGTCCTTACAGTACGATGCCGGATGTAGTAAAGATCTGTGTCCTTACAGTACGATTCCGGCTGTAGTAATGATCTGTGTCCTTACAGTACGATGCCGGCTGCAGTAAAGATCTATGTCCTTACAGTATGATACCGGCTGTAGTAAAGATCTGTGTCCTTACAGTATGATCCCGGCTGTAGTAAAGATCTGTGTCCTTACAGTACGATGCCGGCTGTAGTAAAGATCTGTGTCGTTACAGTACGATGCCGGCTGTAGTAAAGATCTCTGGCCTTACAGTACAATCCCGGCTGTAGTAAAGATCTGTGTCCTTACAGTACCATGCCGGCTGAGGTAAAGATCTAAGTCCTTACAGTATGATACCGGCTGTAGTAAAGATCTCTGGCCTTACAGTACAATCCCGGCTGTAGTAAAGATCTGTGTCCTTACAGTACGATGCCGGCTGTAGTAAAGATCTGTGTCCTTACAGTATGATCCCGGCTGTAGTAAAGATCTGTGTCCTTACAGTACGATGCCGGCTGTAGTAAAGATCTGTGTCCTTACAGTATGATCCGGGCTGTAGTAAAGATCTGTGTCCTTACAGTATGATCCCGGCTGTAGTAAAGATCTGTGTCCTTACAGTACGATACCGGCTGTAGTAAAGATCTGTGTCCTTACAGTATGATCCCGGCTGTAGTAAAGATCTGTGTCCTTACAGTACGATGCCGGCTGTAGTAAAGATCTGTGTCGTTACAGTACGATGCCGGCTGTAGTAAAGATCTCTGGCCTTACAGTACAATCCCGGCTGTAGTAAAGATCTGTGTCCTTACAGTACCATGCCGGCTGAGGTAAAGATCTGTGTCCTTACAGTACCATGCCGGCTGTAGAAAAGATCTCTGTCCTTACAGGACGATGCCGGCTATAGTAAAGATCTCTTGCCTTACAGTACGATCCCAGCTTTAGTAAAGATCTGTGTCCTTACAGTACCATGCCGGCTGTAGTAAAGATCTGTGTCCTTACAGTACGATGCCGGCTGTAGTAATGATCTGTGTCCTTACAGTACGATCCCAGCTGTAGTAAAGATCTGTGTCCTTACAGTACGATCCCAGCTGTAGTAAAGATCTGTGTCCTTACAGTACGATTCCGGCTGTAGTAATGATCTATCTCCTTACAGTACGATCCCGGCTATAGTAAAGATCTCAGGCCTACAGTACGATGCCGGCTGTAGTAAAGCTCTGTGTCCTTACTGTACCATGCTAGCTGTACTAAATATCTGTGTCCTTACAGTTCGGTGCCAGCTGTAGTAAAGGTCACTGGCCTTACAGTACCATGCCGGCTGTAGTAAAGATCTGTGTCCTTACAGTACCATACCGGCTGTAGTAAAGATCTGTGTCCTTACAGTACGATGCCGGCTGTAGTAAAGATCTGTGTCCTTACAGTACCATGCCGGCTGTAGTAAAGATCTGTGTCCTTACAGTACCATGCCGGCTGTAATAAAGATCTCTGTCCTTACAGTACGATGCCGGCTGTAGTAAAGATCTGTGTCCTCACAGTACCATGCCGGCTGTAGTAAAGATCTCTGGCCTTACAGTACGATGCCGGCTGTAGTAAAGATCTGTGTCCTCACAGTACCATGCCGGGTGTAGTAAAGATCTCTGGCCTTACAATGCGATGCCGGCTGTAGTAAAGATCTCTGGCCTTACAGTACGATGCCGGCTGTAGTAAAGATCTGTGTCCTTACAGTACGATGCTGGCTGTAGTAAAGATCTGTGTCCTTACAGTACTGTGCCGGCTGTAGTAAAGATCCATGTCCTTACAGTACTGTGCCGGCTGTAGTAAAGATCTATGTCCTTACAGTACGAAGCCGGCTGTAGTAAAGATCTGTGTCCTTACAGTACTGTGACGGCTGTAGTAAAGATTTCTGTCCTTACAGTTCAGTACCGGCTGTAGTAAAGATCTGTGTCCTTACAGTACAATGCCGGCTGTAGTAAAGAACTGTGGCCTTACAGTACGATGCCGGCTGTAGTAAAGATCTGTGTCCTTACAGAACGATGCCGTCTATAGTAAAGATCTGTGTCCTTACAGTACAATCCCAGCTGTAGTAAAGATCTGTGTCCTTACAGTACGATGCCGGATGTAGTAAAGATCTGTGTCCTTACAGTACGATTCCGGCTGTAGTAATGATCTGTGTCCTTACAGTACGATGCCGACTGTAGTAAAGATCTATGTCCTTACAGGATGATACCGGCTGTAGTAAAGATCTGTGTCCTTACAGTATGATCCCGGCTGTAGTAAAGATCTGTGTCCTTACAGTACGATGCCGGCTGTAGTAAATATCTGTGTCGTTACAGTACGATGCCGGCTGTAGTAAAGATCTCTGGCCTTACAGTACAATCCCGGCTGTAGTAAAGATCTGTGTCCTTACAGTACCATGCCGGCTGAGGTAAAGATCTAAGTCCTTACAGTATGATACCGGCTGTAGTAAAGATCTCTGGCCTTACAGTACAATCCCGGCTGTAGTAAAGATCTGTGTCCTTACAGTACGATGCCGGCTGTAGTAAAGATCTGTGTCCTTACAGTATGATCCCGGCTGTAGTAAAGATCTGTGTCCTTACAGTACGATGCCGGCTGTAGTAAAGATCTGTGTCCTTACAGTATGATCCGGGCTGTAGTAAAGATCTGTGTCCTTACAGTATGATCCCGGCTGTAGTAAAGATCTGTGTCCTTACAGTACGATACCGGCTGTAGTAAAGATCTGTGTCCTTACAGTATGATCCCGGCTGTAGTAAAGATCTGTGTCCTTACAGTACGATGCCGGCTGTAGTAAAGATCTGTGTCCTTACAGTACCATGCCGGCTGTAGTAAAGATCTGTGTCCTTACAGTACCATGCCGGCTGTAATAAAGATCTCTGTCCTTACAGTACGATGCCGGCTGTAGTAAAGATCTGTGTCCTCACAGTACCATGCCGGCTGTAGTAAAGATCTCTGGCCTTACAGTACGATGCCGGCTGTAGTAAAGATCTGTGTCCTCACAGTACCATGCCGGGTGTAGTAAAGATCTCTGGCCTTACAATGCGATGCCGGCTGTAGTAAAGATCTCTGGCCTTACAGTACGATGCCGGCTGTAGTAAAGATCTGTGTCCTTACAGTACGATGCTGGCTGTAGTAAAGATCTGTGTCCTTACAGTACTGTGCCGGCTGTAGTAAAGATCCATGTCCTTACAGTACTGTGCCGGCTGTAGTAAAGATCTATGTCCTTACAGTACGAAGCCGGCTGTAGTAAAGATCTGTGTCCTTACAGTACTGTGACGGCTGTAGTAAAGATTTCTGTCCTTACAGTTCAGTACCGGCTGTAGTAAAGATCTGTGTCCTTACAGTACAATGCCGGCTGTAGTAAAGAACTGTGGCCTTACAGTACGATGCCGGCTGTAGTAAAGATCTGTGTCCTTACAGTACGATGCCGTCTATAGTAAAGATCTGTGTCCTTACAGTACAATCCCAGCTGTAGTAAAGATCTGTGTCCTTACAGTACGATGCCGGATGTAGTAAAGATCTGTGTCCTTACAGTACGATTCCGGCTGTAGTAATGATCTGTGTCCTTACAGTACGATGCCGGCTGTAGTAAAGATCTATGTCCTTACAGGATGATACCGGCTGTAGTAAAGATCTGTGTCCTTACAGTATGATCCCGGCTGTAGTAAAGATCTGTGTCCTTACAGTACGATGCCGGCTGTAGTAAAGATCTGTGTCGTTACAGTACGATGCCGGCTGTAGTAAAGATCTCTGGCCTTACAGTACAATCCCGGCTGTAGTAAAGATCTGTGTCCTTACAGTACCATGCCGGCTGAGGTAAAGATCTAAGTCCTTACAGTATGATACCGGCTGTAGTAAAGATCTCTGGCCTTACAGTACAATCCCGGCTGTAGTAAAGATCTGTGTCCTTACAGTACGATGCCGGCTGTAGTAAAGATCTGTGTCCTTACAGTATGATCCCGGCTGTAGTAAAGATCTGTGTCCTTACAGTACGATGCCGGCTGTAGTAAAGATCTGTGTCCTTACAGTATGATCCCGGCTGTAGTAAAGATCTGTGTCCTTACAGTATGATCCCGGCTGTAGTAAAGATCTGTGTCCTTACAGTACGATACCGGCTGTAGTAAAGATCTGTGTCCTTACAGTATGATCCCGGCTGTAGTAAAGATCTGTGTCCTTACAGTACGATGCCGGCTGTAGTAAAGATCTGTGTCGTTACAGTACGATGCCGGCTGTAGTAAAGATCTCTGGCCTTACAGTACAATCCCGGCTGTAGTAAAGATCTGTGTCCTTACAGTACCATGCCGGCTGAGGTAAAGATCTGTGTCCTTACAGTACCATGCCGGCTGTAGAAAAGATCTCTGTCCTTACAGGACGATGCCGGCTATAGTAAAGATCTCTTGCCTTACAGTACGATCCCAGCTTTAGTAAAGATCTGTGTCCTTACAGTACCATGCCGGCTGTAGTAAAGATCTGTGTCCTTACAGTACGATGCCGGCTGTAGTAATGATCTGTGTCCTTACAGTACGATCCCAGCTGTAGTAAAGATCTGTGTCCTTACAGTACGATCCCAGCTGTAGTAAAGATCTGTGTCCTTACAGTACGATTCCGGCTGTAGTAATGATCTATCTCCTTACAGTACGATCCCGGCTATAGTAAAGATCTCAGGCCTACAGTACGATGCCGGCTGTAGTAAAGCTCTGTGTCCTTACTGTACCATGCTAGCTGTACTAAATATCTGTGTCCTTACAGTTCGGTGCCAGCTGTAGTAAAGGTCACTGGCCTTACAGTACCATGCCGGCTGTAGTAAAGATCTGTGTCCTTACAGTACCATACCGGCTGTAGTAAAGATCTGTGTCCTTACAGTACGATGCCGGCTGTAGTAATGATCTGTGTCCTTACAGTACCATGCCGGCTGTAGTAAAGATCTGTGTCCTTAGAGTACCATGCCGGCTGTAATAAAGATCTCTGTCCTTACAGTACGATGCCGGCTGTAGTAAAGATCTGTGTCCTCACAGTACCATGCCGGCTGTAGTAAAGATCTCTGGCCTTACAGTACGATGCCGGCTGTAGTAAAGATCTGTGTCCTCACAGTACCATGCCGGGTGTAGTAAAGATCTCTGGCCTTACAATGCGATGCCGGCTGTAGTAAAGATCTCTGGCCTTACAGTACGATGCCGGCTGTAGTAAAGATCTGTGTCCTTACAGTACGATGCTGGCTGTAGTAAAGATCTGTGTCCTTACAGTACTGTGCCGGCTGTAGTAAAGATCCATGTCCTTACAGTACTGTGCCGGCTGTAGTAAAGATCTATGTCCTTACAGTACGAAGCCGGCTGTAGTAAAGATCTGTGTCCTGACAGTACTGTGACGGCTGTAGTAAAGATCTGTGTCCTTACAGTTCGGTGCCGGCTGTAGTAAAGATCTGTGTCCTTACAGTACTGTGCCGGCTGTAGTAAAGATCTGTGTCCTTACAGTACTGTACCGGCTGTAGTAAAGATCTATGTCCTTACAGTACTGTGCCGACTGTAGTAAAGATCTATGTCCTTACAGTACTGTGCCGGCTGTAGTAAAGATCTATGTCCTTACAGTACTGTGCCGGCTGTAGTAAAGATCTGTGTCCTTACAGTAACATGCCGACTGTGGTAAAGATCTGTGTCCTTACAGTACCATGCCGGCTGTAGTAAAAATCTGTGTCCTTACAGTACGATGCCGGCTGTAGTAAAGATCTATGTCCTCACAGTACCATGCCGGGTGTAGTAAAGATCTCTGGCCTTACAATGCGATGCCGGCTGTAGTAAAGATCTCTGGCCTTACAGTACGATGCCGGCTGTAGTAAAGATCTGTGTCCTTACAGTACGATGCTGGCTGTAGTAAAGATCTGTGTCCTTACAGTACTGTGCCGGCTGTAGTAAAGATCCATGTCCTTACAGTACTGTGCCGGCTGTAGTAAAGATCTATGTCCTTACAGTACGAAGCCGGCTGTAGTAAAGATCTGTGTCCTTACAGTACTGTGACGGCTGTAGTAAAGATCTGTGTCCTTACAGTTCGGTGCCGGCTGTAGTAAAGATCTGTGTCCTTACAGTACTGTGCCGGCTGTAGTAAAGATCTGTGTCCTTACAGTACTGTACCGGCTGTAGTAAAGATCTATGTCCTTACAGTACTGTGCCGACTGTAGTAAAGATCTATGTCCATACAGTACTGTGCCGGCTGTAGTAAAGATCTATGTCCTTACAGTACTGTGCCGGCTGTAGTAAAGATCTGTGTCCTTACAGTAACATGCCGACTGTGGTAAAGATCTGTGTCCTTACAGTACCATGCCGGCTGTAGTAAAAATCTGTGTCCTTACAGTACGATGCCGGCTGTAGTAAAGATCTATGTCCTTACAGTACTTTGCCGACTGTAGTAAAGATCTGTGTCCTTACAGTACCATGCCGGCTGTAGTAAAGATCTGTGTCCTCACAGTACCATGCCGGCTGTAGTAAAGATCTCTGGCCTTACAGTGCGATGCCGGCTGTAGTAAAGATCTCTGGCCTTACAGTACGATGCCGGCTGTAGTAAAGATCTGTGTCCACACAGTACCATGCCGGCTGTAGTAAAGATCTCTGGCCTTACAGTACGAGGCTGGCTGTAGTAAAGATCTGTGTCCTCACAGTACCATGCCAGCTGTAGTAAAGATCTCTGGCCTTACAGTTCGGTACTGGCTGTAGTAAAGATCTGTGTCCTTACAGTACAATGCCGGCTGTAGTAAAGAACTGTGGCCTTACAGTACGATGTCAGCTGTAGTAACAATCTGTGGCCTTACACTTCAGTGCCAGCTGTAGTAAAGATTTCTGCCCTTACCGTACGATGCCGGCAGTAGTAATGATCTGTGTCCTTACTGTACGATGCCGGCTGTAGTAAAGATCTGTGTCCTTACAGTACCATACCGGCTGTAGTAAAGATCTGTGTCCTTACAGTACGATGCCGGCTGTAGTAAAGATCTGTGTCCTTACAGTACCATGCCGGCTGTAGTAAAGATCTGTGTCCTTACAGTACCATGCCGGCTGTAATAAAGATCTCTGTCCTTACAGTACGATGCCGGCTGTAGTAAAGATCTGTGTCCTCACAGTACCATGCCGGCTGTAGTAAAGATCTCTGGCCTTACAGTACGATGCCGGCTGTAGTAAAGATCTGTGTCCTCACAGTACCATGCCGGGTGTAGTAAAGATCTCTGGCCTTACAATGCGATGCCGGCTGTAGTAAAGATCTCTGGCCTTACAGTACGATACCGGCTGTAGTAAAGATCTGTGTCCTTACAGTACGATGCTGGCTGTAGTAAAGATCTGTGTCCTTACAGTACGATGCCGGCTGTAGTAAAGATCTGTGTCGTTACAGTACGATGCCGGCTGTAGTAAAGATCTCTGGCCTTACAGTACAATCCCGGCTGTAGTAAAGATCTGTGTCCTTACAGTACCATGCCGGCTGAGGTAAAGATCTAAGTCCTTACAGTATGATACCGGCTGTAGTAAAGATCTCTGGCCTTACAGTACAATCCCGGCTGTAGTAAAGATCTGTGTCCTTACAGTACGATGCCGGCTGTAGTAAAGATCTGTGTCCTTACAGTATGATCCCGGCTGTAGTAAAGATCTGTGTCCTTACAGTACGATGCCGGCTGTAGTAAAGATCTGTGTCCTTACAGTATGATCCCGGCTGTAGTAAAGATCTGTGTCCTTACAGTATGATCCCGGCTGTAGTAAAGATCTGTGTCCTTACAGTACGATACCGGCTGTAGTAAAGATCTGTGTCCTTACAGTATGATCCCGGCTGTAGTAAAGATCTGTGTCCTTACAGTACGATGCCGGCTGTAGTAAAGATCTGTGTCGTTACAGTACGATGCCGGCTGTAGTAAAGATCTCTGGCCTTACAGTACAATCCCGGCTGTAGTAAAGATCTGTGTCCTTACAGTACCATGCCGGCTGAGGTAAAGATCTGTGTCCTTACAGTACCATGCCGGCTGTAGAAAAGATCTCTGTCCTTACAGGACGATGCCGGCTATAGTAAAGATCTCTTGCCTTACAGTACGATCCCAGCTTTAGTAAAGATCTGTGTCCTTACAGTACCATGCCGGCTGTAGTAAAGATCTGTGTCCTTACAGTACGATGCCGGCTGTAGTAATGATCTGTGTCCTTACAGTACGATCCCAGCTGTAGTAAAGATCTGTGTCCTTACAGTACGATCCCAGCTGTAGTAAAGATCTGTGTCCTTACAGTACGATTCCGGCTGTAGTAATGATCTATCTCATTACAGTACGATCCCGGCTATAGTAAAGATCTCAGGCCTACAGTACGATGCCGGCTGTAGTAAAGCTCTGTGTCCTTACTGTACCATGCTAGCTGTACTAAATATCTGTGTCCTTACAGTTCGGTGCCAGCTGTAGTAAAGGTCACTGGCCTTACAGTACCATGCCGGCTGTAGTAAAGATCTGTGTCCTTACAGTACCATACCGGCTGTAGTAAAGATCTGTGTCCTTACAGTACGATGCCGGCTGTAGTAAAGATCTGTGTCCTTACAGTACCATGCCGGCTGTAGTAAAGATCTGTGTCCTTAGAGTACCATGCCGGCTGTAATAAAGATCTCTGTCCTTACAGTACGATGCCGGCTGTAGTAAAGATCTGTGTCCTCACAGTACCATGCCGGCTGTAGTAAAGATCTCTGGCCTTACAGTACGATGCCGGCTGTAGTAAAGATCTGTGTCCTCACAGTACCATGCCGGGTGTAGTAAAGATCTCTGGCCTTACAATGCGATGCCGGCTGTAGTAAAGATCTCTGGCCTTACAGTACGATGCCGGCTGTAGTAAAGATCTGTGTCCTTACAGTACGATGCTGGCTGTAGTAAAGATCTGTGTCCTTACAGTACTGTGCCGGCTGTAGTAAAGATCCATGTCCTTACAGTACTGTGCCGGCTGTAGTAAAGATCTATGTCCTTACAGTACGAAGCCGGCTGTAGTAAAGATCTGTGTCCTGACAGTACTGTGACGGCTGTAGTAAAGATCTGTGTCCTTACAGTTCGGTGCCGGCTGTAGTAAAGATCTGTGTCCTTACAGTACTGTGCCGGCTGTAGTAAAGATCTGTGTCCTTACAGTACTGTACCGGCTGTAGTAAAGATCTATGTCCTTACAGTACTGTGCCGACTGTAGTAAAGATCTATGTCCTTACAGTACTGTGCCGGCTGTAGTAAAGATCTATGTCCTTACAGTACTGTGCCGGCTGTAGTAAAGATCTGTGTCCTTACAGTAACATGCCGACTGTGGTAAAGATCTGTGTCCTTACAGTACCATGCCGGCTGTAGTAAAAATCTGTGTCCTTACAGTACGATGCCGGCTGTAGTAAAGATCTATGTCCTCACAGTACCATGCCGGGTGTAGTAAAGATCTCTGGCCTTACAATGCGATGCCGGCTGTAGTAAAGATCTCTGGCCTTACAGTACGATGCCGGCTGTAGTAAAGATCTGTGTCCTTACAGTACGATGCTGGCTGTAGTAAAGATCTGTGTCCTTACAGTACTGTGCCGGCTGTAGTAAAGATCCATGTCCTTACAGTACTGTGCCGGCTGTAGTAAAGATCTATGTCCTTACAGTACGAAGCCGGCTGTAGTAAAGATCTGTGTCCTTACAGTACTGTGACGGCTGTAGTAAAGATCTGTGTCCTTACAGTTCGGTGCCGGCTGTAGTAAAGATCTGTGTCCTTACAGTACTGTGCCGGCTGTAGTAAAGATCTGTGTCCTTACAGTACTGTACCGGCTGTAGTAAAGATCTATGTCCTTACAGTACTGTGCCGACTGTAGTAAAGATCTATGTCCATACAGTACTGTGCCGGCTGTAGTAAAGATCTATGTCCTTACAGTACTGTGCCGGCTGTAGTAAAGATCTGTGTCCTTACAGTAACATGCCGACTGTGGTAAAGATCTGTGTCCTTACAGTACCATGCCGGCTGTAGTAAAAATCTGTGTCCTTACAGTACGATGCCGGCTGTAGTAAAGATCTATGTCCTTACAGTACTTTGCCGACTGTAGTAAAGATCTGTGTCCTTACAGTACCATGCCGGCTGTAGTAAAGATCTGTGTCCTCACAGTACCATGCCGGCTGTAGTAAAGATCTCTGGCCTTACAGTGCGATGCCGGCTGTAGTAAAGATCTCTGGCCTTACAGTACGATGCCGGCTGTAGTAAAGATCTGTGTCCACACAGTACCATGCCGGCTGTAGTAAAGATCTCTGGCCTTACAGTACGAGGCTGGCTGTAGTAAAGATCTGTGTCCTCACAGTACCATGCCAGCTGTAGTAAAGATCTCTGGCCTTACAGTTCGGTACTGGCTGTAGTAAAGATCTGTGTCCTTACAGTACAATGCCGGCTGTAGTAAAGAACTGTGGCCTTACAGTACGATGTCAGCTGTAGTAACAATCTGTGGCCTTACACTTCAGTGCCAGCTGTAGTAAAGATTTCTGCCCTTACCGTACGATGCCGGCTGTAGTAATGATCTGTGTCCTTACTGTACGATGCCGGCTGTAGTAAAGATCTGTGTCCTTACAGTACCATACCGGCTGTAGTAAAGATCTGTGTCCTTACAGTACGATGCCGGCTGTAGTAAAGATCTGTGTCCTTACAGTACCATGCCGGCTGTAGTAAAGATCTGTGTCCTTACAGTACCATGCCGGCTGTAATAAAGATCTCTGTCCTTACAGTACGATGCCGGCTGTAGTAAAGATCTGTGTCCTCACAGTACCATGCCGGCTGTAGTAAAGATCTCTGGCCTTACAGTACGATGCCGGCTGTAGTAAAGATCTGTGTCCTCACAGTACCATGCCGGGTGTAGTAAAGATCTCTGGCCTTACAATGCGATGCCGGCTGTAGTAAAGATCTCTGGCCTTACAGTACGATGCCGGCTGTAGTAAAGATCTGTGTCCTTACAGTACGATGCTGGCTGTAGTAAAGATCTGTGTCCTTACAGTACTGTGCCGGCTGTAGTAAAGATCCATGTCCTTACAGTACTGTGCCGGCTGTAGTAAAGATCTATGTCCTTACAGTACGAAGCCGGCTGTAGTAAAGATCTGTGTCCTTACAGTACTGTGACGGCTGTAGTAAAGATCTGTGTCCTTACAGTTCGGTGCCGGCTGTAGTAAAGATCTGTGTCCTTACAGTACTGTGCCGGCTGTAGTAAAGATCTGTGTCCTTACAGTACTGTACCGGCTGTATTAAAGATCTATGTCCTTACAGTACTGTGCCGACTGTAGTAAAGATCTATGTCCTTACAGTACTGTGCCGGCTGTAGTAAAGATCTATGTCCTTACAGTACTGTGCCGGCTGTAGTAAAGATCTGTGTCCTTACAGTAACATGCCGACTGTGGTAAAGATCTGTGTCCTTACAGTACCATGCCGGCTGTAGTAAAAATCTGTGTCCTTACAGTACGATGCCGGCTGTAGTAAAGATCTATGTCCTCACAGTACCATGCCGGGTGTAGTAAAGATCTCTGGCCTTACAATGCGATGCCGGCTGTAGTAAAGATCTCTGGCCTTACAGTACGATGCCGGCTGTAGTAAAGATCTGTGTCCTTACAGTACGATGCTGGCTGTAGTAAAGATCTGTGTCCTTACAGTACTGTGCCGGCTGTAGTAAAGATCCATGTCCTTACAGTACTGTGCCGGCTGTAGTAAAGATCTATGTCCTTACAGTACGAAGCCGGCTGTAGTAAAGATCTGTGTCCTTACAGTACTGTGACGGCTGTAGTAAAGATCTGTGTCCTTACAGTTCGGTGCCGGCTGTAGTAAAGATCTGTGTCCTTACAGTACTGTGCCGGCTGTAGTAAAGATCTGTGTCCTTACTGTACGATGCCGGCTGTAGTAAAGATCTATGTCCTTACAGTACTGTGCCGACTGTAGTAAAGATCTGTGTCCTTACAGTACCATGCCGGCTGTAGTAAAGATCTGTGTCCTCACAGTACCATGCCGGCTGTAGTAAAGATCTCTGGCCTTACAGTGCGATGCCGGCTGTAGTAAAGATCTCTGGCCTTACAGTACGATGCCGGCTGTAGTAAAGATCTGTGTCCACACAGTACCATGCCGGCTGTAGTAAAGCTCTCTGGCCTTACAGTACGATGCTGGCTGTAGTAAAGATCTGTGTCCTCACAGTACCATGCCAGCTGTAGTAAAGATCTCTGGCCTTACAGTTCGGTACTGACTGTAGTAAAGATCTGTGTCCTTACAGTACAATGCCGGCTGTAGTAAAGAACTGTGGCCTTACAGTACGATGTCAGCTGTAGTAACAATCTGTGGCCTTACACTTCAGTGCCAGCTGTAGTAAAGATTTCTGCCCTTACCGTACGATGCCGGCTGTAGTAATGATCTGTGTCCTTACTGTACGATGCCGGCTGTAGTAAAGATTTCTGTCCTTACAGTTCAGTACCGGCTGTAGTAAAGATCTGTGTCCTTACAGTACAATGCCGGCTGTAGTAAAGAACTGTGGCCTTACAGTACGATGTCAGCTGTAGTAAAGATCTGTGTCCTTACAGTACGATGCCGGCTGTAGTAAAGATCTTTGCCCTTACGCTTCCATGCTGGTTGGAGTAACGATCTCTGGTCTTACAGTACTATGCCGGCTGTAGTGAAGATCTGTCGCCTTGCAGTACGATGCCGGCTGTAGTAAAGATCTGTGTCCTTACAGTACGATGCCGGCTGTAGTAAAGATCTGTGTCCTTACAGTACGTTGCCGGCTGTAGTAAAGATCTATGTCCTTACAGTACTGTGCCGGCTGTAGTAAAGATCTGTGTCCTTACAGTACTGTGACGGCTGTAGTAAAGATCTGTGTCCTTACAGTTCGGTGCCGGCTGTAGTAAAGATCTGTGTCCTTACAGTACTGTGCCGGCTGTAGTAAAGATCTGTGTCCTTACAGTACTGTATGGGCTGTAGTAAAGATCTATGTCCTTACAGTACTGTGCCGACTGTAGTAAAGATCTATGTCCTTACAGTACTGTGCCGGCTGTAGTAAAGATCTATGTCCTTACAGTACTGTGCCGGCTGTAGTAAAGATCTGTGTCCTTACAGTAACATGCCGACTGTGGTAAAGATCTGTGTCCTTACAGTACCATGCCGGCTGTAGTAAAAATCTGTGTGCTTACAGTACGATCCCAGCTGTAGTAAAGATCTGTGTCATTACAGTACGATGCCGGCTGTAGTAAAGATCTGTGTCCTTACAGTACTGTGACGGCTGTAGTAAAGATCTGGGTCCTTACAGTTCGGTGCCGGCTGTAGTAAAGATCTGTGTCCTTACAGAACTGTGCCGGCTGTAGTAAGGATCTGTGTCCTTACTGTTCTGTACCGGCTGTAGTAAAGATCTATGTCCTTACTGTACTGTGCCGGCTGTAGTAAAGATCTATGTCCTTACAGTACTGTGCCGGCTGTAGTAAAGGTCTGTGTCCTTACAGTAACATGCCGACTGTGGTAAAGATCTGTGTCCTTACAGTACCATGCCGGCTGTAGTAAAAATCTGTGTCCTTACAGTACGATCCCAGCTGTAGTAAACATCTGTGTCATTACAGTACGATGCCGGCTGTAGTAAAGATCTGTGTCCTCAAGGTACCATGCCGGCTGTAGTAAAGATCTCTGGCCTTACAGTACGATGCCGGCTGTAGTAAAGATCTCTGGCCTTACAGTACGATGCCGGCTGTAGTAAAGATCTATGTCCTTACAGTACCATGCCGGCTGTAGTAAAGATCTGTGTCCTTACAGTACCATGCCGGCTGTAGTAAAGATCTCTGGCCTTACAGTTCGGTACTGACTGTAGTAAAGATCTGTGTCCTTACAGTACAATGCCGGCTGTAGTAAAGAACTGTGGCCTTACAGTACGATGTCAGCTGTAGTAACAATCTGTGGCCTTACACTTCAGTGCCAGCTGTAGTAAAGATTTCTGCCCTTACCGTACGATGCCGGCTGTAGTAATGATCTGTGTCCTTACTGTACGATGCCGGCTGTAGTAAAGATTTCTGTCCTTACAGTTCAGTACCGGCTGTAGTAAAGATCTGTGTCCTTACAGTACAATGCCGGCTGTAGTAAAGAACTGTGGCCTTACAGTACGATGTCAGCTGTAGTAAAGATCTGTGTCCTTACAGTACGATGCCGGCTGTAGTAAAGATCTTTGCCCTTACGCTTCCATGCTGGTTGGAGTAACGATCTCTGGTCTTACAGTACTATGCCGGCTGTAGTGAAGATCTGTCGCCTTGCAGTACGATGCCGGCTGTAGTAAAGATCTGTGTCCTTACAGTACGATGCCGGCTGTAGTAAAGATCTGTGTCCTTACAGTACGTTGCCGGCTGTAGTAAAGATCTATGTCCTTACAGTACTGTGCCGGCTGTAGTAAAGATCTGTGTCCTTACAGTACTGTGACGGCTGTAGTAAAGATCTGTGTCCTTACAGTTCGGTGCCGGCTGTAGTAAAGATCTGTGTCCTTACAGTACTGTGCCGGCTGCAGTAAAGATCTGTGTCCTTACAGTACTGTATGGGCTGTAGTAAAGATCTATGTCCTTACAGTACTGTGCCGACTGTAGTAAAGATCTATGTCCTTACAGTACTGTGCCGGCTGTAGTAAAGATCTATGTCCTTACAGTACTGTGCCGGCTGTAGTAAAGATCTGTGTCCTTACAGTAACATGCCGACTGTGGTAAAGATCTGTGTCCTTACAGTACCATGCCGGCTGTAGTAAAAATCTGTGTCCTTACAGTACGATCCCAGCTGTAGTAAAGATCTGTGTCATTACAGTACGATGCCGGCTGTAGTAAAGATCTGTGTCCTTACAGTACTGTGACGGCTGTAGTAAAGATCTGGGTCCTTACAGTTCGGTGCCGGCTGTAGTAAAGATCTGTGTCCTTACAGAACTGTGCCGGCTGTAGTAAGGATCTGTGTCCTTACTGTTCTGTACCGGCTGTAGTAAAGATCTATGTCCTTACTGTACTGTGCCGGCTGTAGTAAAGATCTATGTCCTTACAGTACTGTGCCGGCTGTAGTAAAGGTCTGTGTCCTTACAGTAACATGCCGACTGTGGTAAAGATCTGTGTCCTTACAGTACCATGCCGGCTGTAGTAAAAATCTGTGTCCTTACAGTACGATCCCAGCTGTAGTAAACATCTGTGTCATTACAGTACGATGCCGGCTGTAGTAAAGATCTGTGTCCTCAAGGTACCATGCCGGCTGTAGTAAAGATCTCTGGCCTTACAGTACGATGCCGGCTGTAGTAAAGATCTCTGGCCTTACAGTACGATGCCGGCTGTAGTAAAGATCTATGTCCTTACAGTACCATGCCGGCTGTAGTAAAGATCTGTGTCCTTACAGTACCATGCCGGCTGTAGTAAAGATTTGTCTCCTCACAGTACCATGCCGGCTGTGGTAAAGATCTCTGGCCTTACAGTGTGATGCCGGCTGCAGTAAAGATCTCTGGCCTTACAGTATAATGCCAGCTGTAGTAAAGATCTGTGTCCTTACAGTACGATGCCGGCTGTAGTAAAGATCTGTGTCCTCACAGTACCATGCCGGCTGTAGTAAAGATCTGTGTCCTCACAGTACCATGCCGGCTGTAGTAAAGATCTCTGGCCTTACAGTGCGATGCCGGCTGTAGTAAAGATCTCTGGCCTTACAGTACGATGCCGGCTGTAGTAAAGATCTGTGTCCACACAGTACCATGCCGGCTGTAGTAAAGATCTCTGGCCTTACAGTACGATGCTGGCTGTAGTAAAGATCTGTGTCCTCACAGTACCATGCCGGCTGTAGTAAAGATCTCTGGCCTTACAGTTCGGTACTGGCTGTAGTAAAGATCTGTGTCCTTACAGTACAATGCCGGCTGTAGTAAAGAACTGTGGCCTTACAGTACGATGTCAGCTGTAGTAACAATCTGTGGCCTTACACTTCAGTGCCAGCTGTAGTAAAGATTTCTGCCCTTACCGTACGATGCCGGCTGTAGTAATGATCTGTGTCCTTACTGTACGATGCCGGCTGTAGTAAAGATTTCTGTCCTTACAGTTCAGTACCGGCTGTAGTAAAGATCTGTGTCCTTACAGTACAATGCCGGCTGTAGTAAAGAACTGTGGCCTTACAGTACGATGTCAGCTGTAGTAAAGATCTGTGTCCTTACAGTACGATGCAGGCTGTAGTAAAGATCTTTGCCCTTACGCTTCCATGCTGGTTGGAGTAACGATCTCTGGTCTTACAGTACTATGCCGGCTGTAGTGAAGATCTGTCGCCTTGCAGTACGATGCCGGCTGTAGTAAAGATCTGTGTCCTTACAGTACGATGCCGGCTGTAGTAAAGATCTGTGTCCTTACAGTACGTTGCCGGCTGTAGTAAAGATCTATGTCCTTACAGTACTGTGCCGGCTGTAGTAAAGATCTGTGTCCTTACAGTACTGTGACGGCTGTAGTAAAGATCTGTGTCCTTACAGTTCGGTGCCGGCTGTAGTAAAGATCTGTGTCCTTACAGTACTGTGCCGGCTGTAGTAAAGATCTGTGTCCTTACAGTACTGTATGGGCTGTAGTAAAGATCTATGTCCTTACAGTACTGTGCCGACTGTAGTAAAGATCTATGTCCTTACAGTACTGTGCCGGCTGTAGTAAAGATCTATGTCCTTACAGTACTGTGCCGGCTGTAGTAAAGATCTGTGTCCTTACAGTAACATGCCGACTGTGGTAAAGATCTGTGTCCTTACAGTACCATGCCGGCTGTAGTAAAAATCTGTGTCCTTACAGTACGATCCCAGCTGTAGTAAAGATCTGTGTCATTACAGTACGATGCCGGCTGTAGTAAAGATCTGTGTCCTTACAGTACTGTGACGGCTGTAGTAAAGATCTGGGTCCTTACAGTTCGGTGCCGGCTGTAGTAAAGATCTGTGTCCTTACAGAACTGTGCCGGCTGTAGTAAAGATCTGTGTCCTTACTGTTCTGTACCGGCTGTAGTAAAGATCTATGTCCTTACAGTACTGTGCCGGCTGTAGTAAAGATCTATGTCCTTACAGTACTGTGCCGGCTGTAGTAAAGGTCTGTGTCCTTACAGTAACATGCCGACTGTGGTAAAGTTCTGTGTCCTTACAGTACCATGCCGGCTGTAGTAAAAATCTGTGTCCTTACAGTACGATCCCAGCTGTAGTAAACATCTGTGTCATTACTGTACGATGCCGGCTGTAGTAAAGATCTGTGTCCTCAAGGTACCATGCCGGCTGTAGTAAAGATCTCTGGCCTTACAGTACGATGCCGGCTGTAGTAAAGATCTCTGGCCTTACAGTACGATGCCGGCTGTAGTAAAGATCTATGTCCTTACAGTACCATGCCGGCTGTATTAAGATCTGTGTCCTTACAGTACCATGCCGGCTGTATTAAGATCTGTGTCCTTACAGTACCATGCCGGCTGTAGTAAAGATCTGTGTCCTCACAGTACCATGCCGGCTGTAGTAAAGATCTCTGGCCTTACAGTGCGATGCCGGCTGTAGTAAAGATCTCTGGCCTTACAGTACCATGCCGGATGTAGTAAAGATCTCTGGCCTTACAGTGCGATGCCGGCTGTAGTAAAGATCTCTGGCCTTACAGTACGATGCCGGCTGCAGTAAAGATCTGTGTCCTCACAGTACCATGCCGGCTGTAGTAAAGATCTCTGGCCTTACAGTACGATGCCGGCTGTAGTAAAGATCTCTGGCCTTACAGTACGATGCCGGCTGTAGTAAAGATCTATGTCCTTACAGTACCATGCCGGCTGTAGTAAAGATCTGTGTCCTTACAGTACCATGCCGGCTGTAGTAAAGATTTGTCTCCTCACAGTACCATGCCGGCTGTGGTAAAGATCTCTGGCCTTACAGTGTGATGCCGGCTGCAGTAAAGATCTCTGGCCTTACAGTATAATGCCAGCTGTAGTAAAGATCTGTGTCCTTACAGTACGATGCCGGCTGTAGTAAAGATCTGTGTCCTCACAGTACCATGCCGGCTGTAGTAAAGATCTGTGTCCTCACAGTACCATGCCGGCTGTAGTAAAGATCTCTGGCCTTACAGTGCGATGCCGGCTGTAGTAAAGATCTCTGGCCTTACAGTACGATGCCGGCTGTAGTAAAGATCTGTGTCCACACAGTACCATGCCGGCTGTAGTAAAGATCTCTGGCCTTACAGTACGATGCTGGCTGTAGTAAAGATCTGTGTCCTCACAGTACCATGCCGGCTGTAGTAAAGATCTCTGGCCTTACAGTTCGGTACTGGCTGTAGTAAAGATCTGTGTCCTTACAGTACAATGCCGGCTGTAGTAAAGAACTGTGGCCTTACAGTACGATGTCAGCTGTAGTAACAATCTGTGGCCTTACACTTCAGTGCCAGCTGTAGTAAAGATTTCTGCCCTTACCGTACGATGCCGGCTGTAGTAATGATCTGTGTCCTTACTGTACGATGCCGGCTGTAGTAAAGATTTCTGTCCTTACAGTTCAGTACCGGCTGTAGTAAAGATCTGTGTCCTTACAGTACAATGCCGGCTGTAGTAAAGAACTGTGGCCTTACAGTACGATGTCAGCTGTAGTAAAGATCTGTGTCCTTACAGTACGATGCAGGCTGTAGTAAAGATCTTTGCCCTTACGCTTCCATGCTGGTTGGAGTAACGATCTCTGGTCTTACAGTACTATGCCGGCTGTAGTGAAGATCTGTCGCCTTGCAGTACGATGCCGGCTGTAGTAAAGATCTGTGTCCTTACAGTACGATGCCGGCTGTAGTAAAGATCTGTGTCCTTACAGTACGTTGCCGGCTGTAGTAAAGATCTATGTCCTTACAGTACTGTGCCGGCTGTAGTAAAGATCTGTGTCCTTACAGTACTGTGACGGCTGTAGTAAAGATCTGTGTCCTTACAGTTCGGTGCCGGCTGTAGTAAAGATCTGTGTCCTTACAGTACTGTGCCGGCTGTAGTAAAGATCTGTGTCCTTACAGTACTGTATGGGCTGTAGTAAAGATCTATGTCCTTACAGTACTGTGCCGACTGTAGTAAAGATCTATGTCCTTACAGTACTGTGCCGGCTGTAGTAAAGATCTATGTCCTTACAGTACTGTGCCGGCTGTAGTAAAGATCTGTGTCCTTACAGTAACATGCCGACTGTGGTAAAGATCTGTGTCCTTACAGTACCATGCCGGCTGTAGTAAAAATCTGTGTCCTTACAGTACGATCCCAGCTGTAGTAAAGATCTGTGTCATTACAGTACGATGCCGGCTGTAGTAAAGATCTGTGTCCTTACAGTACTGTGACGGCTGTAGTAAAGATCTGGGTCCTTACAGTTCGGTGCCGGCTGTAGTAAAGATCTGTGTCCTTACAGAACTGTGCCGGCTGTAGTAAAGATCTGTGTCCTTACTGTTCTGTACCGGCTGTAGTAAAGATCTATGTCCTTACAGTACTGTGCCGGCTGTAGTAAAGATCTATGTCCTTACAGTACTGTGCCGGCTGTAGTAAAGGTCTGTGTCCTTACAGTAACATGCCGACTGTGGTAAAGTTCTGTGTCCTTACAGTACCATGCCGGCTGTAGTAAAAATCTGTGTCCTTACAGTACGATCCCAGCTGTAGTAAACATCTGTGTCATTACTGTACGATGCCGGCTGTAGTAAAGATCTGTGTCCTCAAGGTACCATGCCGGCTGTAGTAAAGATCTCTGGCCTTACAGTACGATGCCGGCTGTAGTAAAGATCTCTGGCCTTACAGTACGATGCCGGCTGTAGTAAAGATCTATGTCCTTACAGTACCATGCCGGCTGTATTAAGATCTGTGTCCTTACAGTACCATGCCGGCTGTATTAAGATCTGTGTCCTTACAGTACCATGCCGGCTGTAGTAAAGATCTGTGTCCTCACAGTACCATGCCGGCTGTAGTAAAGATCTCTGGCCTTACAGTGCGATGCCGGCTGTAGTAAAGATCTCTGGCCTTACAGTACCATGCCGGATGTAGTAAAGATCTCTGGCCTTACAGTGCGATGCCGGCTGTAGTAAAGATCTCTGGCCTTACAGTACGATGCCGGCTGCAGTAAAGATCTGTGTCCTCACAGTACCATGCCGGCTGTAGTAAAGATCTCTGGCCTTACAGTACGATGCCGGCTGTAGTAAAGATCTGTGTCCTTACAGTACGATGCCGGCTGTAGTAAAGATCTGTGTCCTTACAGTACGTTGCCGGCTGTAGTAAAGATCTATGTCCTTACAGTACTGTGCCGGCTGTAGTAAAGATCTGTGTCCTTACAGTACTGTGCCGGCTGTAGTAAAGGTCTGTGTCCTTACAGTAACATGCCGACTGTGGTAAAGATCTGTGTCCTTACAGTACCATGCCGGCTGTAGTAAAAATCTGTGTCCTTACAGTACGATCCCAGCTGTAGTAAACATCTGTGTCATTACAGTACGATGCCGGCTGTAGTAAAGATCTGTGTCCTCAAGGTACCATGCCGGCTGTAGTAAAGATCTCTGGCCTTACAGTACGATGCCGGCTGTAGTAAAGATCTCTGGCCTTACAGTACGATGCCGGCTGTAGTAAAGATCTATGTCCTTACAGTACCATGCCGGCTGTAGTAAAGATCTGTGTCCTTACAGTACCATGCCGGCTGTAGTAAAGATTTGTCTCCTCACAGTACCATGCCGGCTGTAGTAAAGATCTCTGGCCTTACAGTGTGATGCCGGCTGCAGTAAAGATCTCTGGCCTTACAGTATAATGCCAGCTGTAGTAAAGATCTGTGTCCTTACAGTACGATGCCGGCTGTAGTAAAGATCTGTGTCCTCACAGTACCATGCCGGCTGTAGTAAAGATCTGTGTCCTCACAGTACCATGCCGGCTGTAGTAAAGATCTCTGGCCTTACAGTGCGATGCCGGCTGTAGTAAAGATCTCTGGCCTTACAGTACGATGCCGGCTGTAGTAAAGATCTGTGTCCACACAGTACCATGCCGGCTGTAGTAAAGATCTCTGGCCTTACAGTACGATGCTGGCTGTAGTAAAGATCTGTGTCCTCACAGTACCATGCCGGCTGTAGTAAAGATCTCTGGCCTTACAGTTCGGTACTGGCTGTAGTAAAGATCTGTGTCCTTACAGTACAATGCCGGCTGTAGTAAAGAACTGTGGCCTTACAGTACGATGTCAGCTGTAGTAACAATCTGTGGCCTTACACTTCAGTGCCAGCTGTAGTAAAGATTTCTGCCCTTACCGTACGATGCCGGCTGTAGTAATGATCTGTGTCCTTACTGTACGATGCCGGCTGTAGTAAAGATTTCTGTCCTTACAGTTCAGTACCGGCTGTAGTAAAGATCTGTGACCTTACAGTACAATGCCGGCTGTAGTAAAGAACTGTGGCCTTACAGTACGATGTCAGCTGTAGTAAAGATCTGTGTCCTTACAGTACGATGCAGGCTGTAGTAAAGATCTTTGCCCTTACGCTTCCATGCTGGTTGGAGTAACGATCTCTGGTCTTACAGTACTATGCCGGCTGTAGTGAAGATCTGTCGCCTTGCAGTACGATGCCGGCTGTAGTAAAGATCTGTGTCCTTACAGTACGATGCCGGCTGTAGTAAAGATCTGTGTCCTTACAGTACGTTGCCGGCTGTAGTAAAGATCTATGTCCTTACAGTACTGTGCCGGCTGTAGTAAAGATCTGTGTCCTTACAGTACTGTGACGGCTGTAGTAAAGATCTGTGTCCTTACAGTTCGGTGCCGGCTGTAGTAAAGATCTGTGTCCTTACAGTACTGTGCCGGCTGTAGTAAAGATCTGTGTCCTTACAGTACTGTATGGGCTGTAGTAAAGATCTATGTCCTTACAGTACTGTGCCGACTGTAGTAAAGATCTATGTCCTTACAGTACTGTGCCGGCTGTAGTAAAGATCTATGTCCTTACAGTACTGTGCCGGCTGTAGTAAAGATCTGTGTCCTTACAGTAACATGCCGACTGTGGTAAAGATCTGTGTCCTTACAGTACCATGCCGGCTGTAGTAAAAATCTGTGTCCTTACAGTACGATCCCAGCTGTAGTAAAGATCTGTGTCATTACAGTACGATGCCGGCTGTAGTAAAGATCTGTGTCCTTACAGTACTGTGACGGCTGTAGTAAAGATCTGGGTCCTTACAGTTCGGTGCCGGCTGTAGTAAAGATCTGTGTCCTTACAGAACTGTGCCGGCTGTAGTAAAGATCTGTGTCCTTACTGTTCTGTACCGGCTGTAGTAAAGATCTATGTCCTTACAGTACTGTGCCGGCTGTAGTAAAGATCTATGTCCTTACAGTACTGTGCCGGCTGTAGTAAAGGTCTGTGTCCTTACAGTAACATGCCGACTGTGGTAAAGATCTGTGTCCTTACAGTACCATGCCGGCTGTAGTAAAAATCTGTGTCCTTACAGTACGATCCCAGCTGTAGTAAACATCTGTGTCATTACTGTACGATGCCGGCTGTAGTAAAGATCTGTGTCCTCAAGGTACCTTGCCGGCTGTAGTAAAGATCTCTGGCCTTACAGTACGATGCCGGCTGTAGTAAAGATCTCTGGCCTTACAGTACGATGCCGGCTGTAGTAAAGATCTATGTCCTTACAGTACCATGCCGTCTGTAGTAAAGATCTGTGTCCTTACAGTACCATGCCGGCTGTAGTAAAGATTTGTCTCCTCACAGTACCATGCCGGCTGTAGTAAAGATCTCTGGCCTTACAGTATAATGCCAGCTGTAGTAAAGATCTGTGTCCTTACAGTACGATGCCGGCTGTAGTAAAGATCTGTGTCCTCACAGTACCATGCCGGCTGTAGTAAAGATCTCTGGCCTTACAGTACAATGCCGGCTGTAGTAAAGATCTGTGTCCACACAGTACCATGCCGGCTGTAGTAAAGATCTCTGGCCTTACAGTACGATGCCGGCTGTAGTAAAGATCTGTGTCCTCACAGTACCATGCCGGCTGTAGTAAAGATCTCTGGCCTTACAGTACAATGCCGGCTGTAGTAAATATCTGTGTCCTCACAGTACCATGCCGTCTGTAGTAAAGATCTCTGGCCTTACAGTACGATGCCGGCTGTAGTAAAGATCTGTGTCCTCACAGTACGATGCCGGCTGTAGTATAGATCTCTGGCCTTACAGTACCATGCCGGCTGTAGTACAGATCTGTGTCCTTACAGTACGATCCCGGCTGTAGTAAAGATCTGTGTCCTTACAGTTCGTTGCCGGGTGTAATAAAGATCTGTGTCCTTACAGTACCATACCGGCTGTAGTAAAGATCTGTGTCCTCACAGTACCATGCCAGCTGTATTAAGATCTGTGTCCTTACAGTACCATACCGGCTGTAATAAAGATCTGTGTCCTTACAGTACTGTGCCGGCTGTAGTAAAGATCTGTGTCCTTACAGTACTGTGCCGGCTGTAGTAAAGATCTATGTCCTGACAGTACTGTGCCAGCTGTAGTAAAGATCTATGTCCTTACAGTACTGTGCCGGCTGTAGTAAAGATCTGTGTCCTTACAGTAACATGCCGACTGTGGTAAAGATCTGTGTCCTTACAGTACCATGCCGGCTGTAGTAAAAATCTCTGTCCTTACAGTACGATCCCAGCTGTAGTAAAGATCTGTGTCCTTACAGTACGATGCCGGCTGTAGTCAAGATCTGTGTCCTCAAGGTACCATGCCGGCTATAGTAAAGATCTCTGGCCTTACAGTACGATGCCGGCTGTAGTAAAGATCTCTGGCCTTACAGTACGATGCCGGCTGTAGTAAAGATCTATGTCCTTACAGTACCATGCCGGCTGTATTAAGATCTGTGTCCTTACAGTACCATGCCGGCTGTAGTAAAGATCTGTGTCCTCACAGTACCATGCCGGCTGTAGTAAAGATCTCTGGCCTTACAGTGCGATGCCGTCTGTAGTAAAGATCTCTGGCCTTACAGTACCATGCCGGCTGTAGTAAAGATCTCTGGCCTTACAGTGCGATGCCGGCTGTAGTAAAGATCTCTGGCCTTACAGTACGATGCCGGCTGCAGTAAAGATCTGTGTCCTCACAGTACCATGCCGGCTGTAGTAAAGATCTGTGTCCTTACAGTACGATGCCGGCTGTAGTAAAGATCTGTGTCCTCACAGTACCATGCCGGCTGTAGTAAAGATCTCTGGCCTTACAGTACGATGCCGGCTGTAGTAAAGATCTGTGTCCTCACAGTACCATGCCGGCTGTAGTAAAGATCTCTGGCCTTACAGTACGATGCCGGCTGTAGTAAAGATCTGTGTCCTCACAGTACGATGCCGGCTGCAGTAAAGATCTCTGGCCTTACAGTACCATGCCGGGTGTAGTACAGATCTGTGACCTTACAGTACCATACCGGCTGTAATAAAGATCTGTGTCCTTACAGTACCATACCGGCTGTAGTAAAGATCTGTGTCCTCACAGTACCATGCCGGCTGTAGTAAAGATCTCTGGCCTTACTGTACCATGCCGGCTGTAGTAAAGATCTGTGTCCTTACAGTACCATACCAGCTGTAATAAAGATCTGTGTCCTTACAGTACCATACCGGCTGTAGTAAATATCTGTGTCCTTACTGTACCATGCCAGCTGTAGTAAAGATTTCTGTCCTTACAGTACGATGCCGGCTGTAGTAAAGATATCTGTCCTTACAGTATGATGCCAGCTGTAGTAATGATCTGTGTCCTTACTGTACGATGCCGGCTGTAGTAAAGATTTCTTTCCTTACAGTACAATGCCGGATGTAATAATGATCTGTGTCCTTAGAGTTCGGTGCCGGCTGTAGTAAAGATCTGTGTCCTTACAGTACAATGCCGGCTGTAGTAAAGAACTGTGGCCTTACGGTACGATGACGGCTGTAGTAAAGATGTGTGCCCTTACGGTTCCATGCTGGTTGGAGTAACGATCTCTGGTCTTACAGTACTATGCCAGCTGTAGTAAAGATCTATGTCCTTACAGTACGATGCCGGCTGTAGTAAAGATCTGTGTCCTTACAGTACTGTGCCGGCTGCAGTAAAGATCTGTGTCCTTACAGTAACATGCCGACTGTGGTAAAGATCTGTGTCCTCACAGTACCATGCCGGCTGTAGTAAAAATCTGTGTCCTTACAGTACGATCCCAGCTGTAGTAAAGATCTGTGTCATTACAGTACGATGCCGGCTATAGTAAAGATCTGTGTCCTCAAGGTACCATGCCGGCTGTAGTAAAGATCTCTGGCCTTACAGTACGATGCCGGCTGTAGTAAAGATCTCTGGCCTTACAGTACGATGCCGGCTGTAGTAAAGATCTATGTCCTTACAGTACCATGCCGGCTGTAGTAAAGATCTGTGTCCTTACAGTACGTTGCCGGCTGTAGTAAAGATCTATGTCCTTACAGTACTGTGCCGGCTGTAGTAAAGATCTGTGTCCTTACAGTACTGTGACGGCTGTAGTAAAGATCTGTGTCCTTACAGTAACATGCCGACTGTGGTAAAGATCTGTGTCCTTACAGTACCATGCCGGCTGTAGTAAAAATCTGTGTCCTTACAGTACGATCCCAGCTGTAGTAAAGATCTGTGTCATTACAGTACGATGCCGGCTGTAGTAAAGATCTGTGTCCTTACAGTACTGTGACGGCTGTAGTAAAGATCTGGGTCCTTACAGTTCGGTGCCGGCTGTAGTAAAGATCTGTGTCCTTACAGAACTGTGCCGGCTGTAGTAAAGATCTGTGTCCTTACTGTTCTGTACCGGCTGTAGTAAAGATCTATGTCCTTACAGTACTGTGCCGGCTGTAGTAAAGATCTATGTCCTTACAGTACTGTGCCGGCTGTAGTAAAGGTCTGTGTCCTTACAGTAACATGCCGACTGTGGTAAAGATCTGTGTCCTTACAGTACCATGCCGGCTGTAGTAAAAATCTGTGTCCTTACAGTACGATCCCAGCTGTAGTAAACATCTGTGTCATTACAGTACGATGCCGGCTGTAGTAAAGATCTGTGTCCTCAAGGTACCATGCCGGCTGTAGTAAAGATCTCTGGCCTTACAGTACGATGCCGGCTGTAGTAAAGATCTCTGGCCTTACAGTACGATGCCGGCTGTAGTAAAGATCTATGTCCTTACAGTACCATGCCGGCTGTAGTAAAGATCTGTGTCCTTACAGTATCATGCCGGCTGTAGTAAAGATTTGTCTCCTCACAGTACCATGCCGGCTGTAGTAAAGATCTATGTCCTTACAGTACCATGCCGGCTGTAGTAAAGATCTGTGTCCTTACAGTTCCATGCCGGCTGTAGTAAAGATCTATGTCCTGACAGTACTGTGCCGGCTGTAGTAAAGATCTATGTCCTTACAGTACTGTGCCGGCTGTAGTAAAGATCTATGTCCTGACAGTACTGTGCCGGCTGTAGTAAAGATCTCTGGCCTTACAGTGTGATGCCGGCTGCAGTAAAGATCTGTGTCCTTTCAGTACCATGCCGGCTGTAGTAAAGATCTGTGTCCTTACAGTACTGTGCCGGCTGTAGTAAAGATCTATGTCCTGACAGTACTGTGCCAGCTGTAGTAAAGATCTATGTCCTTACAGTACTGTGCCGGCTGTAGTAAAGATCTGTGTCCTTACAGTAACATGCCGACTGTGGTAAAGATCTGTGTCCTTACAGTACCATGCCGGCTGTAGTAAAAATCTGTGTCCTTACAGTACGATCCCAGCTGTAGTAAAGATCTGTGTCCTTACAGTACGATGCCGGCTGTAGTCAAGATCTGTGTCCTCAAGGTACCATGCCGGCTATAGTAAAGATCTCTGGCCTTACAGTACGATGCCGGCTGTAGTAAAGATCTCTGGCCTTACAGTACGATGCCGGCTGTAGTAAAGATCTATGTCCTTACAGTACCATGCCGGCTGTATTAAGATCTGTGTCCTTACAGTACCATGCCGGCTGTAGTAAAGATCTGTGTCCTCACAGTACCATGCCGGCTGTAGTAAAGATCTCTGGCCTTACAGTACGATGCCGGCTGCAGTAAAGATCTGTGTCCTTTCAGTACCATGCCGGCTGTAGTAAAGATCTGTGTCCTTACAGTACTGTGCCGGCTGTAGTCAAGATCTATGTCCTGACAGTACTGTGCCAGCTGTAGTAAAGATCTATGTCCTTACAGTACTGTGCCGGCTGTAGTAAAGATCTGTGTCCTTACAGTAACATGCCGACTGTGGTAAAGATCTGTGTCCTTACAGTACCATGCCGGCTGTAGTAAAAATCTGTGTCCTTACAGTACGATCCCAGCTGTAGTAAAGATCTCTGGCCTTACAGTACGATGCCGGCTGTAGTAAAGATCTATGTCCTTACAGTACCATGCCGGCTGTAGTAAAGATCTGTGTCCTTACAGTATCATGCCGGCTGTAGTAAAGATTTGTCTCCTCACAGTACCATGCCGGCTGTAGTAAAGATCTATGTCCTTACAGTACCATGCCGGCTGTAGTAAAGATCTGTGTCCTTACAGTTCCATGCCGGCTGTAGTAAAGATCTATGTCCTGACAGTACTGTGCCGGCTGTAGTAAAGATCTATGTCCTTACAGTACTGTGCCGGCTGTAGTAAAGATCTATGTCCTGACAGTACTGTGCCGGCTGTAGTAAAGATCTCTGGCCTTACAGTGTGATGCCGGCTGCAGTAAAGATCTGTGTCCTTTCAGTACCATGCCGGCTGTAGTAAAGATCTGTGTCCTTACAGTACTGTGCCGGCTGTAGTAAAGATCTATGTCCTGACAGTACTGTGCCAGCTGTAGTAAAGATCTATGTCCTTACAGTACTGTGCCGGCTGTAGTAAAGATCTGTGTCCTTACAGTAACATGCCGACTGTGGTAAAGATCTGTGTCCTTACAGTACCATGCCGGCTGTAGTAAAAATCTGTGTCCTTACAGTACGATCCCAGCTGTAGTAAAGATCTGTGTCCTTACAGTACGATGCCGGCTGTAGTCAAGATCTGTGTCCTCAAGGTACCATGCCGGCTATAGTAAAGATCTCTGGCCTTACAGTACGATGCCGGCTGTAGTAAAGATCTCTGGCCTTACAGTACGATGCCGGCTGTAGTAAAGATCTATGTCCTTACAGTACCATGCCGGCTGTATTAAGATCTGTGTCCTTACAGTACCATGCCGGCTGTAGTAAAGATCTGTGTCCTTACAGTACCATGCCGGCTGTAGTAAAGATCTGTGTCCTTACAGTACTGTGCCGGCTGTAGTAAAGATCTATGTCCTGACAGTACTGTGCCAGCTGTAGTAAAGATCTATGTCCTTACAGTACTGTGCCGGCTGTAGTAAAGATCTGTGTCCTTACAGTAACATGCCGACTGTGGTAAAGATCTGTGTCCTTACAGTACCATGCCGGCTGTAGTAAAAATCTGTGTCCTTACAGTACGATCCCAGCTGTAGTAAAGATCTGTGTCCTTACAGTACGATGCCGGCTGTAGTCAAGATCTGTGTCCTCAAGGTACCATGCCGGCTATAGTAAAGATCTCTGGCCTTACAGTACGATGCCGGCTGTAGTAAAGATCTCTGGCCTTACAGTACGATGCCGGCTGTAGTAAAGATCTATGTCCTTACAGTACCATGCCGGCTGTATTAAGATCTGTGTCCTTACAGTACCATGCCGGCTGTAGTAAAGATCTGTGTCCTCACAGTACCATGCCGGCTGTAGTAAAGATCTCTGGCCTTACAGTACGATGCCGGCTGCAGTAAAGATCTGTGTCCTCACAGTAACATGCCGGCTGTAGTAAAGATCTCTGGCCTTACAGTACGATGCCGGCTGCAGTAAAGATCTGTGTCCTCACAGTACCATGCCGGCTGTAGTAAAGATCTCTGGCCTTACAGTACGATGCCGGCTGTAGTAAAGATCTGTGTCCTTGCAGTACTGTGCCGGCTGTAGTAAAGATCTATGTCCTTACAGTACTGTGCCGGCTGTAGTAAAGATCTATGTCCTTACAGTACTGTGCCGGCTGTAGTAAAGATCTGTGTCCTTACAGTAACATGCCGACTGTGGTAAAGATCTGTGTCCTTACAGTACCATGCCGGCTGTAGTAAAAATCTGTGTCCTTACAGTACGATCCCAGCTGTAGTAAAGATCTGTGTCCTTACAGTACGATGCCGGCTGTAGTAAAGATCTGTGTCCTCAAGGTACCATGCCGGCTATAGTAAAGATCTCTGGCCTTACAGTACGATGCCGGCTGTAGTAAAGATCTATGTCCTTACAGTACCATGCCGGCTGTAGTAAAGATCTGTGTCCTTACAGTACCATGCCGGCTGTAGTAAAGATTTGTCTCCTCACAGTACCATGCCGGCTGTAGTAAAGATCTATGTCCTTACAGTACCATGCCGGCTGTAGTAAAGATCTGTGTCCTTACAGTTCCATGCCGGCTGTAGTAAAGATCTATGTCCTGACAGTACTGTGCCGGCTGTAGTAAAGATCTATGTCCTTACAGTACTGTGCCGGCTGTAGTAAAGATCTATGTCCTGACAGTACTGTGCCGGCTGTAGTAAAGATCTCTGGCCTTACAGTGTGATGCCGGCTGCAGTAAAGATCTGTGTCCTTTCAGTACCATGCCGGCTGTAGTAAAGATCTGTGTCCTTACAGTACTGTGCCGGCTGTAGTAAAGATCTATGTCCTGACAGTACTGTGCCAGCTGTAGTAAAGATCTATGTCCTTACAGTACTGTGCCGGCTGTAGTAAAGATCTGTGTCCTTACAGTAACATGCCGACTGTGGTAAAGATCTGTGTCCTTACAGTACCATGCCGGCTGTAGTAAAAATCTGTGTCCTTACAGTACGATCCCAGCTGTAGTAAAGATCTGTGTCCTTACAGTACGATGCCGGCTGTAGTCAAGATCTGTGTCCTCAAGGTACCATGCCGGCTATAGTAAAGATCTCTGGCCTTACAGTACGATGCCGGCTGTAGTAAAGATCTCTGGCCTTACAGTACGATGCCGGCTGTAGTAAAGATCTATGTCCTTACAGTACCATGCCGGCTGTATTAAGATCTGTGTCCTTACAGTACCATGCCGGCTGTAGTAAAGATCTGTGTCCTTACAGTACCATGCCGGCTGTAGTAAAGATCTGTGTCCTTACAGTACTGTGCCGGCTGTAGTAAAGATCTATGTCCTGACAGTACTGTGCCAGCTGTAGTAAAGATCTATGTCCTTACAGTACTGTGCCGGCTGTAGTAAAGATCTGTGTCCTTACAGTAACATGCCGACTGTGGTAAAGATCTGTGTCCTTACAGTACCATGCCGGCTGTAGTAAAAATCTGTGTCCTTACAGTACGATCCCAGCTGTAGTAAAGATCTGTGTCCTTACAGTACGATGCCGGCTGTAGTCAAGATCTGTGTCCTCAAGGTACCATGCCGGCTATAGTAAAGATCTCTGGCCTTACAGTACGATGCCGGCTGTAGTAAAGATCTCTGGCCTTACAGTACGATGCCGGCTGTAGTAAAGATCTATGTCCTTACAGTACCATGCTGGCTGTATTAAGATCTGTGTCCTTACAGTACCATGCCGGCTGTAGTAAAGATCTGTGTCCTCACAGTACCATGCCGGCTGTAGTAAAGATCTCTGGCCTTACAGTACGATGCCGGCTGCAGTAAAGATCTGTGTCCTCACAGTAACATGCCGGCTGTAGTAAAGATCTCTGGCCTTACAGTACGATGCCGGCTGCAGTAAAGATCTGTGTCCTCACAGTACCATGCCGGCTGTAGTAAAGATCTCTGGCCTTACAGTACGATGCCGGCTGTAGTAAAGATCTGTGTCCTTGCAGTACTGTGCCGGCTGTAGTAAAGATCTATGTCCTTACAGTACTGTGCCGGCTGTAGTAAAGATCTATGTCCTTACAGTACTGTGCCGGCTGTAGTAAAGATCTGTGTCCTTACAGTAACATGCCGACTGTGGTAAAGATCTGTGTCCTTACAGTACCATGCCGGCTGTAGTAAAAATCTGTGTCCTTACAGTACGATCCCAGCTGTAGTAAAGATCTGTGTCCTTACAGTACGATGCCGGCTGTAGTAAAGATCTGTGTCCTCAAGGTACCATGCCGGCTATAGTAAAGATCTCTGGCCTTACAGTACGATGCCGGCTGTAGTAAAGATCTATGTCCTTACAGTACCATGCCGGCTGTAGTAAAGATCTGTGTCCTTACAGTACCATGCCGGCTGTAGTAAAGATCTGTGTCTTCCCAGTAGCATGCCGGCTGTAGTAAAGATCTCTGGCCTTACAGTACGATGTCGGCTGTAGTAAAGATCTATGTCCTTACAGTACCATGCCGGCTGTAGTAAAGATCTGTGTCCTTACAGTACCATGCCGGCTGTAGTAAAGATCTCTGGCCTTACCGTTCGGTGCCGGCTGTAGTAAAGATCTGTGTCCTTACAGTACGATGCCTGCTGTAGTAAAGATCTCTGGCCTTACCGTTCGGTGCCGGCTGTAGTAAAGATCTGTGTCCTTACAGTACCATGCTGGGTGTAGTAAAGATGTGTGTCCTTACAGTTCGGTGCCGGCTGTAGTAAAGATCTGTGTCCTTACAGTACCATGCTGGGTGTAGTAAAGATGTGTGTCCTTACAGTTCAGTGCCGGCTGTAGTAAAGATCTCTGGCCTTACCGTTCGGTGCCGGCTGTAGTAAAGATCTGTGTCCTTACAGTACCATGCTGGGTGTAGTAAAGATGTGTGTCCTTACAGTTCAGTGCCGGCTGTAGTAAAGATGTCTGGCCTTACCGTTCGGTGCCGGCTGTAGTAAAGATCTGTGTCCTTACAGTACCATGCTGGGTGTAGTAAAGATGTGTGTCCTTACAGTTCGGTGCCGGCTGTAGTAAAGATCTGTGTCCTTACAGTACCATGCTGGGTGTAGTAAAGATGTGTGTCCTTACAGTTCAGTGCCGGCTGTAGTAAAGATGTCTGGCCTTACCGTTCGGTGCCGGCTGTAGTAAAGATCTGTGTCCTTACAGTACCATGCTGGGTGTGGTAAAGATGTGTGTCCTTACAGTTCGGTGCCGGCTGTAGTAAAGATCTGTGTCCTTACAGTACCATGCCGGCTGCCGTAAAGATCTGTGTCCTTTCAGTACCATGCCGGCTGTAGTAAAGATCTGTGTCCTTACAGTACCATGCCGGCTGTAGTAAAGATCTGTGTCCTTACAGTACGATGCCAGCTGTAGTAAAGATCTGTGTCCTTACAGTACCGCCGGCTGTAGTAAAGGTCTGTGTCCTTTCAGTACGATGCCGGCTGTAGTAAAGATCTGTGTCCTTTCAGTACCATGCCGGCTGTAGTAAAGATCTGTGTCCTTTCAGTTCCATGCCGGCTGTAGTAAAGATCTGTGTCTTTACCGTTCTGTGCCGGCTGTTGTAATGATCTCTGGCCTTACAGTACGATGCCGGCTGCAGTAAAGATCTGTGTCCTTACAGTACCATGCCGGCAGTAGTAAGGATCTGTTTACTTACAGTATGTATCCGGTTGTAGTAAAGATCTGTGTACTTTCTGTACCATGCCGGCTGTAGTAAAGATCTCTGGCCTTACAGTACGATGCCGGCTGCAGTAAAGATCTATGTCCTAACAGTACGATGTCAGCTGTAGTAATTATCTCTGGCCTTACAGTACAATCCCGGCTGTAGTAAAGCTCTGTGTCCTTACAGTATGATGCCGGCTGCAGTAAAGGTCTGTGTCCATACAGTACCATTCCAGCTGTAGTAAAGATCTCTGGTCTTACAGTACAATGCCGGCTGTAGTAAGGATCTGTTTACTTACAGTATGAATCCGGCTGTAGTAAAGATCTGTGTCCTTACAGTACGATGCCGGCTGTAATAAAGATATTTGTCTTTACAGTACGATACCGGCTGTAGTAAAGATCTGTGGCCTTACATTTCGATGCCGGCTGTAATAAATATCAGTGTCCTTACAGTACGATGCCGGCTGTAGTAAAGATCTATGTCCTAACAGTACGATGTCAGCTGTAGTAATTATCTCTGGCCTTACAGTACGATCCTGGCTGTAGTAAAGTTCTCTGGTCTTACAGTTCAATGCCGGCTGTAGTAAAGACCTGTGTCCTTACAGTACAATCCCGGCTGTAGTAAAGCTCTGTGTCCTTACAGTACGATGCCGGCTGCAGTAAAGGTCTGTGTCCATACAGTACCATTCCAGCTGTAGTAAAGATCTGTGTCCTTACAGTACGATGCCAGCTGTAGTAAAGGTCCCTGGTCTTACAGTACTATGCTGGCTGTAGTAAAGATCTCTGGTGTTACAATACAATCCCGACTGTAGTAAAGATCTTTGTCCTTACAGTACGATCCCAGCTGTAGTAAAGATCTGTGTCCTTACAGTTCAGAGCCGGCTGTAGTAAAGATCTCTTGCCTTACAGTACGATGCCGGCTGTAGTAAGGATCTGTTTACTTACAGTATGAATCCGGCTGTAGTAAAGATCTGTGTCCATACAGTACGATCCCGTCTGTAGTAAAGATCTCTGGCCTTACAGTACGATGCCGGCTGTAGTAAAGATCTGTGTCCTTTCAGTACGATGCCGGCTGTAGTAAAGATCTGTGTCCTTTCAGTACGATGCCGGTTGTAGTAAAGATCTGTGTCCTTTCAGTACGATGCCGGCTGTAGTAAAGATCTGTGTCCTTAAAGTACGATGCCGGCTGTAGTAAAGATCTGTGTCCTTTCAGTACCATGCCGGCTGTAGTAAAGATCTGTGACCTTTCAGTACGATGCCGGCTGTAGTAAAGATCTGTGTCCTTTCAGTACCATGCCGGCTGTAGTAAAGATCTGTGTCCTTTCAGTACCATGCCGGCTGTAGTAAAGATCTGTGTCCTTACAGTACCATGCCGGCTGTAGTAAAGATCTATGTCCTAACAGTACGATGTCAGCTGTAGTAAAGATCTGTGTCCTTACAGTATGATGCCGGCTGTAGTAAAGATCTGTGTCCTTACAGTTCAGTGCCGGCTGTAATAAAGTTCTCTGGTCTTACAGTACGATGCCGGCTGTAGTAAAGATCTCTGGCCTTACAGTACAATCCCGGCTGTAGTAAAGCTCTGTGTCCTTACAGTATGATGCCGGCTGCAGTAAAGGTCTGTGTCCATACAGTACGATCCTTGCTGTAGTAAAGATCTTTGTCCTTACAGTACGATGCCGGCTGTAGTAAAGGTCTCTGGTCTTACAATACAATACCGACTGTAGTAAAGATCTTTGTCCTTACAGTACGATCCCAGCAGTAGTAAAGATCTGTGTCCTTACAGTTCAGTGCCGGTTGTAGTAAAGATCTCTGGCCTTACAGTACGATGCCGGGTGTAATAAAGATCTGTGTCCTTACAGTACGATGCCTGCTGTAGTAAAGATCTCTGGCCTTACCGTTCGGTGCCGGCTGTAGTAAAGATCTGTGTCCTTACAGTACCATGCTGGGTGTAGTAAAGATGTGTGTCCTTACAGTTCGGTGCCGGCTGTAGTAAAGATCTGTGTCCTTACAGTACCATGCTGGGTGTAGTAAAGATGTGTGTCCTTACAGTTCAGTGCCGGCTGTAGTAAAGATGTCTGGCCTTACCGTTCGGTGCCGGCTGTAGTAAAGATCTGTGTCCTTACAGTACCATGCTGGGTGTAGTAAAGATGTGTGTCCTTACAGTTCGGTGCCGGCTGTAGTAAAGATCTGTGTCCTTACAGTACCATGCCGGCTGTAGTAAAGATCTGTGTCCTTACAGTTCGGTGCCGGCTGTAGTAAAGATCTGTGTCTTTACTGTACGATGCCGGCTGCAGTACAGATGTGTGTCCTTACAGTTCGGTGCCGGCTGTAATAAAGATGTGTGTCCTTACAGTTCGGTGCCGGCTGTAGTAAAGATCTGTGTCCTTACAGTACCGTGCCGGCTGTAGTAAAGATCTGTGTCTTTACAGTTCGGTGCCGGCTGTAGTAAAGATGTGTGTCCTTACAGTTCGGTGCAGGCTGTAGTAAAGATCTGTGTCCTTACAGTTCGGTGCCGGCTGTAGTAAAGATCTGTGTCCTTACAGTACCATGCCGGCTGTAGTAAAGATCTGTGTCCTTACAGTTCGGTGCCGGCTGTAGTAAAGATCTGTCTCCTTACAGTTCGGTGCCGGCTGTAGTAAAGATCTCTGCCCTTACAGTTCGGTGCCGGCTGTAGTAAAGATCTGTGTCCTTACAGTTCGGTGCTGGCTGTAGTAAAGATCTGTGTCCTTACAGTACCATGCCGGACATAGTAAAGATGTGTGTCCTTGCAGTTCAGTGCCGGCTGTAGTAAAGATCTGTGTCTTTACAGTACGATGCCGGCTGTAGTAAAGATCTGTGTCCTTACAGTTCGGTGCCGGCTGTAGTAAAGATCTGTGTCCTTACAGTACCGTGCCGGCTGTAGTAAAGATCTGTGTCTTTACAGTTCGGTGCCGGCTGTAGTAAAGATGTGTGTCCTTACAGTTCGGTGCCGGCTGTAGTAAAGATCTGTGTCCTTACAGTTCGGTGCCGGCTGTAGTAAAGATCTGTGTCCTTACAGTACCATGCCGGCTGTAGTAAAGATCTGTGTCCTTACAGTTCGGTGCCGGCTGTAGTAAAGATCTGTCTCCTTACAGTTCGGTGCCGGCTGTAGTAAAGATCTCTGCCCTTACAGTTCGGTGCCGGTTGTAGTAAAGATCTGTGTCCTTACAGTTCGGTGCCGGCTGTAGTAAAGATCTGTGTCCTTACAGTACCATGCCGGCTGTAGTAAAGATGTGTGTCCTTGCAGTTCAGTGCCGGCTGTAGTAAAGATCTGTGTCTTTACAGTACGATGCCGGCTGTAGTAAAGATCTGTGTCCTTACAGTTCAGTGCCGGCTGTAGTAAAGATCTGTGTCCTTACAGTACCATGCCGGCTGTAGTAAAGATCTATGTCCTAACAGTACGATGTCAGCTGTAGTAAAGATCTGTGTCCTTACAGTATGATGCCGGCTGTAGTAAAGATCTGTGTCCTTACAGTTCAGTGCCGGCTGTAGTAAAGTTCTCTGGTCTTACAGTACGATGCCGGCTGTAGTAAAGATCTCTGGCCTTACAGTACAATCCCGGCTGCAGTAAAGGTCTGTGTCCATACAGTACGATCCTTGCTGTAGTAAAGATCTTTGTCCTTACAGTACGATGCCGGCTGTAGTAAAGGTCTCTGGTCTTACAATACAATCCCGACTGTAGTAAAGATCTTTGTCCTTACAGTACGATCCCAGCAGTAGTAAAGATCTGTGTCCTTACAGTTCAGTGCCGGTTGTAGTAAAGATCTCTGGCCTTACAGTACGATGCCGGCTGTAATAAAGATCTGTGTCCTTACAGTACGATGCCTGCTGTAGTAAAGATCTCTGGCCTTACCGTTCGGTGCCGGCTGTAGTAAAGATCTGTGTCCTTACAGTACCATGCTGGGTGTAGTAAAGATGTGTGTCCTTACAGTTCGGTGCCGGCTGTAGTAAAGATCTGTGTCCTTACAGTACCATGCTGGGTGTAGTAAAGATGTGTGTCCTTACAGTTCAGTGCCGGCTGTAGTAAAGATCTCTGGCCTTACCGTTCGGTGCCGGCTGTAGTAAAGTTCTGTGTCCTTACAGTACCATGCTGGGTGTAGTAAATATGTGTGTCCTTACAGTTCGGTGCCGGCTGTAGTAAAGATCTGTGTCCTTACAGTACCATGCCGGCTGTAGTAAAGGTCTGTGTCCTTACAGTTCGGTGCCGGCTGTAGTAAAGATCTGTGTCCTTACAGTACCATGCTGGGTGTAGTAAAGATGTGTGTCCTTACAGTTCAGTGCCGGCTGTAGTAAAGATCTCTGGCCTTACCGTTCGGTGCCGGCTGTAGTAAAGATCTGTGTCCTTACAGTACCATGCTGGGTGTGGTAAAGATGTGTGTCCTTACAGTTCGGTGCCGGCTGTAGTAAAGATCTGTGTCCTTACAGTACCATGCCGGCTGTAGTAAAGATCTCTGGTGTTACAATACAATCCCGACTGTAGTAAAGATCTTTGTCCTTACAGTACGATCCCAGCTGTAGTAAAGATCTGTGTCCTTACAGTTCAGTGCCGGCTGTAGTAAAGATCTCTTGCCTTACAGTACGATGCCGGCTGTAGTAAGGATCTGTTTACTTACAGTATGAATCCGGCTGTAGTAAAGATCTGTGTCCATACAGTACGATCCCGTCTGTAGTAAAGATCTCTGGCCTTACAGTACGATGCCGGCTGTAGTAAAGATCTGTGTCCTTTCAGTACGATGCCGGCTGTAGTAAAGATCTGTGTCCTTTCAGTACGATGCCGGTTGTAGTAAAGATCTGTGTCCTTTCAGTACGATGCCGGCTGTAGTAAAGATCTGTGTCCTTTCAGTACGATGCCGGCTGTAGTAAAGATCTGTGTCCTTACAGTACGATGCCGGCTGTAGTAAAGATCTGTGTCCTTACAGTACGATGCCGGCTGTAGTTAAGATCTGTGTCCTTTCAGTACGATGCCGGCTGTAGTAAAGATCTGTGTCCTTAAAGTACGATGCCGGGTGTAGTAAAGATCTGTGTCCTTTCAGTACCATGCCGGCTGTAGTAAAGATCTGTTACCTTTCAGTACGATGCCTGCTGTAGTAAAGATCTGTGTCCTTTCAGTACCATGCCGGCTGTAGTAAAGATCTGTGTCCTTTCAGTACCATGCCGGCTGTAGTAAAGATCTGTGTCCTTACAGTACGATGCCGGCTGTAGTAAAGATCTATGTCCTAACAGTACGATGTCAGCTGTAGTAAAGATCTGTGTCCTTACAGTATGATGCCGGCTGTAGTAAAGATCTGTGTCCTTACAGTTCAGTGCCGGCTGTAGTAAAGTTCTCTGGTCTTACAGTACGATGCCGGCTGTAGTAAAGATCTCTGGCCTTACAGTACAATCCCGGCTGTAGTAAAGCTCTGTGTCCTTACAGTACGATGCCGGCTGCAGTAAAGGTCTGTGTCCATACAGTACGATGCCGGCTGTAGTAAAGATCTGTGTCCTTACAGTACGATGCCGGCTGTAGTAAAGGTCTCTGGTCTTACAATACAATACCGACTGTAGTAAAGATCTTTGTCCTTACAGTACGATCCCAGCAGTAGTAAAGATCTGTGTCCTTACAGTTCAGTGCCGGTTGTAGTAAAGATCTCTGGCCTTACAGTACGATGCCGGCTGTAATAAAGATCTGTGTCCTTACAGTACGATGCCTGCTGTAGTAAAGATCTCTGGCCTTACCGTTCGGTGCCGGCTGTAGTAAAGATCTGTGTCCTTACAGTACCATGCTGGGTGTAGTAAAGATGTGTGTCCTTACAGTTCGGTGCCGGCTGTAGTAAAGATCTGTGTCCTTACAGTACCATGCTGGGTGTAGTAAAGATGTGTGTCCTTACAGTTCAGTGCCGGCTGTAGTAAAGATCTCTGGCCTTACCGTTCGGTGCCGGCTGTAGTAAAGATCTGTGTCCTTACAGTACCATGCTGGGTGTAGTAAAGATGTGTGTCCTTACAGTTCGGTGCCGGCTGTAGTAAAGATCTGTGTCCTTACAGTACCATGCCGGCTGTAGTAAAGATCTATGTCCTTACAGTTCGGTGCCGGCTGTAGTAAAGATCTGTGTCCTTACAGTACCATGCTGGGTGTAGTAAAGATGTGTGTCCTTACAGTTCAGTGCCGGCTGTAGTAAAGATCTCTGGCCTTACCGTTCGGTGCCGGCTGTAGTAAAGATCTGTGTCCTTACAGTACAATGCTGGGTGTAGTAAAGATGTGTGTCCTTACAGTTCGGTGCCGGCTGTAGTAAAGATCTGTGTCCTTACAGTACCATGCCGGCTGTAGTAAAGATCTGTGTCCTTACAGTTCGGTGCCGGCTGTAGTAAAGATCTGTGTCTTTACTGTACGATGCCGGCTGCAGTAAAGATGTGTGTCCTTACAGTTCGGTGCCGGCTGTAATAAAGATGTGTGTCCTTACAGTTCGGTGCCGGCTGTAGTAAAGATCTGTGTCCTTACAGTACCGTGCCGGCTGTAGTAAAGATCTGTGTCTTTACCGTTCGGTGCCGGCTGTAGTAAAGATGTGTGTCCTTACAGTTCGGTGCCGGCTGTAGTAAAGATCTGTGTCCTTACAGTTCGGTGCCGGCTGTAGTAAAGATCTGTGTCCTTACAGTACCATGCCGGCTGTAGTAAAGATCTGTGTCCTTACAGTTCGGTGCCGGCTGTAGTAAAGATCTGTCTCCTTACAGTTCGGTGCCGGCTGTAGTAAAGATCTCTGCCCTTACAGTTCGGTGCCGGCTGTAGTAAAGATCTGTGTCCTTACAGTTCGGTGCTGGCTGTAGTAAAGATCTGTGTCCTTACAGTACCATGCCGGCTGTAGTAAAGATGTGTGTCCTTGCAGTTCAGTGCCGGCTGTAGTAAAGATCTGTGTCTTTACAGTACGATGCCGGCTGTAGTAAAGATCTGTGTCCTTACAGTTCGGTGCCGGCTGTAGTAAAGATCTGTGTCCTTACAGTACTGTGCCGGCTGTAGTAAAGATCTGTGTCTTTACAGTTCGGTGCCGGCTGTAGTAAAGATCTGTGTCCTTACAGTTCGGTGCCGGCTGTAGTAAAGATCTGTGTCCTTACAGTTCGGTGCCGGCTGTAGTAAAGATCTGTGTCCTTACAGTACCATGCCGGCTGTAGTAAAGATCTGTATCCTTACAGTTCGGTGCCGGCTGTAGTAAAGATCTGTCTCCTTACAGTTCGGTGCCGGCTGTAGTAAAGATCTCTGCCCTTACAGTTCGGTGCCGGTTGTAGTAAAGATCTGTGTCCTTACAGTTCGGTGCCGGCTGTAGTAAAGATCTGTGTCCTTACAGTACCATGCCGGCTGTAGTAAAGATGTGTGTCCTTGCAGTTCAGTGCCGGCTGTAGTAAAGATCTGTGTCTTTACAGTACGATGCCGGCTGTAGTAAAGATCTGTGTCCTTACAGTTCGGTGCCGGCTGTAGTAAAGATCTGTGTCCTTACAGTACCATGCCGGCTGTAGTAAAGATCTATGTCCTAACAGTACGATGTCAGCTGTAGTAAAGATCTGTGTCCTTACAGTATGATGCCGGCTGTAGTAAAGATCTGTGTCCTTACAGTTCAGTGCCGGCTGTAGTAAAGTTCTCTGGTCTTACAGTACGATGCCGGCTGTAGTAAAGATCTCTGGCCTTACAGTACAATCCCGGCTGTAGTAAAGCTCTGTGTCCTTACAGTATGATGCCGGCTGCAGTAAAGGTCTGTGTCCATACAGTACGATCCTTGCTGTAGTAAAGATCTTTGTCCTTACAGTACGATGCCGGTTGTAGTAAAGAACTGTGTCCTTTCAGTACGATGCCGGCTGTAGTAAAGATCTGTGTCCTTTCAGTACGATGCCGGCTGTAGTAAAGATCTGTGTCCTTACAGTACGATGCCGGCTGTAGTTAAGATCTGTGTCCTTTCAGTACGATGCCGGCTGTAGTAAAGATCTGTGTCCTTAAAGTACGATGCCGGCTGTAGTAAAGATCTGTGTCCTTTCAGTACCATGCCGGCTGTAGTAAAGATCTGTTACCTTTCAGTACGATGCCGGCTGTAGTAAGGATCTGTGTCCTTTCAGTACCATGCCGGCTGTAGTAAAGATCTGTGTCCTTTCAGTACCATGCCGGCTGTAGTAAAGATCTGTGTCCTTACAGTACGATGCCGGCTGTAGTAAAGATCTATGTCCTAACAGTACGATGTCAGCTGTAGTAAAGATCTGTGTCCTTACAGTATGATGCCGGCTGTAGTAAAGATCTGTGTCCTTACAGTTCGGTGCCGGCTGTAGTAAAGATCTGTGTCCTTACAGTACCATGCCGGCTGTAGTAAAGATCTGTGTCCTTACAGTTCGGTGCCGGCTGTAGTAAAGATCTGTGTCTTTCCTGTACGATGCCGGCTGCAGTAAAGATGTGTGTCCTTACAGTTCGGTGCCGGCTGTAGTAACGATCTGTGTCCTTACAGTTCGGTGCCGGCTGTAGTAAAGATCTGTGTCCTTACAGTACCATGCCGGCTGTAGTAAAGATCTGTGTCCTTACAGTTCGATGCCGGCTGTAGTAAAGATCTGTCTCCTTACAGTTCGGTGCCGGCTGTAGTAAAGATCTCTGCCCTTACAGTTCGGTGCCGGCTGTAGTAAAGATCTGTGTCCTTACAGTTCGGTGCTGGCTGTAGTAAAGATCTGTGTCCTTACAGTACCATGCCGGCTGTAGTAAAGATGTGTGTCCTTGCAGTTCAGTGCCGGCTGTAGTAAAGATCTGTGTCTTTACAGTACGATGCCGGCTGTAGTAAAGATCTGTGTCCTTACAGTTCGGTGCCGGCTGTAGTAAAGATCTGTGTCCTTACAGTACCGTGCCGGCTGTAGTAAAGATCTGTGTCTTTACAGTTCGGTGCCGGCTGTAGTAATGATGTGTGTCCTTACAGTTCGGTGCCGGCTGTAGTAAAGATCTGTGTCCTTACAGTTCGGTGCCGGCTGTAGTAAAGATCTGTGTCCTTACAGTATAATGCCGGCTGTAGTAAAGATCTCTGGCCTTACAGTACAATCCCGGCTGTAGTAAAGCTCTGTGTCCTTACAGTATGATGCCGGCTGCAGTAAAGGTCTGTGTCTTTACAGTACGATGCCGGCTGTAGTAAAGATCTGTGTCCTTACAGTTCGGTGCCGGCTGTAGTAAAGATCTGTGTCCTTACAGTACCATGCCGGCTGTAGTAAAGATCTATGTCCTAACAGTACGATGTCAGCTGTAGTAAAGATCTGTGTCCTTACAGTATGATGCCGGCTGTAGTAAAGATCTGTGTCCTTACAGTTCAGTGCCGGCTGTAGTAAAGTTCTCTGGTCTTACAGTACGATGCCGGCTGTAGTAAAGATCTCTGGCCTTACAGTACAATCCCGGCTGTAGTAAAGCTCTGTGTCCTTACAGTATGATGCCGGCTGCAGTAAAGGTCTGTGTCCATACAGTACGATCCTTGCTGTAGTAAAGATCTTTGTCCTTACAGTACGATGCCAGCTGTAGTTATGGTCTCTGGTCTTACAATACAATCCCGACTGTAGTAAAGATCTTTGTCCTTACAGTACGATCCCAGCAGTAGTAAAGATCTGTGTCCTTACAGTTCAGTGCCGGTTGTAGTAAAGATCTCTGGCCTTACAGTACGATGCCGGCTGTAATAAAGATCTGTGTCCTTACAGTACGATGCCTGCTGTAGTAAAGATCTCTGGCCTTACCGTTCGGTGCCGGCTGTAGTAAAGATCTGTGTCCTTACAGTACCATGCTGGGTGTAGTAAAGATGTGTGTCCTTACAGTTCGGTGCCGGCTGTAGTAAAGATCTGTGTCCTTACAGTACCATGCTGGGTGTAGTAAAGATGTGTGTCCTTACAGTTCAGTGCCGGCTGTAGTAAAGATCTCTGGCCTTACCGTTCGGTGCCGGCTGTAGTAAAGATCTGTGTCCTTACTGTACCATGCTGGGTGTAGTAAAGATGTGTGTCCTTACAGTTCGGTGCCGGCTGTAGTAAAGATCTGTGTCCTTACAGTACCATGCCGGCTGTAGTAAAGATCTGTGTCCTTACAGTTCGGTGCCGGCTGTAGTAAAGATCTGTGTCCTTACAGTACCATGCTGGGTGTAGTAAAGATGTGTGTCCTTACAGTTCAGTGCCGGCTGTAGTAAAGATCTCTGGCCTTACCGTTCGGTGCCGGCTGTAGTAAAGATCTGTGTCCTTACAGTACCATGCTGGGTGTAGTAAAGATGTGTGTCCTTACAGTTCGGTGCCGGCTGTAGTAAAGATCTGTGTCCTTACAGTACCATGCCGGCTGTAGTAAAGATCTGTGTCCTTTCAGTACGATGCCGGCTGTAGTAAAGATCTGTGTCCTTACAGTACCATGCCGGCTGTAGTAAAGATCTGTGTCCTTACAGTACCATGCCGGCTGTAGTAAAGATCTGTGTCCTTACAGTTCGGTGCCGGCTGTAGTAAAGATCTGTGTCTTTACTGTACGATGCCGGCTGCAGTAAAGATGTGTGTCCTTACAGTTCGGTGCCGGCTGTAATAAAGATGTGTGTCCTTACAGTTCGGTGCCGGCTGTAGCAAAGATCTGTGTCCTTACAGTACCGTGCCGGCTGTAGTAAAGATCTGTGTCTTTACAGTTCGGTGCCGGCTGTAGTAAAGATGTGTGTCCTTACAGTTCGGTGCCGGCTGTAGTAACGATCTGTGTCCTTACAGTTCGGTGCCGGCTGTAGTAAAGATCTGTGTCCTTACAGTACCATGCCGGCTGTAGTAAAGATCTGTGTCCTTACAGTTCGGTGCCGGCTGTAGTAAAGATCTGTCTCCTTACAGTTCGGTGCCGGCTGTAGTAAAGATCTCTGCCCTTACAGTTCGGTGCCGGCTGTAGTAAAGATCTGTGTCCTTACAGTTCGGTGCTGGCTGTAGTAAAGATCTGTGTCCTTACAGTACCATGCCGGCTGTAGTAAAGATGTGTGTCCTTGCAGTTCAGTGCCGGCTGTAGTAACGATCTGTGTCTTTACAGTACGATGCCGGCTGTAGTAAAGATCTGTGTCCTTACAGTTCGGTGCCGGCTGTAGTAAAGATCTGTGTCCTTACAGTACCGTGCCGGCTGTAGTAAAGATCTGTGTCTTTACAGTTCGGTGCCGGCTGTAGTAAAGATGTGTGTCCTTACAGTTCGGTGCCGGCTGTAGTAAAGATCTGTGTCCTTACAGTTCGGTGCCGGCTGTAGTAAAGATCTGTGTCCTTACAGTACAATGCCGGCTGTAGTAAAGATCTCTGGCCTTACAGTACAATCCCGGCTGTAGTAAAGCTCTGTGTCCTTACAGTATGACGCCGGCTGCAGTAAAGGTCTGTGTCCATACAGTACGATCCTTGCTGTAGTAAAGATCTTTGTCCTTACAGTACGATGCCGGCTGTAGTAAAGGTCTCTGGTCTTACAATACAATACCGACTGTAGTAAAGATCTTTGTCCTTACAGTACGATCCCAGCAGTAGTAAAGATCTGTGTCCTTACAGTTCAGTGCCGGTTGTAGTAAAGATCTCTGGCCTTACAGTACGATGCCGGCTGTAATAAAGATCTGTGTCCTTACAGTACGATGCCTGCTGTAGTAAAGATCTCTGGCCTTACCGTTCGGTGCCGGCTGTAGTAAAGATCTGTGTCCTTACAGTACCATGCTGGGTGTAGTAAAGATGTGTGTCCTTACAGTTCGGTGCCGGCTGTAGTAAAGATCTGTGTCCTTACAGTACCATGCTGGGTGTAGTAAAGATGTGTGTCCTTACAGTTCAGTGCCGGCTGTAGTAAAGATCTCTGGCCTTACCGTTCGGTGCCGGCTGTAGTAAAGATCTGTGTCCTTACAGTACCATGCTGGGTGTAGTAAAGATGTGTGTCCTTACAGTTCGGTGCCGGCTGTAGTAAAGATCTGTGTCCTTACAGTACCATGCTGGGTGTAGTAAAGATGTGTGTCCTTACAGTTCAGTGCCGGCTGTAGTAAAGATCTCTGGCCTTACCGTTCGGTGCCGGCTGTAGTAAAGATCTGTGTCCTTACTGTACCATGCTGGGTGTAGTAAAGATGTGTGTCCTTACAGTTCGGTGCCGGCTGTAGTAAAGATCTGTGTCCTTACAGTACCATGCCGGCTGTAGTAAAGATCTGTGTCCTTACAGTTCGGTGCCGGCTGTAGTAAAGATCTGTGTCCTTACAGTACCATGCTGGGTGTAGTAAAGATGTGTGTCCTTACAGTTCAGTGCCGGCTGTAGTAAAGATCTCTGTCCTTACCGTTCGGTGCCGGCTGTAGTAAAGATCTGTGTCCTTACAGTACCATGCTGGGTGTAGTAAAGATGTGTGTCCTTACAGTTCGGTGCCGGCTGTAGTAAAGATCTGTGTCCTTACAGTACCATGCCGGCTGTAGTAAAGATCTGTGTCCTTTCAGTACGATGCCGGCTGTAGTAAAGATCTGTGTCCTTACAGTACCATGCCGGCTGTAGTAAAGATCTGTGTCCTTACAGTACCATGCCGGCTGTAGTAAAGATCTGTGTCCTTACAGTTCGGTGCCGGCTGTAGTAAAGATCTGTGTCTTTACTGTACGATGCCGGCTGCAGTAAAGATGTGTGTCCTTACAGTTCGGTGCCGGCTGTAATAAAGATGTGTGTCCTTACAGTTCGGTGCCGGCTGTAGCAAAGATCTGTGTCCTTACAGTACCGTGCCGGCTGTAGTAAAGATCTGTGTCTTTACAGTTCGGTGCCGGCTGTAGTAAAGATGTGTGTCCTTACAGTTCGGTGCCGGCTGTAGTAACGATCTGTGTCCTTACAGTTCGGTGCCGGCTGTAGTAAAGATCTGTGTCCTTACAGTACCATGCCGGCTGTAGTAAAGATCTGTGTCCTTACAGTTCGGTGCCGGCTGTAGTAAAGATCTGTCTCCTTACAGTTCGGTGCCGGCTGTAGTAAAGATCTCTGCCCTTACAGTTCGGTGCCGGCTGTAGTAAAGATCTGTGTCCTTACAGTTCGGTGCTGGCTGTAGTAAAGATCTGTGTCCTTACAGTACCATGCCGGCTGTAGTAAAGATGTGTGTCCTTGCAGTTCAGTGCCGGCTGTAGTAACGATCTGTGTCTTTACAGTACGATGCCGGCTGTAGTAAAGATCTGTGTCCTTACAGTTCGGTGCCGGCTGTAGTAAAGATCTGTGTCCTTACAGTACCGTGCCGGCTGTAGTAAAGATCTGTGTCTTTACAGTTCGGTGCCGGCTGTAGTAAAGATGTGTGTCCTTACAGTTCGGTGCCGGCTGTAGTAAAGATCTGTGTCTTTACAGTTCGGTGCCGGCTGTAGTAAAGATCTGTGTCCTTACAGTACAATGCCGGCTGTAGTAAAGATCTCTGGCCTTACAGTACAATCCCGGCTGTAGTAAAGCTCTGTGTCCTTACAGTATGACGCCGGCTGCAGTAAAGGTCTGTGTCCATACAGTACGATCCTTGCTGTAGTAAAGATCTTTGTCCTTACAGTACGATGCCGGCTGTAGTAAAGGTCTCTGGTCTTACAATACAATACCGACTGTAGTAAAGATCTTTGTCCTTACAGTACGATCCCAGCAGTAGTAAAGATCTGTGTCCTTACAGTTCAGTGCCGGTTGTAGTAAAGATCTCTGGCCTTACAGTACGATGCCGGCTGTAATAAAGATCTGTGTCCTTACAGTACGATGCCTGCTGTAGTAAAGATCTCTGGCCTTACCGTTCGGTGCCGGCTGTAGTAAAGATCTGTGTCCTTACAGTACCATGCTGGGTGTAGTAAAGATGTGTGTCCTTACAGTTCGGTGCCGGCTGTAGTAAAGATCTGTGTCCTTACAGTACCATGCTGGGTGTAGTAAAGATGTGTGTCCTTACAGTTCAGTGCCGGCTGTAGTAAAGATCTCTGGCCTTACCGTTCGGTGCCGGCTGTAGTAAAGATCTGTGTCCTTACAGTACCATGCTGGGTGTAGTAAAGATGTGTGTCCTTACAGTTCGGTGCCGGCTGTAGTAAAGATCTGTGTCCTTACAGTACCATGCCGGCTGTAGTAAAGATCTATGTCCTTACAGTTCGGTGCCGGCTGTAGTAAAGATCTGTGTCCTTACAGTACCATGCTGGGTGTAGTAAAGATGTGTGTCCTTACAGTTCAGTGCCGGCTGTAGTAAAGATCTCTGGCCTTACCGTTCGGTGCCGGCTGTAGTAAAGATCTGTGTCCTTACAGTACCATGCTGGGTGTAGTAAAGATGTGTGTCCTTACAGTTCGGTGCCGGCTGTAGTAAAGATCTGTGTCCTTACAGTACCATGCCGGCTGTAGTAAAGATCTGTGTCCTTACAGTTCGGTGCCGGCTGTAGTAAAGATCTGTGTCTTTACTGTACGATGCCGGCTGCAGTAAAGATGTGTGTCCTTACAGTTCGGTGCCGGATGTAATAAAGATGTGTGTCCTTACAGTTCGGTGCCGGCTGTAGTAAGGATCTGTGTCCTTACAGTACCGTGCCGGCTGTAGTAAAGATCTGTGTCTTTACAGTTCGGTGTCGGCTGTAGTAAAGATGTGTGTCCTTACAGTTCGGTGCCGGCTGTAGTAAAGATCTGTGTCCTTACAGTTCGGTGCCGGCTGTAGTAAAGATCTGTGTCCTTACAGTACCATGCCGGCTGTAGTAAAGATCTGTGTCCTTACAGTTCGGTGCCGGCTGTAGTAAAGATCTGTCTCCTTACAGTTCGGTGCCGGCTGTAGTAAAGATCTCTGCCCTTACAGTTCGGTGCCGGCTGTAGTAAAGATCTGTGTCCTTACAGTTCGGTGCTGGCTGTAGTAAAGATCTGTGTCCTTACAGTACCATGCCGGCTGTAGTAAAGATGTGTGTCCTTGCAGTTCAGTGCCGGCTGTAGTAAAGATCTGTGTCTTTACAGTACGATGCCGGCTGTAGTAAAGATCTGTGTCCTTACAGTTCGGTGCCGGCTGTAGTAAAGATCTGTGTCCTTACAGTACCGTGCCGGCTGTAGTAAAGATCTGTGTCTTTACAGTTCGGTGCCGGCTGTAGTAAAGATGTGTGTCCTTACAGTTCGGTGCCGGCTGTAGTAAAGATCTGTGTCCTTACAGTTCGGTGCCGGCTGTAGTAAAGATCTGTGTCCTTACAGTACCATGCCGGCTGTAGTAAAGATCTGTGTCCTTACAGTTCGGTGCCGGCTGTAGTAAAGATCTGTCTCCTTACAGTTCGGTGCCGGCTGTAGTAAAGATCTCTGCCCTTACAGTTCGTTGCCGGTTGTAGTAAAGATCTGTGTCCTCACAGTTCGGTGCCGGCTGTAGTAAAGATCTGTGTCCTTACAGTACCATGCCGGCTGTAGTAAAGATGTGTGTCCTTGCAGTTCAGTGCCGGCTGTAGTAAAGATCTGTGTCTTTACAGTACGATGCCGGCTGTAGTAAAGATCTGTGTCCTTACAGTTCGGTGCCGGCTGTAGTAAAGATCTGTGTCCTTACAGTACCATGCCGGCTGTAGTAAAGATCTATGTCCTAACAGTACGATGTCAGCTGTAGTAAAGATCTGTGTCCTTACAGTATGATGCCGGCTGTAGTAAAGATCTGTGTCCTTACAGTTCAGTGCCGGCTGTAGTAAAGTTCTCTGGTCTTACAGTACGATGCCGGCTGTAGTAAAGATCTCTGTCCTTACAGTACAATCCCGGCTGTAGTAAAGCTCTGTGTCCTTACAGTATGATGCCGGCTGCAGTAAAGGTCTGTGTCCATACAGTACGATCCTTGCTGTAGTAAAGATCTTTGTCCTTACAGTACGATGCCGGCTGTAGTAAAGGTCTCTGGTCTTACAATACAATCCCGACTGTAGTAAAGATCTTTGTCCTTACAGTACGATCCCAGCAGTAGTAAAGATCTGTGTCCTTACAGTTCAGTGCCGGTTGTAGTAAAGATCTCTGGCCTTACAGTACGATGCCGGCTGTAATAAAGATCTGTGTCCTTACAGTACGATGCCTGCTGTAGTAAAGATCTCTGGCCTTACCGTTCGCTGCCGGCTGTAGTAAAGATCTGTGTCCTTACAGTACCATGCTGGGTGTAGTAAAGATGTGTGTCCTTACAGTTCGGTGCCGGCTGTAGTAAAGATCTGTGTCCTTACAGTACCATGCTGTGTGTAGTAAAGATGTGTGTCCTTACAGTTCAGTGCCGGCTGTAGTAAAGATCTCTGGCCTTACCGTTCGGTGCCGGCTGTAGTAAAGATCTGTGTCCTTACAGTACCATGCTGGGTGTAGTAAAGATGTGTGTCCTTACAGTTCGGTGCCGGCTGTAGTAAAGATCTGTGTCCTTACAGTACCATGCCGGCTGTAGTAAAGATCTGTGTCCTTACAGTTCGGTGCCGTCTGTAGTAAAGATCTGTGTCTTTACTGTACGATGCCGGCTGCAGTAAAGATGTGTGTCCTTACAGTTCGGTGCCGGCTGTAATAAAGATGTGTGTCCTTACAGTTCGGTGCCGGCTGTAGTAAAGATCTGTGTCCTTACAGTACCGTGCCGGCTGTAGTAAAGATCTGTGTCTTTACAGTTCGGTGCCGGCTGTAGTAAAGATCTGTGTCCTTACAGTACCATGCCGGCTGTAGTAAAGATCTATGTCCTAACAGTACGATGTCAGCTGTAGTAAAGATCTGTGTCCTTACAGTATGATGCCGGCTGTAGTAAAGATCTGTGTCCTTACAGTTCAGTGCCGGCTGTAGTAAAGTTCTCTGGTCTTACAGTACGATGCCGGCTGTAGTAAAGATCTCTGTCCTTACAGTACAATCCCGGCTGTAGTAAAGCTCTGTGTCCTTACAGTATGATGCCGGCTGCAGTAAAGGTCTGTGTCCATACAGTACGATCCTTGCTGTAGTAAAGATCTTTGTCCTTACAGTACGATGCCGGCTGTAGTAAAGGTCTCTGGTCTTACAATACAATCCCGACTGTAGTAAAGATCTTTGTCCTTACAGTACTATCCCAGCAGTAGTAAAGATCTGTGTCCTTACAGTTCGATGCCTGCTGTAGTAAAGATCTCTGGCCTTACCGTTCGCTGCCGGCTGTAGTAAAGATCTGTGTCCTTACAGTACCATGCTGGGTGTAGTAAAGATGTGTGTCCTTACAGTTCGGTGCCGGTTGTAGTAAAGATCTCTGGCCTTACAGTACGATGCCGGCTGTAATAAAGATCGGTGTCCTTACAGTACGATGCCTGCTGTAGTAAAGATCTCTGGCCTTACCGTTCGCTGCCGGCTGTAGTAAAGATCTGTGTCCTTACAGTACCATGCTGGGTGTAGTAAAGATGTGTGTCCTTACAGTTCGGTGCCGGCTGTAGTAAAGATCTGTGTCCTTACAGTACCATGCTGTGTGTAGTAAAGATGTGTGTCCTTACAGTTCAGTGCCGGCTGTAGTAAAGATGTCTGGCCTTACCGTTCGGTGCCGGCTGTAGTAAAGATCTGTGTCCTTACAGTACCATGCTGGGTGTAGTAAAGATGTGTGTCCTTACAGTTCGGTGCCGGCTGTAGTAAAGATCTGTGTCCTTACAGTACCATGCCGGCTGTAGTAAAGATCTGTGTCCTTACAGTTCGGTGCCGTCTGTAGTAAAGATCTGTGTCTTTACTGTACGATGCCGGCTGCAGTAAAGATGTGTGTCCTTACAGTTCGGTGCCGGCTGTAATAAAGATGTGTGTCCTTACAGTTCGGTGCCGGCTGTAGTAAAGATCTGTGTCCTTACAGTACCGTGCCGGCTGTAGTAAAGATCTGTGTCTTTACAGTTCGGTGCCGGCTGTAGTAAAGATGTGTGTCCTTACAGTACTGTGCCGGCTGTAGTAAAGATCTGTGTCCTTACAGTTCGGTGCCGGCTGTAGTAAAGATCTGTCTCCTTACAGTTCGGTGCCGGCTGTAGTAAAGATCTCTGCCCTTACAGTTCGGTGCCGGCTGTAGTAAAGATCTGTGTCCTTACAGTTCGGTGCTGGCTGTAGTAAAGATCTGTGTCTTTACAGTACGATGCCGGCTGTAGTAAAGATGTGTGTCCTTACAGTTCGGTGCCGGCTGTAGTAAAGATCTGTGTCCTTACAGTACCGTGCCGGCTGTAGTAAAGATCTGTGTCTTTACAGTTCGGTGCCGGCTGTAGTAAAGATGTGTGTCCTTACAGTTCGGTGCCGGCTGTAGTAAAGATCTGTGTCCTTACAGTTCGGTGCCGGCTGTAGTAAAGATCTGTGTCCTTACAGTACCATGCCGGCTGTAGTAAAGATCTGTGTCCTTACAGTTCGGTGCCGGCTGTAGTAAAGATCTGTCTCCTTATAGTTCGGTGCCGGCTGTAGTAAAGATCTCTGCCCTTACAGTTCGGTGCCGGTTGTAGTAAAGATCTGTGTCCTTACAGTTCGGTGCCGGCTGTAGTAAAGATCTGTGTCCTTACAGTACCATGCCGGCTGTAGTAAAGATGTGTGTCCTTGCAGTTCAGTGCCGGCTGTAGTAAAGATCTGTGTCTTTACAGTACGATGCCGGCTGTAGTAAAGATCTGTGTCCTTACAGTTCGGTGCCGGCTGTAGTAAAGATCTGTGTCCTTACAGTACCATGCCGGCTGTAGTAAAGATGTGTGTCCTTACAGTTCGGTGCCGGCTGTAGTAAAGATCTGTGTCTTTACAGTACGATGCTGGCTGTAGTAAAGATCTGTGTCTTTACAGTACGATGCCGGCTGTAGTAAAGATCTGTGTCTTTTCAGTACGATGCCGGCTGTAGTAAAGATCTGTGTCCTTACAGTACGATGCCGGCTGGAGTAAAGATCTGTGTCCTCACAGTACGATCCCAGCTGTAGTAAAGGTTTGTGTATCCTGGTGGTCTCAAGATGGCGCTTATGGAGTAAACCGCTTTTGGCTTTGCTCCAAACTTTTTACGTCTTTTTAACCTACAAACACCCCTTAAATGATCTTTTTATACTTATTCTAAAGGGCTTTAAACATACAGAATTTTTCTTTTTAACTATTCGATCTATTTTCAACTCGCTGAAATGTCTAAAGCAAAAGAATCGAAACAGACGAAAGAACCGATAACTTTAGAAAATATTGTGAAGCTTATAGAAGATAAATTTGAGGGTCTGGAGAGAAAAATAACTGAACAGCTCTTTGCGTTTGATGAGCGTTTAACATCATTCGAAGGAAAACTTCAAACACTTACACTGGAATTACAAAACAACAAGCAAGTATTTTGGTACTTGAAGAAGCCGTTCGCAAGAAAGACCATATTATCGAAACTTTGCAACAAGGGCAAGCTTCGACTTCTCAACAGATGGATCGTTACAAATCTAAAATTACTGTTCTTGAAAATCGCTCTCGAAGACAAGATCTTCGGCTAATTGGGATTGCAGAAAAGTTTGAGAGCGGTGGATCTTACTGCTTTCTTTTCTAAACTTCTAATGGATGTCTTCGGTTCAGAAGTTCTGGACTCTCCTTCAATAATCGATCGTGCACACCGTGTCTCTCGCTATCATTCTGATTCAGATAAACCACGACATGTAATTCTCCAGATCCATTACCCTCATACCAAAGAGCGTTTGATTCGGTCGGCTCGGAAAAAGGGTATGATTACTTTTCAAGAATTTTAATTTTGTATTTTGGAAGATTATAGCCCTGAAGTTTTAAGGGCAAGAATAGCTTTTAGACCGGCTATGTCGAAAATTCACCAGAAAGGCTACAAGCAAGCGCTGTTATTTCCAGTACACCTGAGAGTTACTTGTGAAGACGGAACTTTTCGGCTGTTCAAATCTCCAGCTTTTTGGAACAATGACACTCTATCGGGTTGACTAATGTAATAATTAGTCTATAAATTTCGATCTTTTACAGAATGAAGTTTTTTTTTAGGTATGGCTTACATGTATTTTTTATATACGGTAAAAGTTTTTTTTAGTTTATTCTGACTTTATTATTTTTTATATATATATTATTAATCTATTAACCTTGAAAATAACTGATTAGGGTTCCTTTTTTAAGTTTGTATATGCTTTTTTATATTTTTAACATTTAAATATTAAGATTTTAAAAAATAATAATAATAAAATGGCGTTTCTTCTTCCCGACAGACTCTAGTGCTTGAACGTCATATCCGTTTTGATGAGTTTGAAAGTTTTAAACTCTCATTTAAAGTACTAATTTAGTATTATTTATTTATGAGTTTTATCAATTTAATTTTTTTAACCCTTTTGTTATATATATATATATATATATAATGCTAATTTTATATTTTAACTTTTGTTATATTAACCCTTTCTTATAATATGGGTTGTTCGTATTTTTTTTTCTATTTTTTTTGTCTGAGTTGCCATCTTGAGACATGGGGGTAATTTTAGTATTAGATTGCCTGCTTGCCTCTTTTTGGCTTTTCTCCTGGGGTTTCGAGGGTGGAGGGAGGGGGATTTTTCTTTTTCTTTTTTTTCTTTTTGCTTGCTTTTTGCATAGTTTTATTTCATGGGCCTATATGAAACTACAAAAATGGTTGCAGTGCCGTGACTTCCAGTTTCTCCTTGAACTCACTTCCTTCTTCCGGGTTCATGAGTTCACTTCTTTTTTAAACTTATGTGTTAACTGTAATAAATATTGTCAATATGGATAGGATTATTAATTTTGTTTCTTGGAATACTAATAGTTTAAATCATCCGATCAAATGGAAAAAAATATTCAAAGTATTCCATAGAATGAATGCTAATGTTATTTTTGTGCAGGAGACTCATGTAAGGAAGGTGGATAGTCAACGTTTTTTTAGGTTTTGGAAGGGACGACAGTATCACGCAAATTCGCAAGCCAAAGTAAGAGGTGTTTCTATTTTTATAGACTCATCAACTTCTTTTATACATCGTGAAACAATTTCAGATCCACAAGGTAGATTTTTGCTTATTACTGGTCTACTTTTTAATCAAAAAGTTGTTTTAGTTAATGTTTATGCTCCAAATACTGATTGTCCTGAATTTCTTTAATGCTTATTTACATCCTTTCCTAATCTGAATCAATATAGACTGATAATGGGTGGGGATTTTAACTGTTGTTTAAACCCTGTGATGGATAGATCCAAGCCCACCCAAACCCTTCCGAATAAATCGGCTTCTCTTATTAACTCTTTTATGATTGATTCAGCTATTTGTGAAATTTGGTGTTTTCTACACCCTAATGACAAAGAGTTTTCATACTTTTCCCATGTTTATCATAATTACTCAAGAATTGATTACTTTTTCATTGATCACCATTTACTCACAGATGTTACTGATTGTAAATATGACTGTATTACCATATCTGATCATGCACCTCTGAAGTTATCTATTAAAATAACAGATTCATATATCAACGCTAAATTTTGGAGGTTTAATCCTATTTTATTGCAGGATTTAGACTTTGTTAACTTTATTAAACAACAAATTGATTTGTTTTTCTCAACAAATTCTACAGCAGAGATCTCTAGTGGAATTTTGTGGGATACTTTTAAAGAATATATTCGTGGACAGATTATTTCGTACTCTGCTGGAGTTAGGAAACGAACTAATTCTAAAATATTAACATAAGTTGATAAAATCAAAGCAATTGATAAGATTTATTCAATGACCCCTAGCAAAGAACTTTATAAAGAAAGAGTGGAACTTCAAATGGAACATAGTTTATTATTATCCTCTTCGATTGAAAGTCAGTTAATTAAATCAAAAACCCAATTCTATATGTATGGAGATAAGTCTGGTAAATTACTGGCTAATCAATTGAAGATTGTTTTGGATAAACGACAGATTACTAGGATTCGTAAACAAGATGGTACTCTGACGATCGACCACAAAGAGATAAATAGATCCTTTCAAGATTTTTATAACTCCTTATATCAATCAGAATTCACTAAGGACTCTTCTATAATAAATGAATTTTTAAGGTAATTGGATATTCCAAAAGTAACTGTTGAGGATAACGTAATTTTAGATACACCTATTATAGAGTCTGAAATAGAAAAGGCTATTTTTTCAATGAATTCTGGTAAAGCTTCTGGGCCAGATGGTTTTCCCGTAGAATTTTTAAAATCTTTTTCTTCTATACTTTCTCCTTGGCTTTGTAAAATTTTTAAAGATGCATTAAGTATAGGTAAATTACCACAATCTTTTTATGAAGCTTCTATTTCTTTAATTCTTAAAAAAGATAAAGACCCTACTGAATGTGCATCCTATCGGCCTATATCCTTGTTAAATACGGATTTTAAGATTTTCAGTAAAATTTGGGCTATTAGATTAGAAAATATATTACCTCGAATTATTTCTGAAGATCAGACTGGATTTATTAAAAATTGCTATTAATCTTTTAACATTAGAAAATTAATTAATATTATTTATACTTCTTCATCTAAAATACCAGAATGTGTTATTTCTTTAGATGCTGAAAAAGCATTTGATAGAGTTGAATGGTCATATTTATTTACTACAATGCAACAATTTAATTTTAGTTCAAAATTTATATCATGGATTAAATTAATATACCATAAACCTTTAGCTTCGGTTTTTACCAATAATCAAAGATTCCCTTTTTTTTCAGTTATTTTGTGGTACAAGGCAAGGTTGCCCTTTAAGTCCTTTATTATTTGACATCGCTTTAGAACCGTTGGCTATAGCTATTCATGAATCACCTAATATTTGGGGTATTACCCGTGGGGAGAGGATGTATAAAGTATCATTATATGCTGATGATTTGTTATTATATATATCTGACCCTGAAAGTTCTATCCCTGCTATTTCGTCTTTGCTTGCTCAATTTAGTAATTTTTCTGGTTATAAATTGAATTTTAACAAGAGTGAACTATTTCCATGAAATATGCAAGTTCCAATTTATAAACATTTACCACATAAAATTGTTACAGATTATTTTACTTACCTAGGTATTAAAATTACTAAAAAACATAAAGATTTATTTAAGGTTAACTTTTTACCTTTAATTGATCAAATTAAACAACTTGCTTAATAGGTGGTCTCCACTATCTTTGTCATTGGTTGGTAGAGTTAATGCTATTAAGATGATGATACTACCTAAATTCTTATATTTATTTCAAGCATTACCAATTTTTATTCCAAAAGCTTTTTTTGATACTATTGACTCTAAAATATCTTCTTACTTGTGGCAGAACAAAAATCCTAGATTGGGCAAAAAATATTTACAGAAGCCTAAGAAGGAGGGCGGCTTGGCTTTACCAAACTTAAGATTTTACTATTGTGCAGTCAATATATGGTATTTAATATTCTGGACACAAGAATGGAGTATAGCTACTTGCCCACAATGGGTAAATTTGGAATGTAAATCTGTGCAAGATTTTTCACTGATTTCAATCTTAGGATCTTCACTTCCTTTCTCTTTATTCAAATTGAATAAACAGATAACTAATCCTATAGTCAGATAAACATTACGAACTTGGTTTCAATTTCGTAAATTGCTTGGTTTGAATAAATTTATTTTATCATGTCCTATAATATCTAATTATTTTTTTCGGCCTTCATCTATGGATCAAGCTTTTCTTTTATGGAAAACAAAAGGTATAACATGTTTTCGTGATCTGTTTCTGGATGATAACATTATGTCCTTTGAACAGCTATCTAATAAATATAATTTACCTAAAACCCATTTTTTTAGATATTTGTATGTTAGAAATTTTTTGTATAATGAGTTACAGTCTTTTTCGAAAGAATGTCCATTGGACATTACAGAAAGAATTTTAGCCCTTAATCCTTATCAAAAGGGTTTAGTAGCTATCATTTATAAGATGATCATGAATTTACAGTCAGATGCATCAGAAAAAGTTAAGAAGGAATGGCAAGAAGAGTTGCATTGTCCTATATCTACTGTGCAATGGGAAAAAATTTTATTATTGGTAAATTCATCCTCTATTTGTGCTAAACATGCCCTAATACAATTTAAGGTTGTACATAGAGCTCATATGTCTAAAGATAAACTGGCTCGATTTTATTCTCATCTTAATTCAACCTGCGATAGATGTCATTCTGATGTTGCTTCATTGACTCATATGTTCTGGTCTTATCCTTGTTTACAAAATTATTGGAAAGATATTTTCAGTATTATTTCAAGAGTTTTAAATATTAATTTCCAACCGCATCCTCTTACTGCAATTTTCGGTTTACCAATGACGGATAATAACCGTTTATCCGCTTCATCTCAACGAATGATTGCATTTGTTACATTAATGGCTAGAAGATCTATTTTACTGAATTGGAAAGAAATTAATCCTCCAACTGTATTTCAGTGGTTTTCTCAAACTATTTCTTGTTTGAGTTTAGAAAAAATTAGAAGTATGGTTTTCGATCCTTCAGTTAAATTTGAAGAAACTTGGAGACCTTTTATTCAACATTTTCACATGAGTTGAATTGTCTTTTCCTAAACCTTACTTATATTATCCTTAATCAATTGGATGGAGGTTTGGAGTTATTGGCACTACTGTATATGTACTTAATATTATTCAATGGCCCATGTTGGTTCGTGTTTTTTTTTGTTTTTTTTCTCTCTTTTTTTTGGGGTTTTTCTTTTTTTTTTCTCCTTTTACTTCTTTGTTCATTGATGTTCTGAGTTTAAGAGGTTATATATTTTTATTATTATACATCTGAATGTCTATTTAAACTATTAATTATGTACTCTCAAACACTTTGTATTCATGTTTCATTTATGTTTGTTTAAAACTAATAAAAAGATTTTTAAAAAAAGAAAGATCTGTGTATCCCTACAGTCCAGTGAGGCTTGTTTCAGTATCCCGATAGTGCGTTCCAGAAGGGAGCTTTCGGAAAAGGCAGTCCACAGGGTGGATCGTGTCCAGCAGGATTTTTCTTGCCTGCTTCTTTGTTCTGGCCTCATACGAGGCCTGTGGTGATGGCGGACTGCAGACGGTAACGCGTACTGATGTGACTCCTCTAGATGATCATTTGGATTTGGTGTAAAATTCCCTTCCATTTGCAGGTTGGCATAATTTGAAACTGCATGCATGTTCCAAACCCGAAAATCCCAGGTTTTACGCACAAGTGGTAGGTAAATGCAATTTGCCTTCAGAGTTTGAGAATCTTTGAAATTCCCTTCCCGAGGGAGTGGTGGGCAGCAGCCTTTCTCGTGTTTTTGTAAGGCAGGGTTAAATTAATTTGAACAGTAAAGGGTTAAAGATGACTACGGGTAAACCCGATCGGATCAATCGATTGGGCCTCCTATGCACAGGAGGAACTCTCTTTTGGGTGCAGTCTTTCGAGTGTCGACGTTTTTCACCTCAGCAGGCCTGGTTCGTTGCTCCCACACTGTAAGTTGCCCAGTGAGCATTTTACTAACATCACTCTGTAAAATCGTTTGCTCAGTTGCAGTTCTTGCTCTGCAGCTACGTTACAAAGACACATATGTTCGGATGCCGTTCATAGACTTCAGTTCAGCATTCAACACAATCATCCCTCTGACTGACTGACTGGAAAACTGAGCCTACTGGGCCTGAACACCTCCCTCTGCAACTGGATCCTAGACTTCCTGACTGGGAAACCTCAGTCATTCCGGATCAGAGGCAGCATCTCCAACACCATCACACTGAGCACGGGGGCACCCCAGGGCTGTGTGCTCACTCCACTGCTGTTCACTCTGCTGACCCACGACTATGCTGCAACACACAACTCGAACCACATCATCAAGTTCGCCGATGACACGACCATGGTGGGTCTCATCAGCAAGAACGACGAGTCAGCTTACAGAGAGGAGGTGCAGTGGCTAACGGACTGATGCAGAGCCAACAATCTGTCTCTGAATGTGAATAAAACAAAAGAGATGGTTGTTGACTTCAGGGGGGCACAGAGCGACCACTCCCCGTTGAACATCGACGGCTCCTCAGTAGAGATTGTAAAGAGCACCAAATTTCTTGGTGTTCACCTGGTGGAGAATCTCACCTGGTCCCTCAACACCAGCTCCATAGCAAAGAAAGCCCAGCAGCGTCTCTACTTTCTGCGAAGGCTGAGGGAAGTCCATCTCCCACCCCCCAACCTCATCACACTCTACAGGGGTTGTATTGAGAGCATCCTGAGCAGCAGTATCACTGCCTGGTTCAGAAATTGCACCATCTCAGATTGCAAGACCCTGCAGCAGATAGTGAGGTCAGCTGAGATCATTGGGGTCTCTCTTACAGACATTTACACCACACGCTGCATCCGCAAAGCTAACAGCATTATGAAGGACCCCACACACCCTCATACAAACTCTTCTCCCTCCTGCCGTCTGGGAAAAGGCACCGAAGCATTCGGGCTCTCACGACCAGACTATGTAACAGTTTCTTCCCCCAAGCTATCAGACTCCTCAATATCCAGAGCCTGGACTGACACCTTACTGCCCTATTGTCCTGTTATTAGTTATTGTAATGCCTGCACTGTTTTGTGCACTTTACACAGTCCTGGGTAGGTCTGTAGTCTAGTGGGGGGTTTTCTGTGTTGTTTTTACATAGTTCAGTGTAGTTTTTGTTCTGTTTCATGTAACACCATGGTCCTGAAAAACATTGTCTCATTTTCACTATGTACTGTGCCAGCAGTTATGGTTGAAATGACAATAAAAAGTGATGACTTGACTTGATAGGTACAAATCAGGAGTTGGCATTACAACCAGGTCAGCCAGGAATGGCAGAATCGGCTCCTGCTCCCAATTCATACACCTGCCTGAAAAACTTGGAAGAAATCAGTGGGCCAACAATATCTATGGAGGGGAATGGACAGTCAACATCTTTGGTCAAGTTCCTTCATCTGAGGGAGGTTGCCAGTATAAACAGGTGGGAGGGACAAGAATAGAGCAAGAGCTGGTGGGTGATAAATTCAAAGTAAATTTATTATCAAAGTACATATATTTTACAACTCTGAGATTAATTTTCTTGTGGGCATGCTCAATATGTCACATTTAGAACAATGAAAGACTGCACCCACTTGGCCATTCAACCAGTGGGCAAAAGGCAGCAATCTGTGCAAATGCAAAAAGAAATAATAACAATAAATAAATAAGCAGTAACTATCGAGAACATGAGATGAAGTCCTTGAAAGTGAGTGCATAGGTATTGGGAACAGTTCAGTGATGGGGCGAGCGAAGTTGAGCCGAGTTATCCCCACCGGTTCAGGAGCCTGATGGTTGACACGTAATAACCTTTCCTGAACTTGGTGGTGTGAGTCTGAGGCTCCCGTATCACCTTCCTGATGGCAGCAGCAAGAAGTGAACTTGTCCTGGGTGCTGGGGGAATCTGATGGGCGGGTGGGGGGTGATAGGCCGATGGAGGAGGGGGCAGCGAGGGAATAGTTTCAGAGGTGTTGTGTACAAGGATAGGGTGATGGAGGCCATTTGGATCAGGAGAAAAAATGTGCATGGGAGGGAAGAAACGGAGGGGATTGGTTATCAGAAATTAGAGTATTTAATGACCCAAATGGCCCCATCACCTTCCCCTCCCCCATCCTCTCCATCTACCCATCACCCACAAATTTTCCCCACTAGCTCCCCCCTCCAATTCATTCAGTTCTATGGCCCTCTGTTCTCTCCTATCAGGCTCCACCTTATTCTGTTCTCTGTTACTTCCACCTATCATCTGCCAGCTTCTGACATCACCCTCTTTCAAGCAGCCTATCATACCTCACCAACCTGGATTTACCTAGCACCTGTCCCTCCATCTTTGATACTGGCAACCCCCTTTCAGTCCAGATGAAGAGTCTTGACATGAAACGTCAACTGTCCATCTCCCTCTATAGATGCTGAGTTCCACCAGCTCTTTATATACACAGCACTGTGCAAACGTTTCAGTCATATATACTGTATATGGCTAGGGTGCCAAAGACTTTTGCATGGCAATATGTTGTCAACGTGGAGCAGAGAGCGAGTTTGTAAATCTGGCAGGAGCAAAGGATGTTGGGAATGGCAAGGGTGGACCATCGCGGGTGGGGTGTGGGACAGCTGGGGTCAGGAGGTGGTGAGGCTGCAGACAGGCACAGCCCTGAGACACCAGGCAAGGTCATTTGATTTCAAACAATTGGTTTATTGACCATTACAGACGGTCTCTCTGGTATTTCCCGCTCCCTCCCATGATTCCTTTCTCCCTGTCCCCCTTCCCTCTCTCAGTCCACGATAGAGACCCATATCAGAAGCAGGTTTATCATCACCCACATACGTCATGAAGTTTGTTTCCTTTTGCAGCAGCAGTACAGAGGAATACATAAAATTACTACAGTACTGTGCAAAAGTCTTATACTGTACCCCCTCGCTATATAAATGACCTAAGGTTTTTGTATTCATTGAGGCACATGCCGACACACTGGAAAAGGCTTCAAACTCAGAAGCAGGTTTATCATCACCCACATACGTCGTGAAGTTTGTTAACTTTGCAGCAGCAGTACGATGCAATATACGATAAGAGAGAGGAAAAAAACGTGAATTACAATCAGTATATATATTAAATAGTTAAACTAAATAAATAGTGCAAAGAAAAAAAGAGAAATAAAAGGTAGTGAGGTAGTTTTCATGGGTTCAATGTCCATTCAGAAATCGAACGGCACAGAGAAAGAAACTGTCCCTGAATTGTTGAGTGTGTGCCTTCAGGCTCCTGTGCCTCCTCCCTGATGGCAGCAACGAGAACAGGGGTCCTTAATGATAGATGGCGCCTTTTTGAGGTATCGCTCCATGAAGGTGTCAGAACCCATGATGGAGAAGACTAACTCTCTGCAGCTTACTTTGATCCTGTGCAGTAGAACCCTCCCCCCCCCCCACTGCCACATAACAGACGGGTGATGCACTGTGGGAAAGGGCACAGAGAACCTCCCCCCCCCCCACTGCCCCATAACAGATGGGTGATGCACTGTGGGAAAGGGCACAGAGAACCTCCCCCCCCCATTGCCCCATAACAGACGGGTGATGCACTGTGGGAAAGGGCACAGAGAACCTCCCCCCCCCATTGCCCCATAACAGACGGGTGATGCACTGTGGGAAAGGGCACAGAGAACCTCCCCCCCCCCCACTGCCCCATAACAGACGGGTGATGCACTGTGGGAAAGGGCACAGAGAACCCTCCCCCCCCCCACTGCTCCATAACAGACGGGTGATGCACTGTGGGAAAGGGCACAGAGAACCTCCCCCCCCCCATTGCCCCATAACAGACGGGTGATGCACTGTGGGAAAGGGCACAGAGAACCTCCCCCCCCCCCATTGCCCCATAACAGACGGGTGATGCACTGTGGGAAAGGGCACAGAGAACCTCCCCCCCCCATTGCCCCATAACAGACGGGTGATGCACTGTGGGAAAGGGCACAGAGAACCTCCCCCCCCCATTGCCCCATAACAGATGGGTGATGCACTGTGGGAAAGGGCACAGAGAACCTCCCCCCCCCCATTGCCCCATAACAGACGGGTGATGCACTGTGGGAAAGGGCACAGAGAACCTCCCCCCCCCCACTGCCCCATAACAGACGGATGATGCACTGTGGGAAAGGGCACAGAGAACCTCCCCCCCCCCCATTGCCCCATAACAGACGGGTGATGCACTGTGGGAAAGGGCACAGAGAACCTCCCCCCCCCCCCATTGCCCCATAACAGACGGGTGATGCACTGTGGGAAAGGGCACAGAGAACCTCCCCCCCCCCCCCACTGCCCCATAACAGACGGGTGATGCACTGTGGGAAAGGGCACAGAGAACCTCCCCCCCCCCCCATTGCCCCATAACAGACGGGTGATGCACTGTGGGAAAGGGCACAGAGAACCTCCCCCGCCCCCCACTGCCCCATAACAGACGGGTGATGCACTGTGGGAAAGGGCACAGAGAACCCTCCCCCACTGCCCCATAACAGACGGGTGATGCACTGTGGGAAAGGGCACAGAGAACCTCCCCCCCCCCCATTGCCCCATAACAGACGGGTGATGCACTGTGGGAAAGGGCACAGAGAACCTCCCCCCCCCCCCACTGCCCCATAACAGACGGGTGATGCACTGTGGGAAAGGGCACAGAGAACCTCCCCCCCCCCCCCATTGCCCCATAACAGACGGGTGATGCACTGTGGGAAAGGGCACAGAGAACCTCCCCCCCCCCCCACTGCCCCATAACAGACGGGTGATGCACTGTGGGAAAGGGCACAGAGAACCTCCCCCCCCCCACCATTGCCCCGTAACAGACGGGTGATGCACTGTGGGAAAGGGCACAGAGAACCTCCCCCCCCCCACTGCCCCATAACAGACGGGTGATGCACTGTGGGAAAGGGCACAGAGAACCTCCCCCCCCCATTGCCCCATAACAGACGGGTGATGCACTGTGGGAAAGGGCACAGAGAACCCTCCCCCACTGCCCCATAACAGACGGGTGATGCACTGTGGGAAAGGGCACAGAGAACCTCCCCCCCCCCATTGCCCCATAACAGACGGGTGATGCACTGTGGGAAAGGGCACAGAGAACCTCCCCCCCCCCATTGCCCCATAACAGACGGGTGATGCACTGTGGGAAAGGGCACAGAGAACCTCCCCCCCCCCCCATTGCCCCATAACAGACGGGTGATGCACTGTGGGAAAGGGCACAGAGAACCTCCCCCCCCCACTGCCCCATAACAGACGGGTGATGCACTGTGGGAAAGGGCACAGAGAACCTCCCCCCCCCCATTGCCCCATAACAGACGGGTGATGCACTGTGGGAAAGGGCACAGAGAGCCTCCCCCCCCCCACTGCCCCATAACAGACGGGTGATGCACTGTGGGAAAGGGCACAGAGAACCTCCCCCCCCCATTGCCCCATAACAGACGGGTGATGCACTGTGGGAAAGGGCACAGAGAACCTCCCCCCCCCCCATTGCCCCATAACAGACGGGTGATGCACTGTGGGAAAGGGCACAGAGAACCTCCCCCCCCCCCATTGCCCCATAACAGACGGGTGATGCACTGTGGGAAAGGGCACAGAGAACCTCCCCCCCCCCCACTGCCCCATAACAGACGGGTGATGCACTGTGGGAAAGGGCACAGAGAACCTCCCCCCCCCCATTGCCCCATAACAGACGGGTGATGCACTGTGGGAAAGGGCACAGAGAACCTCCCCCCCCCCATTGCCCCACAACAGACGGGTGATGCACTGTGGGAAAGGGCACAGAGAACCCTCCCCCCCCCACTGCCCCATAACAGACGGGTGATGCACTGTGGGAAAGGGCACAGAGAACCTCCCCCCCCCCATTGCCCCATAACAGACGGGTGATGCACTGTGGGAAAGGGCACAGAGAACCCTCCCTCCCCCATTGCCCCATAACAGACGGGTGATGCACTGTGGGAAAGGGCACAGAGAACCTAACCCCCCCCCCACTGCCCCATAACAGACGGGTGATGCACTGTGGGAAAGGGCACAGAGAACCTCCCCCCCCCCCCATTGCCCCATAACAGACGGGTGATGCACTGTGGGAAAGGGCACAGAGAACCTCCCCCCCCCCCACTGCCCCATAACAGACGGGTGATGCACTGTGGGAAAGGGCACAGAGAACCTCCCCCCCCCCCCACTGCCCCATAACAGACGGGTGATGCACTGTGGGAAAGGGCACAGAGAACCTCCCCCCCCCCATTGCCCTATAACAGACGGGTGATGCACTGTGGGAAAGGGCACAGAGAACCCTCCCCCCCCCACTGCCCCATAACAGACGGGTGATGCACTGTGGGAAAGGGCACAGAGAACCTCCCCCCCCCACTGCCCCATAACAGACGGGTGATGCACTGTGGGAAAGGGCACAGAGAACCCTCCCCCACTGCCCCATAACAGACGGGTGATGCACTGTGGGAAAGGGCACAGAGAACCTCCCCCCCCCATTGCCCCATAACAGACGGGTGATGCACTGTGGGAAAGGGCACAGAGAACCTCCCCCCCCCCCACTGCCCCATAACAGACGGGTGATGCACTGTGGGAAAGGGCACAGAGAACCCTCCCCCCCCCCCACTGCCCCATAACAGACGGGTGATGCACTGTGGGAAAGGGCACAGAGAACCTCCCCCCCCCCCATTGCCCCATAACAGACGGGTGATGCACTGTGGGAAAGGGCACAGAGAACCTACCCCCCCCCCACTGCCCCATAACAGACGGGTGATGCACTGTGGGAAAGGGCACAGAGAACCTCCCCCCCCCCACTGCCCCATAACAGACGGGTGATGCACTGTGGGAAAGGGCACAGAGAACCTCCCCCCCCCCCCCACTGCCCCATAACAGACGGGTGATGCACTGTGGGAAAGGGCACAGAGAACCTCCCCCCCCCCCCACTGCCCCATAACAGACGGGTGATACACTGTGGGAAAGGGCACAGAGAACCTCCCCCCCCCCACTGCCCCATAACAGATGGGTGATGCACTGTGGGAAAGGGCACAGAGAACCTACCCCCCCCCCCACTGCCCCATAACAGACGGGTGATGCACTGTGGGAAAGGGCACAGAGAACCTCCCCCCCCCCCATTGCCCCATAACAGACGGGTGATGCACTGTGGGAAAGGGCACAGAGAACCTCCCCCCCCCCCACTGCCCCATAACAGACGGGTGATGCACTGTGGGAAAGGGCACAGAGAACCTCCCCCCCCCCCCATTGCCCCATAACAGACGGGTGATGCACTGTGGGAAAGGGCACAGAGAACCTCCCCCCCCCCCACTGCCCCATAACAGACGGGTGATGCACTGTGGGAAAGGGCACAGAGAACCTCCCCCCCCCCCCATTGCCCCATAACAGACGGGTGATGCACTGTGGGAAAGGGCACAGAGAACCTCCCCCCCCCCATTGCCCTATAACAGACGGGTGATGCACTGTGGGAAAGGGCACAGAGAACCCTCCCCCCCCCCCACTGCCCCATAACAGACGGGTGATGCACTGTGGGAAAGGGCACAGAGAACCTCCCCCCCCCCATTGCCCCATAACAGACGGGTGATGCACTGTGGGAAAGGGCACAGAGAACCCTCCCCCACTGCCCCATAACAGACGGGTGATGCACTGTGGGAAAGGGCACAGAGAACCCTCCCCCCCCCCACTGCCCCATAACAGACGGGTGATGCACTGTGGGAAAGGGCACAGAGAACCTCCCCCCCCCCCATTGCCCCATAACAGACGGGTGATGCACTGTGGGAAAGGGCACAGAGAACCTCCCCCCCCCCCATTGCCCCATAACAGACGGGTGATGCACTGTGGGAAAGGGCACAGAGAACCTCCCCCCCCCCCACTGCCCCATAACAGACGGGTGATGCACTGTGGGAAAGGGCACAGAGAACCTCCCCCCCCCCCCCACTGCCCCATAACAGACGGGTGATGCACTGTGGGAAAGGGCACAGAGAACCCCCCCCCCACTGCCCCATAACAGACGGGTGATGCACTGTGGGAAAGGGCACAGAGAACCTCCCCCCCCCCCCCACTGCCCCATAACAGACGGGTGATGCACTGTGGGAAAGGGCACAGAGAACCCCCCCCCCCACTGCCCCATAACAGACGGGTGATGCACTGTGGGAAAGGGCACAGAGAACCTCCCCCCCCCCCATTGCCCCATAACAGACGGGTGATGCACTGTGGGAAAGGGCACAGAGGCTCCTGGACGGTCTTTGGAGGATCTGATCGAGGAAACCCAGAGGAGGAGGGATGTCTCACCCAGAAAAATACAAAGTTTGTATAAGAAACCTTGTTGGTTAGAGAAGTACAGTGGGATTAGGGAAGGTCTTCGTGACTTTGTGAGGGGCACGTTGTGCCTCATGAGCCCGATTAAGTTCTGTGAGGTAGTGACAAAATAAATGAATGAAGGTAGAGCAGCAGACGGCCGAGGTTCCCCATGGCAGGCTCACTGGGAAAGTCCGAAGGCAGGGAAGCATGGATTCGGAATTGGCTTTCTCACAGGTTAGGCTCATTGTAAATGGGACGTATTCTATCTGGTGACCTGCAGGGATCTCTGCTCTTTGTGATTTTTATAAATGGCTTGGATAAGGAAATGGAAGGGTGAGTTAGTAAGCTTCCAGAGAGAGTCATAGAGCACTGAAGTACAGAAACAGGCCCTTCAGCCCATTTAGTCCGTGCCAAATCTGCCTAGTCCCATTGGCCTTCACCTTGACCATAGCCCTCCATTCCATGTGCCTATCCAAACTTCTCTTAAATGTTGAAATTGACCCTGCAACCACCATTTCCACTGGGAGGTTGTCCCACTCTCTGAATGAAGAAAATCCCCCTCATGTTCCTTAAACATTTCACCTTTCACCCTTAAACAATGACCCCTGGTCCTAGTCTCACTTAACCTTAGTGGGAAAAGCCTGCTTGCTCATAATGTTGTATACCTCTGTCAAATCTCCCCTCAGCCTCTCACACCAGTGCAAAACATAAACTATACCTTAAAGTACAATGAGAAATATACATTAAATAAAGTAAATCAGTAGCGCAAAAAGAGAGCAAAATTAGTGAAGTAGTGATCCTGGGTTCATCCTCTGGTCAGAAATCTGATGGTAGAGGGGAAGACGCTGTTCCCGGAATGATGAATCACTCCTGTACCTCGTCTCTGATGTAGTAATGAGAAGAGGGCATGTCCTGGGTGGTGGCTCCTTAAAGATGGACGCTGCCTTTTTGAGGTATGGTCTTTTGAAGACGTCTTTGATGGTGAGAAGGCTGGTGCCTGTAATAGAGTTTACAGCCCTCTGCAGCTTCCTCTGGTCCTGTGCAGTGGCCCCTCCACACCCAACAGTGATGCAGCCATTTTGAATGCTCCTTGAGGCAAAACGTAGAAACATAGAAAACCTACAGCACAATACAGGCCCTTCGGCCCACAAAGCTGTGCCAAACATGTACTTACTTTAGAAATTACCTAGGGTTACCCATAGCCCTCTATTTTTCTAAGCTCCATCTACCTCTCCAGGAGTTTCTTAAAAGACCCTATCGTATCAGCCTCCACCATCGTTGCTGGCAGCCCATTCCATGCATTCACCGCTCTGCATAAAAAACTTACCTCTGTACCTAATTCCCAATACCTTAAACCTGTGTCCTCTTGTGGCAGCCATTTCAACCCTGGGAAAAAGCCTCTGACTATCCACATGATCAATGCCTCTCATCATCTTATACTCCTCTATCAGGTCAACTCTCATCCTCCGTCGCTCCAAGGAGAAAAGGCCGAGTTCACTCAACCTATTCTCATAAGGCATGCTCCCCTATCCAGGCAACATCCTTGTAAATCTCCTCTGCACCCTTTCTATTGTTTCCACATCCTTCCTGTAGTGTGGCGACCAGAATTGAGCACAGTACTCCAAGTGGTGTCTGACCAGGGTCCTATATAGCTGCAACATTCCCTCTCAGCTCCTAAGCTCAATCCCGTGGTTGATGAAGATCAATATACCGTATGTCTTCTTAACCACAGAGTCAACCTGCACAGCTGCTTTGAGTGTCCTATTGGCTCAGACCCTAAGATCCCTCTGATCCTCCACACTGCCAAGAGTCTTACCATTAATATTATATTCTGCCATCATATTTGACCTATCAAAATGAACCACCTCACATTTATCTGAGTTGAACTCCATCTGCCACTTCTCAGCCCAGTTTTGCATGCTATCAATGTCCTGCTGTAACCTTTGACAGCCCTCCACACTATCCACAAGACTCCCGACCTTAGTGTCATCAGCAAACTTACTAATCCATCCCTCCACTTCCTCATCCAGGTCATTTGTAAAAATCACAAAGAGAAGGGGTCCCAGAACAGATCCCTGATCCACACCACTGATGACTGATCTGGATGCAGAATATGACCCGTCTACAACCACTCTTTGCCTTCTGTGGGCAAGCCAGTTCTGGATCCACAAAGCAATGTCCCCTTGGATCCCATGCCTCCTTACTTTCTCAATAAGCCTTGCATGGGGTACTTTATCGAATGCCTTGCTGAAATCCATATACACTACATCTACTGCTCTACCTTCATCAATGTGTTTAGTCACATCCTCAAAAAATTCAATCAGGCTCATAAGGCACGACGTGCCCTTGACAAAGCCATGCTGACTATTCCGAATCATAGTATGCCTCTCCAAATGTTTATAAATCCTTCCTCTCAGGATCTTCTCCATCAACTTACCAACCACTGAAGGTACATCTGAAGAAATTTGTTAGTCATTGGAGGGATGCTAAATCTCCTCAAACTCATAATGGAATATACAGCTGCTGTCGTGCCTTCTTTGTAATTACATCAATATCTTGAGCCCAGCATAGATCTTGACACCCAGGAACATAAATACTGTGCACAATACTGGTCTCCTTATTTAAGGGAAGGTGTTAAGATGTTGGAAACAGTTTTTAGAAGACTGAGGGTACCTGATTGAAACATTTAAAACCCTGAAGGATCTTGACAGGGTGATTGTGGAGAGTATGTTTCCTTCACTGGGAAAATGTAGAACTAGGAGTCACTGTTTAAAAATAGGGGGTTGCCCATTTAGTTCAGACTTTGGTTAACTTATATGTCACATGTACGTAGAAACATACAATGAAAGGTACAAACAAGCTGGATGAACTCAGCAGGTCGGGCAGCATCCGTTGAAAAGAGCAGTCAACATTTCGGGCCGAGTCCCTTCGTCAGGACTGAAGAAGTCACGAGAGGTGATAGGCAGCTAGAAGAGGAGACAGAGTGAAGGTGGGATGGGGGAAGGGAGAGGGAGGGAACTACCGGAAGTTGGAGAATTCGATGTTCATACCAAGGGGCTGGAGATGACCCAGACGGTATAGGAGATGTTGTTCCTCCAACCAAAGTTCGGCCTCATCATGGCAGTAGAAGAAGCATGTATGGACATATTTTCCAGCTGCCTATCATCTCTCATGACTCTGCTTTCTTCTACTACCCATAGTGCTTCTTCACCTCTCCTGCCTATCCCCTCCCTGCTTCCCCTCCCCCAATCCTTGATCTTTCCTCTGACTGGTTTTCCATCCTTCTCCCCACCTTCTATATAGGGCCCCTGCCTCCTCCTTCTTTAGTCCTGATGAAGGGTCTCAGCCCGAAACGTCGACCGCTCCTTTCAATGGATGCTGCCTGACCTGCTGAGTTCATCCAGCTTTTTTTGTACGTCTTGATTTGACCACAGCATCTGCTGTGAAAGGTGTTGTTTGTGTTGGGGGGTGCGGTCACAAATTCCGGCACCAACATAGGATGCCAACAATGCTCTACAGAACAACAACCAAGCAAGCCCACACACACAGACCTCCAGCCCTGGGACAGCCTGTCTCTGTGCCTCCTGCCTCCACCGGACTTGTGGACACTGGGCCTGTGATTTCCCCAGGCCTCGACTCCTGAATTTCCAGTCGGCAGATGAGGTGATTTTATTTGTCTCAGAGGATCTTCGAAAGTCTGGTAGGAGTCTGCAGCTCCTACCAGAGGTGGATTGACTCATTAAGCAAGTGATGAAAGGTTGTTGGGGTCGAAAGCGAGATAAAAATGCAATCAAATCAGGCGTGATCAGTAAATTCGCGAGGCTGAGTGGCCTACTCGCTCAGCTGTTCATATTACAGTGTCAAATTCAATAACCTTAAAAATCTCAGTGGCCCCAGCTTCATGTATCAGAATCAGTAAATTGTTTGAAGGCATATGAAGAGTCCAATTATCCTCATAAACCATTTATTTGATGGATCTGGGCCTGTACTAGCTGGAGGCAGGAAATCTGATTGAAACCTATCAAGTATTGAAAGGGCTAGAGAGAGTGCACATGGAGAGGATATTTCCCAGAGTGAGGGGGTCTTCAGCCTCAGAATACAAGGACGTGATAGAAACATAGAAAACCTACAGCACAATACAGGCCCTTTGGCCCACAATGCTGTGCTGAACATGTCCTTACTTTAGAGATTACCTCAGGTTACCCATAGCACTTGACTTTTCTGAGCTCCATGTACCTGTTCAGGAGACTCTTAAAAGACCCTATCGTATCCGCCTCCACCACTGTTGTCGGCAGCCCATTCCACACACTCACCACTCTCTGCGTAAAAAACTTACCCCTGACATCTCCTCTGTACCTGTTTCCAAACACCTTAAACCTGTGCCCTCTCATGTTAGCCATTTCAGCCCTGGGAAAAAGCCTCTGACTATCCACACGATCAATGCCTCTCTTCATCTTATACGAGGGGAGATTGATAACTTCCTGGCTTGAGATAGAAGGAGTCAATTTTAGAAAACCTAGCACTCTTATTTTTCAACATAGTCCCCTCCTGCATTTACACCCTTAGTCCAGCAGTCGTGGAGCATACGGATCTTGGACCTCCAGGAAGTGTCTACAGCATGGGTGATTGATACGTTTGTGTCCTAAGGGAGAAGGAGATGAGTTATTAACTTCAAACTTTCTACATAATCACTCAAAGAGTTGACCTGCATCTGCCTGTGACGAGAGCTGTATAACTCATCTCCTTCTACCTCAGGCCATGAACTTATCAATCACCCTCATTCATCTGCTTCATTTGTCCTTTTAGAGAAGAAGTGGGGAGGAATTTCTTTAGCTATAGGATAATGATTCTGTGGAATTCATTGCCACAGCTGGCAGCGGAGGCCAAGTCAATGGGTATATTTAAAGTGGAGGTTAATAGATTCATAATTAGAAAGGATCAAAAGTTATGAGGAATTGAGCTGAGCTCCCTGTAACAGTGACTAACCGCCTCCAGGGGGAGCACCACGCTGAGCTCCCTGTAACAGCGACTGACCGCCTCCAGGGGGAGCTCCACGCTGAGCTCCCTGTAACCGCGACTGACCGCCTCCAGGGGGTGCTCCACGCTGAGCTCCCTGTAACAGCGACTGACTGCCTCCAGGGGGAGATCCACGCTGAGCTCCCTGTAACAGAGACTGACCGCCTCCAGGGGGAACTCCACGCTGAGCTCCCTGTAACAGAGACTGACCGCCTCCAGGGGGAGCTCCACGCTGAGCTCCCTGTAACAGTGACTGACCGCCTCCAGGGGGAGCTCCACGCTGAGCTCCCTGTAACAGAGACTGACCGCCTCCAGGGGGTGCTCCACGCTGAGCTCCCTGTAACAGTGACTGACCGCCTCCAGGGGGAGATCCACGCTGAGCTCCCTGTAACAGAGACTGACCGCCTCCAGGGGGAACTCCACGCTGAGCTCCCTGTAACAGAGACTGACCGCCTCCAGGGGGAGCTCCACGTTGAGCTCCCTGTAACAGAGACTGACCGCCTCCAGGGGGAGCTCCATGCTGAGCTCCCTGTAACAGAGACTGACCGCCTCCAGGGGGAGCACCATGCTGAGCTCCCTGTAACAGCGACTGACCGCCTCCAGGGGGAGCTCCACGTTGAGCTCCCTGTAACAGAGACTGACCGCCTCCAGGGGGAGCTCCACGTTGAGCTCCTTGTAACAGACACAGACCGCCTCCCGGGGGAGCTCCACATTGAGCTCCCTGTAACAGAGACTGACCGCCTCCAGGGGGAGCACCACGCTGAGCTCCCTGTAACAGCGACTGACCACATCCAGGGGGAGCTCCACGCTGAGCTCCCTGTAACAGCGACTGACCGCCTCCAGGGGGAGCTCCACGTTGAGCTCCCTGTAACAGAGACTGACCGCCTCCAGGGGGAGCTCCACGCTGAGCTTCCTGTAACAGTGACTGACCGCCTCCAGGGGGAGCTCCACGCTGAGCTCCCTGTAATAGTGACTGACAGCCTCCAGGGGGAGCTCCACGCTGAGCTCCCTGTAACAGAGACTGACCGCCTCCAGGGGGAGCTCCACGCTGAGCTCCCTGTAACAGAGACTGACCGCCTCCAGGGGGAGCTCCACGCTGAGCTCCCTGTAACAGCGACTGACCGCCTCCAGGGGGAGCTCCACGTTGAGCTCCCTGTAACAGCGACTGACCGCCTCCAGGGGGAGCTCCACGCTGAGCTCCCTGTAACAGCGACTGACTGCCTCCAGGGGGAGCTCCACGCTGAGCTCCCTGTAACAGAGACTGACCGCCTCCAGGGGGAGCTCCACGTTGAGCTCCCTGCAACAGAGACTGACCGCCTCCAGGGGGAGCTCCATGCTGAGCTCCCTGTAACAGCGACTGACCGCCTCCAGGGGGAGCTCCACGTTGAGCTCCCTGTAACAGAGACTGACCGCCTCCAGGGGGAGCTCCACGCTGAGCTCCCTGTAACAGTGACTGACCGCCTCCAGGGGGAGCTCCACGCTGAGCTCCCTGTAACAGAGACTGACCGCCTCCAGGGGGAAGCTCCACGCTGAGCTCCCTGTAATAGTGACTGACTGCCTCCAGGGGGAGCTCCACGCTGAGCTCCCTGTAACAGAGACTGACCGCCTCCAGGGGAGCTCCACGCTGAGCTCCCTGTAACAGAGACTGACCGCCTCCAGGGGGAGCTCCACGCTGAGCTCCCTGTAACAGTGACTGACCGCCTCCAGGGGGAGCTCCACGTTGAGCTCCCTGTAACAGCGACTGACCGCCTCCAGGGGGAGCTCCACGCTGAGCTCCCTGTAACAGCGACTGACTGCCTCCAGGGGGAGCTCCACGCTGAGCTCCCTGTAACAGTGACTGACCGCCTCCAGGGGGAGCTCCACGCTGAGCTCCCTGTAACAGAGACTGACCGCCTCCAGGGGGAGCTCCACGCTGAGCTCCCTGTAACAGCGACTGACTGCCTCCAGGGGGAGCTCCACGCTGAGCTCCCTGTAACAGAGACTGACCGCCTCCAGGGGGAGCTCCACGTTGAGCTCCTTGTAACAGACACAGACCGCCTCCCGGGGGAGCTCCACATTGAGCTCCCTGTAACAGAGACTGACCGCCTCCAGGGGGAGCACCACGCTGAGCTCCCTGTAACAGCGACTGACCACCTCCAGGGGGAGCTCCACGCTGAGCTCCCTGTAACAGCGACTGACCGCCTCCAGGGGGAGCTCCACGTTGAGCTCCCTGTAACAGAGACTGACCGCCTCCAGGGGGAGCTCCACGCTGAGCTTCCTGTAACAGTGACTGACCGCCTCCAGGGGGGAGCTCCACGCTGAGCTCCCTGTAATAGTGACTGACCGCCTCCAGGGGGAGCTCCACGCTGAGCTCCCTGTAACAGAGACTGACCGCCTCCAGGGGGAGCTCCACGCTGAGCTCCCTGTAACAGAGACTGACCGCCTCCAGGGGGAGCTCCACGCTGAGCTCCCTGTAGCAGAGACTGACCGCCTCCAGGGGGAGCTCCACGCTGAGCTCCCTGTAACAGCGACTGACCGCCTCCAGGGGGAGCTCCACGTTGAGCTCCCTGTAACAGCGACTGACCGCCTCCAGGGGGAGCTCCACGCTGAGCTCCCTGTAACAGCGACTGCCTCCAGGGGGAGCTCCACGCTGAGCTCCCTGTAACAGAGACTGACCGCCTCCAGGGGGAGCTCCACGCTGAGCTCCCTGTAACAGGGACTGACCGCCTCCAGGGGGAGCTCCATGCTGAGCTCCCTGTAATAGTGACTGACCGCCTCCAGGGGGAGCTCCACGCTGAGCTCCCTGTAATAGCGACTGACCGCCTCCAGGGGGAGCTCCATGCTGAGCTCCCTGTAACAGTGACTGACCGCCTCCGGGGGAGCGCCACACTGAGCTCCCTGTAACAGCAACTGACCGCCTCCAGGGAGAGCTCCATGTTGAGCTCCCTGTAACAGTGACTGACCGCCTCCAGGGGGAGCTCCACGCTGAGCTCCCTGTAACAGTGACTGACCGCCTCCAGGGGGAGCTCCACGCTGAGCTCCCTGTAACAGACTGAGAACTGAACTCTCTTCCATTGTTAACAGGAGTGAATCTGCAGATGCTGGAAATAAATAAAAACACAAAATGCTGGCAGAACTCAGCAGGCCAGACAGCATCTATGGGAGGATGTAGTGATGACGTTTCAGGCCGAAACCCTTCCTCAGGAGTGAAGTAACATGGGATGGTCGAGGGGGGAGTGGGGAGAGGGATAAAGTAGACATGTCTGTCCATGGCCTCCTCTACCGTCAAGATGAGGCCACACACAGGTCGATGGAGCAATACCTTATCTCCCGCCTAGGCAGCCTCCTACCTGCCGGCATGAATATCCAACTCACAGACCTCCATTGATACCCCTGCCCCCCCCCCTTACCCCCATCCCTATCTATTATTTCAGTCTGGTTCTCTTTCTCTCTCTTTTCTCCCCCCGAATATATCTCCCCCCAGCCCTACCTTTCTTTCTCTTTTATTTCCCATAATTCTCCACCTTCCCCCTAGCCCATTTCCCTCCAGCCTATCACTTTGCAGCTCTCTACTTTATCCCTCCCCCCACTTCTTATCCCCCCTCGACCATCCCATGTTGCTTCACTCCTGATGAAGGGTTTCAGCCCGAAACGTCGTCACTACCTCCTCCCATAGATGCTGTCTGGCCTGCTGAGTTCTGCCAGCATTTTGTGTTTTTATCCTCTTCCATTGTTGCAGTTTCTAATTCTTCAACAAACACATACCCACCCTTTTACAAACAATCGAGTGCCCTAGCTTGCCCTTTGACTGACCTCTCTCCAACCTTTCTTTCACTGGTGGATTGAGTACAGTAATTGTTTTCTCTCATCTCCTCAGCATGTTCTCCAGCTGCTTATCAGCCATTTTGATTCCGTCTGATTCTGCATTTTACTTATGGCCCTTTATGAGAAACTTGGAGTACTACAGCGCCAGCGACCCAGGTTCCATTCCCGCCACTGTAGGTAAGGAGCTTGTACTTAGTGAGACCTTGTACCTCTCACCCCGTGACAGCATGGGTTTCCTCCAGGTTTCTCTCATTCCAAAGACGTACACATGGGTCACATGGTCACATGGTCACATGGGTGTTATGGGAGGACACAGACTCGTTGGACCAGAAGAGCCTGTTAGCGTGCTGAATAGTCACAGAAAAGTACATTACAGAAAGAGGCCCTTTGGCCCTTCTAGTCTGTGCCGAACCATTTAGACTGCCTACTCCCATCCACCTGCACTGGGACCATAGCCCTACCAATCAGACTTCTCGCATACACCATGTGCTGGCAGCTCGTTCCACACTCTCCCGGCCCTCTGAATGAAGTTTTCCCTCATGACCCCCCTTAAACTTTCACCTTTCATCCTTAACCCATGACCTCTGGTTCTAGTCTCCCCCAACCTCAGTGGAAAAAGCCTGCTTGCATTTACCCTATCTATTCCCCTCATAATTTTGTATACCTCTATCAAATCTCCTCTTAGTTTTCTATGTTCCAAGATATAAAGTCCTAACTTATTTAGTATTTCCTTAAAACTCAAGTCCACCAGTCACGGTAACATCCTTGCAAATTTTCTCTGTACTCTTTCAATCTTATTTACATTTTTCCTGTAGGTAGGTGACCAAAACTGCACACAATTGGGCCTCAAATATGTCTTATACAATTTCAACATAACATTTCCTGAACTCAGTCCATTGATTTATGAAGGCCAACGTGCCAAACGCTTTCTTTGTGACCCTGTCCACCTGTGACACCACTTTCAATGAATTATGTACCTGTGTTCCCAGATCCCTTCGTCCCACTGTTCACTGTGTAAGAGCTATCCTGGTTGGTTCTACTGAAGTGAAACGCCTCTCACTCGTCTGCATTAAATTCCATCTCACATTTTTCAGCAATTTTTTCCACCTAGCTCATGCCTTGGGGATTTATCCACCAGAATTTGCATCAAGACAGCAAACACCTCCTCCTCCGTACTCTGTATAGGGTCCATGAAGTTGATGCCATTTTGCCTCATTTCTATAGACTCTGTGACCATCTCCTCAGTAAATAAAGATGCAAAAAAAGTTTATTTAAGACCTCCCACATCTCTTTTGGCTCCACACATAAATTACAATTCTGATCTTGCAGAGTACCAATTTTGTCCCTTGCAATCCTTTTGCTCATCTGTAGAACCCCTTAGGATTCTCCTTCACCATGCCTGCGAGGGCAACCTCGTGCCTTCTTTTAGCCCTCCCGATTCATTTCGTAAGTGTTCTCTTGTGTTTCTTATACTCCATAAGGACCTCATTCGTTCCTACCGCCTAAGAACCCGGACATCAATATCGCTTGAAAACCAAAGTTCCCTGCACTTGTTATCTCTACCTTTTATTCCGACAGGCCCGTACAAGCTTTGTACTGTTCAAAACTTCACTTTTGCAGGCCTCCCACTTTCCAACTACACCTTTGCCAGAAAACAGCCTGACCCAATCCACACTTGCCAGATCCTTTCTGACACCATCAAAACTGGCCTTTCTGCAATTTAGAATCTTAACCCACCGACCAGACCTATGTTTTTGCATATTAACTTTGAAATGGCGTTATGGTCACTGGATGCAAAGTGTTCCCCTACACAAACTTTTGTCACCTGCTCTGTCTCACTCCCTAACAGCAGATCTAGTATCACACACACTCTGCTTGCGATTTCTATCTCCTGATTAAGAAAATGGTCCTGAACATGTTTTCAGAAACTCTATCCCATCTAGTCCTTTTACATTATGAGAGTCCCAGTCAATATGGGGAGAGTTAGAATCATTTACCATAACAACCTTACGTTTCTTGCAACGGTCTGCCATCTCTCTATAAATTTGTTCCTCTAGTCCCTCAGACTGTTGGGTTATCTGTAATACAGTCCCATACTTGTCTAATTTCTCTTTTCCACCCATAACACCTCATTAGATGGGTTCTCCAGTCTGTCCTGACTGAGCACTGCTGTGGCATTTTCCCTCCTAGTAACGCCATGAGCCCTCCTCTAATCCCTCCTGCTTGGCATTGTCCAAAACAATGAAACCCCGAAATATTGAACTGCCAGTCCTGCCCCTCCCACAACGTGATAATTCCAGGGGTTGATCCACGCCCTGGAGGTTGGTTGGTAAGGGTGCCAAAGGTTACGGGGCAAAGGCAGGAGAATGGGGTTGAGAGGGAGAACAGACCAGCCATGGGCCGAGTGGCCTAATTCTGCTCCTGTGTCTCATAGTCTCGGTCAAAACTTTCCAAACTAATCAACAAACTTTAAAACCCAGGCCTTTGCAAAAGGACCCTCAACTTCCTTAACAGAAGACCATGGTCAGTGTGGATTGGAAATACCATCTCCACCTCACTAACAGTCAAGTGAGGCACACCTTAGCTCACTGCTCTACTGTCCTCAAACCCACGACTGTGGGGCTAGGCACCATCTATCAATTTGCCACTGTTGTTGACAAAATGCCAGATGGTGCAGAGGAGCCAGGTAAGTGTAACCGCAGTGATGACCTCCCACTCGACAGCAGCAAGACCAAGGAATTGCTTTCTTGAGCAAGGAATCGAGATCTTCCTCATCAAAGGGTTTGTGGTGGAAAGGGAGATCAGCTTCAAGCTCCTGAGCATCAACATCTCAGAGGACCGATCTTGGGCCCGATCCAGCGGTTCGACTTCATTAGGAGCTGGTTTGTCGCCAATACTCTTGCAAATTTGTACCGATGAGAACCCCAATGCCCAGGATCACAAGGGACTCAGCCAGTTCCATCAAGATAACCCTCCCCAACGTCAAGAACATCTGCAAGAGACAGTGCCACATGGAGGCACCATCTAGTACACGCCCTCTTCTCATGACCACATCAGCCTGAAGAGCCACACTCAATGTTTTTGGAACAACCATCAGAATGGGCCGTGAGCAGTGAACACCACATTGCTAATCCACAATTAATTCCTTGGACTTCCTTTTGTCTCAATTTATTTATTTTTATAACTTATGGTAATTTCTAAACTACTGTGCAAGAATCTTAGCTATCTATACATGCTTTGCACAGTACTGCCCTGCTGTACAAAAGGACAACTTTGCCCCACGTGTCAGGGGTAATAAACATGATTCTGAGTCTGACCCTGGGCCCCCTGCAGTCTCACCCAGCTGGGTGCAGGGGCCCAAGGTCCTGCAAGTGCCTGTGGGGCCGTTTTTAAAAATCTCTCTGACCAGAAGTATTTAAAAATTATTTTAATTGACAAATTATTCTAAACAAATAACCTCAAAAATATAGGGAAGTACTTACATAGCAATTAAAACATTGGACAAAAGTGGAGTGATTTGTGGAATAAAAATAATTTCCCTTCCCAGGCTGAAATACTTGTTGAATTCAGTGAGGGGCATAAATATCGATCGATCGATTGATTGATTGATTGAGGTACAGCATGGAACAGGCCATCCAGATCTTGGAGCCACCCTGCCCAGCAACCCCTGATTTAACCCAAGCCTAATCACCGGACAAGTAATTAACCTACCAGCTGGTGCATCTTTGGACTGTGGGAAGAAACCAGAGCACCCGGAGGAAACCCACATGGTTATGGGGAGAACATACAAACTCCTTAAAGGCAGCAATGGGAATTGAACCCAAGTCGCTAGTAGAATAAAGCATTGTTCTAACTGCTGCACCACCATGATAGAAACATAGAAAACCTACAGCACAATACAGGCCCTTCGGCCCACAAAGTTGTGCCGAACATGTCCCTACCTCAGAAGTTACTAGGGTTACCCAAAGCCCTCTGCTTTACTAAGCTCCATGCACCTACCTAAAAGTCTCTTAAAAGACCCTATCGTCTCCGCCTCCACCACCATTGCCGGCAGCCCATTCCACGCACTCACCACCCTCTGAGTAAAAAAACTTACTCCTGACATCTCCTCTGTACCCACTCCCCAGCACCTTCAACCTGTGTCCTCTTGTGGCGACCATTTCAGCCCTGGGAAAAAGCCTCTGACTATCCACACGATCATTGCCTCTCATCATCTTGTACACCTCTTTCAGGTCACCTCTCATCCTCCATCGCTCCAAGGAGAAAAGGCCAAGTTCACTCAACCTATTCTCATAAAGCATGCTCCTCAATCCAGGCAACATCCTTGTAAATCTCCTCTACACCCTTTCTATGGTTTCCACATCCTTCCTGTAGTGAGGTGACCAGAGCTGAGCACAGTACTCCAGGTGGGGTCTGACATTATCTCTTGGCTCCTAAATTCAATTCCACGGTTGATAAAGGCCAATACTCTGTACACCTTCTTAACCACACAGTCAACCTGCGCAGTTTGAGTGTCCTATGGACTCGGACCCCAAGATCCCTCTGATCCTCCACACTGCCAAGAGTCTTACCATTAATAACATATTCCGCCATCATATTTAACCTATCAAAATGAACCACTTTGCATTTATCTGGGTTGAACTCCATCTGCCACTTCTCAGCCCAGTCTTGCATCCTATCAATGTCCTGCTGTAACCTCTGACAGCCCTCCACACTATCCACAACACCCCCAACCTTGTGTCATCAGCAAATTTACTAACCCATCCCTCCACTTCCTCATCCAGGTCATTGATAAAAATCACGTGATGGGAGGAAAGTACAGCGGGAATATCAGGGTGCGTGGAATACAATGCAAGGGACGGTGGTACAGGTAGATAATTAAGGACATTTAAGAAGTTCTTAGATTGAAAGGTGGATGGTAGGAAATGTTAGACTGACCTTAGAGCAGGTTTAAAGGTATGGGCTAGGGCTTGTCCAGTGCTGTGAAGTTCTATGGTTTATGTCTCCAATCCTATTCAGTCAAACGCAGAGATTCCCCAAAGAAATGCTAACAAGAAAGGGGCTGCCATCACATTTCAGCAACGTATGAACTAGAGCCCCCATTAAACCAGGTGTGGTGAACTACATAAACCTGTCTGGACACCCCCCCCCCCACCCCCGCTGACTGCTCCTGTGGCTCCCCCCACAGACCCCGGTATAAAGGTGATTGATGGTGAACTACATATACCTGTCTGGACACACCCCCCCACCCCTGCTGACTGCTCCTGTGGCTCCCCCCACAGACCCCGGTATAAAGGTGATTGATGGTGAACTACATTTACCTGTCTGGACGCCCCCCCACCCCCGCTGACTGCTCCTGTGGCTCCTCCCACGGACCCCGGTATAAAGGTGATTGATGGTGAACTACATTTACCTGTCTGGACGCCCCCCCACCCCCGCTGACTGCTCCTGTGGCTCCTCCCACGGACCCCGGTATAAAGGTGATTGATGGTGAACTACATATACCTGTCTGGACACGCCCCCCCCCCCCCCCCCCCACTGACTGCTCCTGTGGCTCCCCCCACGGACCCCGGTATAAAGGCGATTGGAGGCACTGCTCCCCTCTCAGTCTCCAGGATGTTGTGTGGTGGTCTCTTGCTGCTGATAGTGCTCTCTCTTGCAGCTAATAAAAGCCTATCCCTCGCCTCACGTCTTCGAGAGTTATTGATGGTGCATCAGCAGGGCCTCACTTCCATGGGGACAGCAAACAGGGAACAAAGGAGACAAGTGCATGCGAGCTGACAGTGCCCTGGGAGGAGCCTGAGGAGGAGGCAGGGATGGAAGGCAAAGGGCATTCCCGTTGAATTGGACTGCCAGGGCTTCGCCAGACAGTCTCTTCAGTGCATTGGGTATCAGTGGTACAAGGAGGAAGAGGGCCGTAGCAAACATCGCCAAGGCAGCAGCAAACACCCCAGGATGGCTCAGAAAGAAGGGAACAAGTCCACGGGATCTGCAGCACCTGATTCCTGAACGCAAGTAGTGGCTTGATCTGCAATGGCTGAGGGTGTCTGCTGTTGAAAGACCCGGAACGCCCAGTGATGTGTTCAGAACATGGTGAGATACTGCTCTTCATAAAATACAGTGTATGATTAAAGCACGGAGATGGAATAAAATGTGCGTAAGTACCAGCATGCATTTACAATGTAAACAGCATTATTAAAAAGCAGTGACCTGGGTAATAGATAGAGGGGGTTGATCAGATTGACTGACTGGGGAAGAACTGGTGCGAAATTTTTGCTTTAATTGTAAATGCTTATAAAGTGACACAAACACTTTGATCCCAATATGTCGGTGCTGTTGTGGAAGCAGAGGCTGCCATGCTGCAAGATGGACTTCCTCCCACTCTCACTCAAATGGCCCCCACCTCCCTTTGGTCCGATATTGTAGGTTTGCAACACTAGAATTATCGGAGTCACAGTACTGACGTGATTGATTAACTCTCTTTTGATCCTGTACTCAGCATCTCAATGCAATTCCAGCCAGTTGCACTGAATAAGACCATATGATTAGAGCAGAATTAGGCCATTCAGCCCATCATCTGCTTTACTATTCCATCATGGCTAATTTACCTCTCAATCCCATTCTCCTGCCTTCTCTCTGTAACCTATCAAGAACCTATCAATCTTTGCCTTAAATATATCTAATGAATTGGCCTCTACAGCTATCTGAGGCAATTAAGTCCAAAGATTCACCATCCTCTGGCTAGAGAATTTCCTCCTCATCTCTGTTCTAAAGGGATCCTCTGCTCCGAGACTACACCACTACTGAGAACATCCTATCCATGTAAAAACATTGGCAACTGTTACATTGGCTTTGCATCTTTCATTCTTCAGGCTACTGGTGCAGCTGAGATACCTGTTCACCTGCTCACCCTGACCTGAGGCCCAGATAGTCAGTGCGGAAGAGGAGGTACTTGTGGTAGTGCTACCAAAGTGTCTTGTTAATGAGAGAGGTCAGAGGAGAATGGCCAGACTGGTTCAAGCTGACAGGAAGGTGACAGTAACTCAAATAACCACACGTTACAAGAGTGGAGTGCAGAAGAGCATCTCTGAATGCACAACACGTCAAACCTTGAAGTGGATGGGCGCAGCAGCAGAAGAGAACGGACGTACATGCAGTCCAGAGGAGGTACCTATAAAAGTGGCCACTGGGTGTGTGCTCATGAATTAGTACCTCGTGTCCCACTTTAGAACTTAACTATATAATTTAGGCTAATTATATACACTTCGTTGCTAGAAGCCTTTGGAAGCCATGCTAATCATAGACTTCCTCAGCTCAGAGATGAATGTTGGATATCCTGTTATTCACAGAACACAAGAACTGTTCTCTCCCTGACCAGTGGTTTTTATTGCTCAGTCAATATCATCAAGGATAAATTAAATGACCCTTCATGTACCAGATGCAGCAGGTTGGCAACCACACTCACATTAAAGCAACTCAGCTAATCCAAAGAAGTACTGGTAGCTGAAAGGCTCTCATGTATTACTGAGTTCAGGCCGGGTGAGGTAAAAATTCTTCTTAATGGCTCCAGTGAATAATCTCGTGCACCTCTGTTTGTATCTCTGCCCTTCTATGTCCCTGAAGCACAGAGCTGGAACCCTTACCTCAATATATGCAACTTTCTTCTCTTCTATGAACAGCCAAGATGAGGGATATTGAGATCCAAACTTAATCACATAGCAAAATTCAAGAACAAGAGCACACTTGTCAACTTTCTGCTCCTGCATCATAAATCTCCAACCCCAGACTCCAGCTCTTTTTACAAGAGTTGTATTTTTTTCTCTGACTGGCAAATCATTACAATATATATAATTTTAAATAACCTTTGCCAAACATGTTTTGAATTTGCTTTTTATTCATTTGTATGCCTCTCTGTCCTGACCTGTTTTATAAGTCATCCATCCCATTTAATGCTTCATGTACCTTGATCTGTGCAACTGTTTAATTATTTTCTATAACGACAGACTTTGAACTTCTCTCGGTGTTACGGGTGGGTGGCATTCAGTTTACTCGAAATATGATTTTTTTTTGTTTTTCCTACAGTACTGTGCAAAAGTCTCAGGCACGCTAGATTTTTAATACGGTTCCAGATGGTAGGGCCTCTGGAGCCCCTGATCCCAACACTGCCGATGCAGTCTGCGATTACTGGGAGAGACAGGAACAAGCACGACACATGCCAGTGATAACAAACCTGATTCTGAAATCTGCACAAGGACTGCAGCAAGCTCCCCAAGGTGCTCAAAACAACTTACCGGCCGATTTTCTTACAAAACTGCACGACGGTGTACCGAAGAGAATTGATGTAGTTTTAAAGGGTGGCCACACCAGATATTGATGTGATTTATTTTTACAGTTTACTGCCCTTTATAGTATATTTTTTGATAGTTAGAAACTTCATTTCATTAATTTTTGAAAGCATCTTGGCTTTAAAGAATTTCTATACTTATGCCCAAGACTTTTGTACAGAACTGTCCATGCACTTTTTCCAGGTATCTCTCATAGAAATTCACAATCCTGCAAATATAGTGTAACTAATCAGTAGAATCATTAACTTTAATTGCTGTGTATCTATAGTAACACATACAAAATGCTGGAGGAACTCAGCAGGTCAGGCAGCAACTATAGAGGGGACAAGCCATCGATGTTTAAGGTTGAGATCCTTTGTCAGGACTGGAAAGGAAGGGGGGTGAGGTCACAATAAAAAGGTGGGGAGAGGGGTAGGAACACCAGCTTGCCGGGGATAGGGGAGGGGGAGAAGGTAGGTGAGGTGAAGTGAGAAGCTGGGAGGTGATAAGTGGAAAAGTAAACAGCTAAAGGAAGTGGAATCTGATTGGAGAGGAGACCACAGGAGAAAGGGAAGGCGGACGGACCCAGGAGGGAGGTGATAGGCTGGTGAAGAGAAGAGATGAAGTTGGCTGGGAGCCCAAATAGTAAATGGAAAAAGAGAGAAGGGCAGGGGAGAGAAATTATGGAGTTCAAGAAATCGATGTTCATGCCATCAGGGTGGAGGCTACCCAGACGGAATGTGAGATGTTGCTCCTCCTACCTGAGTGTGGCCTCACTGTGGTAGTAGAGGAGGCCATGTGGGAATGGGTATGGAAAGGGGAATTAAAACGTTTGGCCAGCAGGATATCCAGCCTGTCACGAACAGAGCGAAGGTGCTCGATAAAGTGATATCTCGTATTCTACTGCACCATTTATGTATCCAAACAGTTTGCAGTGGTACGTTTGTCAAATAGTCTCAAACAGTATTTAGATATGGCAATTGATAAGCTGGCTTTACTGCAAGTTAGCGTTAAGTTACTTTGAAAGAAATCTGATAAATCTTATCCCTTTCTTTTAAGTCATGATGGGTTTGACAATGTACTTTAACGTAGTAAATTTTAAATATCCGACCCTGTGACTCCTTGGAGGCCGATGTCAGAGCATCTTTAGGTAGGGTGAACCTCACAAGGCTTCAGGCCCTGGTGGTGTACGTGGTGGGACTCTGAAAGCCTGCGCTGACCAACAACAGGAGTGTTCAAGGACATTTCAATCTCTCACTGCTGCAGTCAGAGACTCCCACCTGCTTCAAAAGGGCAACAATCACACCAGTGCCCAAGGAGAACAGGGCGAGGTGCCTCGGCAACCATCGCCCAGTGGCTCTCCCATCCACTGCCTGAGCAAGGACCTGGACCCACTGCAATTTGACTACCCCCTCAATAGGTCTATAGCGGATGCAATCTCCTCAGCCTTGGACCTCCTGAACAACAGCAAAGCCTACGTCAGGCTGCAGTTTATTGATTATATCAACACCTCAGTACTAATCAATAAGCATCAAAACATGGGCTTCTTCTTCTACAACCCAGCACTTGACTTCCTCACCAGGAGACCACAGGTCAGAAATAGCATCCCAATGACAGTCAACTCGGGCGCCCCTCAAGGACGCGTGGTTAGCCATGCTCCACTCTCTCTACACCCCCGATTGAGTGGCTATGCACAGCTCAGACGCCGTCTATAAACTTGCTGATGGCACAGCTATTGCTGGCAGAAGTTCAGAAGGTGACGGGGAGGTGTCCACGAGTGAGAAAGATCCAACTGACTCAGTGGTCGCAGCAACTCAACGTCAGGAACTGATGGTGGACTTCAGGAAGGGGCAGCCAAGGAAATGCACACCAGTCCTCTCTGAGGGATCAGAAGTGGAAAGGGTGAGCAGTTTCAGGTTCTTGAAACAGCATCCCTGAAGAACTATCCTGCGCCCACCACACTGATATAATTACAAAGTAGGCACAAGGGGTTTATTAGAAGTTTAAGGAGACTTGGTATGACATGAAAGACTCTCGCATGTTTTTGCAGATGTACTGTGCAGAGATTCTAACTGGCTGCATCACCACCTGGTAAGGAGGGGCCAATGCACTGGATCAGAAAAACCTGTAGAAAATTGCAAACCCAGCCATCATGAGCACTAGCCTCCCCAGTTTTAGAAAGACAATGCCTCAAAAAAGGAGCATCCATCACTCAGGACACAGCCTCCATCAAGGAAGAGGTACAGGAACCTACAGATAAACACTCAACATTTTAGCAACAGTTTCTTCCGCTCTGCCATCAGATTTCTGAATAAACGACAAACCCATGAGCACAACCTCACAATGTACACTACTTCCATTTTTTCCCTTTTTTGTAGTTTTTTTAATTATGTATTGTGATGTACTGCTGCCACAAAACAACAAATTTCATGAGATATGCCAGTGATATTAAACCTGATTCTGATTCTGTGATGGGCTCGACGTTGCTGCCTCCATCTTCCAGCTGGTTTCCCTCCCTCAGTCTCCCCACTCCCACAAGCTGTGAATACAGACAGCTTAGAGCATCGGAGATCTTAGGGGCACACTGAGCAGCCGGGGTCGTCGGCAAGGTGTTGTTAAAGAAACAAGGGCAGTTTCTTTTTCTTTCAAATGACTTTCTTTCAGAATTATTTGAAGAATATTAAAAATTTACTAAGCCACTAAATGCATTGAAAAGTTATTGGTTTTAAAGATTTTAAAGATTAGCTGCATTTGTCATGTACATTAAAACATACAGTGAAATATGTTGTTTTGTGTTAATGACCAACACAGTCTGAAGATTGTGCTGGGGGAAACCATAAGTGTTGCTATGCTTCCAGTGCCAACGAAGCACTGCTACTAACCCATACACCTTTGGAATGGGGGAGAAAATTAGTGCACCAGGAGGAAATGGAGTGAATGTACAAACCGCTCACAGACAATGGTGGGATTTGAACCCGGATCACTGGTGGTGTGAAAGGTTGCGCTAACTGCTCTGCTACCATGCCATATTTATTTTAGTAAATAAAACAAGAATTAAACCAAATAACAGGGTTATATTAAAGCAAATTATTCTTTTAAAGAAATAACCCTCTTCCCTTGCATAATAATTTACATCCCTGTGACCATAACTTAATCATGTTACAATGGGTCTGGGATCACGTGCAGGGTCAGAGCAGGCAGAGAGGTGATCACCCAGTGTAACGTCGCAAGAATAGACTACATTGCTCTCCACAGAGAACAGCGACCTAGTTAATTCTGCCTTGCAGGTCTCAAGATGCATTCATGAGCAAGAGAGCGTTAATTGGATCAGCACTAAAGGGAGTCATTATACTAGGAGGTGCATTAACGACAGTCTCATTTTCCAACTTATGAATGATAAATGAGGGTTTTATTGAAGATAAACGTGTAGGTATTGCAGTATTATTTATTCAACAGTGAAGCTTCATGAAATTTAATGCAAAATGCAATATACAGTACTGTGAAAAGTCTTGGATATATATATATAGCTAGGCTTTTGCAAAGTTCTGTAACCTTTCACAGATTTAACTCACATTTAATGTGTGAGTGATGATAAACCTGATTCTGATATGGGTCTGTGCTGTGGACTGTGAGCGGGAAGGGGGCAGGGATGGATATATAACGAAGTAATGTAACTGATCAAAATGAACTCACAAGCACAAAACACTACAGGAGTAGGAGAGGTTGCAACTGGTGTGATGAGGCAGGCTGAGGCTCACATTACTGGGGAAATTAGCCAGTTTGTGATTTTTTTTAAAGAGCTATCTTTTAGCATCTAGCTTCTTCCCCTTTCCTTTCCAGTCTCGGCTGTTTATTCATTTCCATAGATGCTGCGTTCCTCCAGCATTTTGCCTGCACTGCAAAACGTCTGTTGTGCCGACTGAAGCTGAGCCAGGTAGAAGCAGCAGCTGAGAAATACAGAAGTCTTTATTCACAATGCGAACGTTCCAAAGAAAGTGTGTCCGGAAGAGTTTGAGTGAATCTCATTCTCCTGACTGGTTCAACACAGAGATAACAATAAACAATTAAATACAGTTTCAATTACTAAAATCAACTACCTTAACATTTGGAAAAGAATCAGGTTTTTTACAGAATTACGTGTTTACAATGGTAGCACATCCCAAATATCAGAACCCCTTTGAATAGTCAGTGCTGGTATCTGGTTCAAAAGCCTATGAGTACAAGCTGCAGAAGGTTAAAGGACAACATAGTCCTGAACTGTCCACTAAGTGGCAGGGATGTGCCTTTAACTATGTAAGGGTGTTCATCTGTAACACGCACAAAATGCTGGAGATCTCAGCAGCTTCTAAGGAAAAGAGTAAACAATCAGTATTTCAGCCTGAAACCTTTCATCAGGACCCTAATCGGTCCGAAAGGTCACTATTTACTCTTTTCCATTGATTCTGCCTGGCCTGCTGAGTTCCTCCTGCATTTTGTGTGCATTGCTTTGATTTCCAGCACCTGCAGATCTTTTTCTCTTGTTTGTGAAGAACATTCATCTGTCACCTTCCCCTTGGGAAAGTCCAGTGGGGCAGAATCCAAATTTCACCAGCCACAAAGTATCAACATGTGCAGATCTTATTCCCAGGAAACTGGCTCTCATTTTAGTTCAAAGTTCAATTTATCGCCATGTATATATCATTTTCTTGTGGGTATTCACAGCAGAACAAAGAAATATAATAGAATCAGTGGAAAACTGCACACCAAGACTGAGAAACAACCCAATGTGTAACAGAAGACAAATTCTGCAAATACAGAAATAAATGAATAACTAAATAACACCGCGAACTTGAGTTGTAGAGTCCTTGAAAGTGGATCCACAGGTTGTGGAATTAATTCAGTGTTGAGATGCAAGAAGTTTTCCACACTGGTTCAAGAGTTTGATGACTGCAGGGTAATAGTTGTTCCTGAACATAACAGCATGGCACTTCAGGCTCCTGTACCTCCTGCCCGATGTCGTAGTGAGAAGGCATGGCCTGGATGGTGGAGGTCTTTAATGATAGACTCTGTTTTCCTGTGGCAGCGCTCCTTAATTAAGCCATTATTATGCTATCCATGATCCCAGAATAATCCCGAACACATCCCTCCTCCTCACAGAGTATTTCTTTGTAGCAGTGTTGAACACGCCACTTTATTAGATACACCTGTATACCTGCTCATTAATGCAAATATCTAATCAGCCAATCATGTTGCAGCAACTCAATGTATAAGAGCATGCAGACATGGTCAAAAGGTCCAGATGTCATTCAGACCAAACTTCAGAATGGGAACAAATGTGATCTAAATGGCTTTAACCATGGAATGATTGTTGGTGCCAGACAAAGTGGTTTGAATATCTGGGAAACTGCTGATCTCTTGGTGTTTTCACACACACTAGTCTCTGGAGTTTACAGAGAATGGGACACAAGCAAACAAACATCCAGTGAGAATGTAGGTGAAAAAGCCTTGTTAATGAGAGCGGTCAGGGGAGAATGGCCAGACTGGTTCAAATTGACAGGAAGGCAACAGTAACTCAAATAACCACATCCTACAACAGTGGTGTGCAGAAAAGCATCTCTGAACGCAAAACAACACACACAAAATGCTGGTGGAACACAGCAGGCCAGGCAGCATCTATAAGGAGAAGCACTGTCAATGTTTCGGGCCGAGACACTTCGTCAGGACTAACCGAAAGGAAAGATAGTAAGAGATTTGAAAGTAGTGGGGGGAGTGGGAAATGCAAAATGATAGGAGAAGACCGGAGGGGGTGGGATGAAGCTAAGAGCTGGAAAGGTGATTGGCAAAAGTGATACAGAGCTGAAGAAGGGAAAGGATCATGGGACGGGAGGCCTCGGGAGAAAGAAAGGGGGAGGGGAGCACCAAAGGGAGATGGAGAACAGGCAGAGTGATGGGCAGAGAGAAAGAAAAAACACAAACAACTAAATATGTCAGGGATGGGGTAAGAAGGGGAGAGGGGCATTAACGGAAGTTAGAGAAGTCAATGTTCATGCCATCAGGTTGGAGGCTACCCAGCCAGTATATAAGGTGTTGTTCCTCCAACCCAAGTTTGGATTCATTTTGACAGTACAGGAGGCCATGGATAGACATATCAGAATGGGAATTCTTTCTTCCTTTCTTCCTCCCAAGGCCTCCCGTCCCATGATCCTTTCCCTTCTCCAGCTCTGTATCACTTTCGCCAATCACCTTTCCAGCTCTTAGCTTCACCCCACCCCCTCCGGTCTTCTCCCTTCATTTTGCATTTCCCCCTCCCCCCACTACTTTCAAATCTCTTACTATCTTTCCTTTCGGTTAGTCCTGACGAAGTGTCTCGGCCCGAAACATTGACAGTGCTTCTCCTTATAGATGCTGCCTGGCCTGCTGTGTTCCACCAGCATTTTGTGTGTGTTGTTTGAATTTCCAGCAACTACAGATTTCCTTGTGTCTGAATGCAAAACACTTTGAACCTTGAGATGAATGGACTACAGCAGCAGATAGGTTCCACTCCTGTGGCCTCTTTATTAGGTGCATGCTTTCAATGAGGAGTCAGCCTCCCAATCGACGGTATTGTCGGTAAATAGCTCCATTATTTCCTTGATCCCTGTGATGCTATCCATCAAAATTCCTGTTTTCAGTCTGATTTTCAAACAGATCCTTAATTCTTTCAATGCCATTAACATCCATACAAAAAGTGTTGCAGCTCTTTCTGGTCTACATCCCAGTTTATGGTCTTTCTCAAAGCTTTTGACTCATTCCGCAATCACATTCTGACCTTCTCCTGGATGTTATCCCTTCACAAAACTAAGAACTGAACCACTGATGATTGCAACATATTTGTCAGAAGAGCAATAGTTATCGATTAAATGGAATAGTGTTTTGTCTATCTTTGGCTTTTTCTTCACATATCCTCTACGAGTCATCATTGTTATGCTTTGTAACTTCAAAGCATTAAACGAATTCAAAGGAGGTCACAAGAGGCCGACACGTGGGTCTAACTTCGAGCTTACTTTAAGCAAGGCGCACAGGTATCACGTGGTAGCGCGATGATGCATGCAATTTAGGTAGTTTTACGTATGTAACACTTACCCAAAAGGCTGGTATATGTCTAGGAGAAACGGAGTTCCAGCAACTCACCAACCCACCTCCCGTACACGCAGGTGCTGTGAGAATCGAGTTTATGCCTCGCGCCCGCCAACAGTATCAAACCCACATCAAATACTGTTATGAAATACACTTTAAAGAGTTTACTAAAATTAAAAGAGTATTAGGCAATACAATATATATGCAAGGTAAACAAACAAAAAGGCGCCAACTTTTTACTAGGATGTTACCTGGGTTTCAGCAATTAAGTTACAGAGAAAGGTTGAACAAGTTAGGTCTCTATTCATTGGAGCGTAGAAGGTTGAGGGGGGATTTGATCGAAGTATTTAAAATTTTGAGAGGGATAGATAGAGTTGACGTGAACAGGCTGTTTCCATTGAGAGTAGGGGAGATTCAAACTAGAGGACATGATTTGAGAGTTAGGGGGCAGAAGTTTAAGGGAAACACGAGGGGGTATTTCTTTACTCAAAGAGTGATAGCTGTGTGGAATGAGCTTCCTGTAGAAGTAGTAGAGGCCAGTTCAGTTGTGTCATTTAAGGTAAAATTGGATAGGTATATGGACAGGAAAGGAGTGGAGGGTTATGGGCTGAGTGCGGGTAGGTGGGACTAGGTGAGATTAAGGGTTCGGCACGGACTAGGAGGGCCAAGATGGCCTGTTTCTGTGCTGTGATTGTTATATGGTTATATGGTTATAACTTATCAAAGTTCAGTCTGTTTAGTGCACTCGTTGGAGCTCAATCAACGAACCAATCGACCCATCGTCGCTTGCCTCCGACCTCCACGTCTTCGCACCTAGGACCACGCCCGGGTGGTCTTCCAAGCAGTGCAGTGCACGTCCTCCTTCCTCGACATCTTCCTCCCGCACTCTCCCAAAAAGCCCGCGAAAACCCCTCCCCCAAGTTCCCAGCATCACAAGACACAATAACATTTCCCATTGATTAACAAATGAATACAATTACCATATCAGCCATTCTAAAGCGAAACAACGGCGAGAGAAACACTTATCCGACAAAGAAGCATTCCTACTCTTAACAAACCAAAAAACCCATTTTGAGTAACATACACAGGACATTGTACACGTACAATACATAATTAATTATTTAAATGAACAAGAATGCTTAATCAAAGAATATAAATGCAAGATAACACAAATATACAGACAGACATACTTTACTCATCCCGAGGGAAATTGGGTTTCGTTGCAGCCGCAATATTATTGAAATACTAAATTTGCAACAATAATGCATAAACCCATTCTTGAACCAAATCCCAGTGGTACAAATGGTGCTGTAATAGTGCTATACTAACCGTAGGCTAAAGGGTCAGCTGTCTTATATTGTGGTGAAGTAACCCTTTTTAGGTAAATATAAATACAAAGGACAAAGCTTACTTAAATTATCTTTGGTAATCTAACGCCCACCTAATGTAAAATATGTGCAATTCTAATTGTAGAAGCGGTTTCATTTCACAGAAGCTTCTCTGCCCAATAGTAACTGCAGTTAACAAGTTTAATTATTCTGAGGCCTTGCTTGGCAGTGAAATTTCTATACACACAGATAATGCAAAGCAAGATCTGTGATAAGGGAGGAACCATTGGGTAATGCTGTACAGTCCCAAAGTGAGATTGGGGTTAAGTTCCTGCCGCTATCTGTAAAGAGTTTGCACGCTTTCCCTGTGGCCGTCAGGGTTTCTCTTGGGTTTCCACCCCAATTCCAAAATTGTATGGGTCAGGGTTAGTAAGTTTTTAGCATGCTGTCCAGGGCGTGTCTCAAACCGTGCTGGTTGTTAAGACAAACCTTTTTCCTTTCGGTTAGTCCTGACGAAGGGTCTCGGCCCGAAACGTCGACAGCACTTCTCCCTATAGATGCTGCTTGGCCTGCTGTGTTCCACCAGCATTTTGTGTGTGTTGTTGTTTGAACACATTTTACCATAGGTTTTGATTTACATGCATCAGATGAAGCTAATCTTTCTGGCATCATTCACAGTTGAGTTTTATTCTAAATCTCTTAGGTGATTAAAATAGGTTCACAATTCCTATCAGATTCCCTCCTCTCCATCCCTTTACCTTTCCCACCCACCTGGCTTCACCTATCACCTTCTGGCAGTCCACCTTCCCCTCCCCCTACCTTTTTATTCTGGCATCTCCCCCCGTCCTGAAGAAGGTTTACAGACCAAAACGTCGAGTGCTTATTCACTTCCACAGATACTGCCTGACCTGCTGAGATCTTCCAGCATTTTATGTGTGTTATTCTGGATTTCCGGCATCTGCAGAGTCTCTTGTGCTTACGTGTTTCCTGTCTGCATAACTGCAGGAAATAGATCTAATAGCTTCCCTCAGAATTCCACATTACCTTTGGGAAATCAGACATTCATCTGTATTTTCAGCACTGTAAACAACAGCAATTAGGGATAATTACTCTAGAAAATAGCATACACCCCCTCTGCCTCAAGCCTTGAGAAGTGCAGTGGACACTTCCCATAAGTACATTACATTGGAGGCTCTTAAGAGACATTTAGTAGATACATGGTAATGAGGAAGTTGGAGAGTTAAGGAACTCGTGTAGGTAGGAGGGATTAGTTTTCTCCTTACTTACTTTTTCGCTGGGTCAGCACCACATTGTGGGCCAAAGGGCCTTTTCCTGTGCTCTACTGTTCTACGTTCTATAAATGGCAATGCTTTTTTTCTGGAATCATTGAGTGTGGGTCTTCAGGCTTCCGTACCTCCTCCCTGATGGTAGCAACAAGAAGAGGGCATGTCCCAGATGGTGAGGGTCTTGCCATCTTCTGGAGGCACCACATCTTTGGTGGCGGGGAGGGTGATGCCAGTGGTGGAGCTGGCTGAGTCTACAGCCCTCCACAGCCTTCTGTGATCTTGTACATCGGAGCCTCCATACCAGGCACACTGCGGCCAGTCCAAATGTTGTCCACTGTGGCTGCTCTGATCATTGTCATCACAAGCCTGGATGGGAGGTTTGGAGACCCCGAAATGCCCAGTCGTCAAGATCCCCCCTCCTCGGCCTCACCAGTGTCATCCAAAGGGAAGCTTATGTTTGACACCAGCTTGGCTGCAGGAATTGCCGGAGGGATGTTCAATGACGTCCAGCCGCTGGATCTGCTGTCTGGGTTTACTCCCGAGACTGCCCACAAGGCATTGCTGGGGATCTGCGCCACAAGCACCAGGGGGTCTCCACACACTGGTGGGCTTGTGTGCCTCATGTGCAGGGGCCAGACCTCCTCCCTATCTTCTGTAGTTCAGCCTGACTCTGAGAGGAGTTCAGTTTCCGTGTGTCGCCAGCGAGGAGGCTTGCTGTCGGAGAGGCTGCGTACTGGCAGGGAGAGACCTACACACTCAGCTCTCCTTTTTCCGAGACTGCTAGTCTGCGGAGAAAGCTGAAAGAGTGAGCGGCAAGTTCTAGCCACACTAGACACATCACAACAGCCATTTGATACCACTGTACTCCTATAGAAATTTGATAATGTACCAAATTTCCTGAAACTCCTAATAAAGTGGAACTGGTCATCAGTTTGTTGGGCCTAGATTCACCGAGATGTTAACACTAGGAACTTAAAGCTGGTCACCCCTTTCACTGCTGACCCCTCAATGTGGATTGATATTCTCATGACTTCCCTTTCCTGAAGTCCATTATCAAATTCCTTGGTCTTGCTGACATTAAGTGCAAAGTTGTTGTTGAAATCCTGTCACAATCCTGTACCCTTTCTCATTAGCGTCGGAGATTCTGCCAACAGTGATGTCATTGACGAATTTACAGGTGACATTCGAGCTGTGTCTGGCCAAAGGTGTGAGTGTAGAGGGAATAGATGAATGAGTAAAGCACGCATCCTTGAGCTGATTGTCAGTGAGGAGGAGGAGATATTTCCCACTTGCACAGACGGTGGTCTTCCGGTGAGGAAGTCAAGGATCCATTTGAAGAGGGAGGACAGAGACCCAGGTTTAAAAGCTTGGTGATTAATACTGAGAGGATGCTGGTATCTGAACATTGAGCACTAATCGATGTAACAGCAGCCTGAAGTAAGTTTAACTGTTGTCCACATGCTCCAAAGTGGAGTGGAGAGCCAGTGAGATTGTGCCTGTTGTAGACCAGTTGTGACGGTAGGTGAATTGTGGCAGATCCGGGTCCTTGCTCAGGCAGGAGTAAATTCTAGTCATAACCAATCTCTTAAGGTACTTCATCATAGAAGATGCTGGGCTACCGGACAATATTCAATCAGGCAACTTGCCCTGCTCTTCTTGTCCACCAAAATGATGGCTGCTGTTCTGAACCAGCTGAAAAGCTCAGCTGGCTGGCACAGATTTGCAATGCTCAACCCCATCAAGGCCTGGTGCCTGGCTAGAGTTCACTATTTTGAAGGAAGTTCTGGCATCAGCTTCTGAGACAGAGGTCACAGAGCCACCAGGTGCTGTGGGATTCACACCTGTATGGTGTTATTCTCCCTTTCAAAGCATGCATGAAGGGTTTGGGGCTCATTAGGGAATGAATCATCGCTGCCATTTTTAGGAAGTAACAACCTGCCACAGCTGTTGTAACCCAATTGTGCTTCTAATTTCAGCAAGAATTCTGCCTTTTTGTTCTTGTGTAGGTCATACCTGGATTTCTCATAGGGTCTGGATTGCTGGGTAGGCCTCAGTGGACCGTAAATCTCACGGTTCATCCATGGCTTCGGGTTTGGGTATGTCTGGTACATTTTCGAAGGCTCACCAGTCCTGATGAAGGGTCTCGGCCCAAAACAACGACAGCTATACTCTTTTCCATAGCGACTGCCTGCCCTGCTGAGTTCCTCCAGCATCTCGTGTGTGTTGCCAGGAGTAGAACAGTCAGTTGATCCAATGCCAAAATATGGACGCGGGACGACATGGTAAGTGTTCTTAAAGTTGGTGCAATAGTGATCAAGGGTATTGGCTCCTCGGGTGGCATGCTGGTGGTAGTTGGCCTGGTTGAACTACCCGCGATGATCAGGAGGTTGGTCACAGTGCTCAGCTTGTTTGCCAGGGTGAGACTAGCGTTCAAGTTCTAGCAGAATGAGAGAGCACTTAGGTTGTTTGTCATCTGAGCAGGAAGCAAAGAATGTCTTCAGTCTCAATGGTAGTGACCATGACATTAGCAACCCAAGTTAAAGACACCCAGGTAGGGAATTTGTTACCAGTCTAATTTGAACATGATCCCAATTCCACAGCCATGTGATTGTTCCTGGAAAGTCCAAGTAGCCCTGTTCAGTTGCATCAAAGCCAAGATGTTAAACCAGTTCAAGAGTGGAACAGGATGGAGCAGAGCATCGGCCTCAGCTCAGGATTCCATGGCAGCGGGGTTGCTGCCATCCAGTTGACCTTGAGAACCCCCCCTCGATAATGTTAGCGACCTGATGTCAAAATTGGGAGAACAGTACAGACGCTGGAAATCCAAAGTAACAGACACAAAATGCTGGAGGAACTCAGGCGGTCAGGCAGCGTCTGTGGAGGACAATAAATAGTTGAGATTTCGGGTCATGGTGAAGGGCCTTGGCTCAAAGTGTTGACTCTTCTCCACTCCATTGATGCCGGCTGACCTGCTGAGCTCATCCAGCGTTTTATGCTTGACAGCTCGAGGCTTCGTTCTCCACAAAACTGCGGAAATGGAAATACTCAACAGGTCAGGCAGCATCCGTGGAGTACGGGATTTGAGGGAATATGATGAGCTCGCACCAGAACTGTGTCAAGATAGGTATGAAACAAGCGTAAACCTGCAGAGAAGTGGGATGAGGTGTGTGGGAGAAGTGGAAAATTGAGGAATGAGGTAAAACCTGGCAAAGCCCAGAGGGCAAAGCGAAGGTCGAAGCCTGAAGGTTGGAGACCACAGGTGGAAGCCCAAGGGTGTCACGGGCACCCGAAGGAACCATGAATGCCCAGAGTACTGGGGGTCAGAGGTCCAAGCGAGCCCAGACGTTGAGGCCCAAAGGTCAAAAGCGTGATCAATGCCCCGGGGTGAAGTTCAAAGTACATTTATTATTCAAGTATATATACCATATACAACTTAGAGATTCATTTTCTTGCAGGCAAAATACGATCAAACCCATGAAAAACTATGCATAACAAAGACTGACAAACATCTGATGCACAAAAGGGAACAAATCACACAAATACTTTCAAAAGCAAACAAGTAGTACTGAGAGCGTGAGCTGCAGGGCCCCCGACAGCATCCAGGGCCTGTGGAGAGTTCAGCACTGAGGCGCATGAAGCCATGTCGGAGTGAATCAGAGAAGCTGCATTCAAGGCCCGGGGGCAGCCTGTCCTAGGGCTGGAGGCCCGGGGGCAGCCTGTCCTAGGTCTGGAGGCCCGGGGGCAGCCTGTCCTAGGGCTGGAGGCCCAGGGGCAGCCTGTCCAAGGGCTGGAGGCCCGGGGGCAGCCTGTCCTAGGTCTGAAGGCCCGGCTGGGTGAGTGGGCGGTTGGGAGGAATGGGAAAATGGCTTGTTTTGCTGTTCGGGAATCTTGTTTTGTTGCTGTTGTTTCCGCTTGTGTTGTACTGCTGAGCATTGTGGGCATGCTACACTGGAGCCAGAATGTGTGTGACGCCTTCTGGCCCCAGCGTAGCCTTGGGTGTGCAGGCTGTTAACACAAATGACACATTTCACTGCCTGGTGCCACGTACACGTAATAAATAGCTGAATCTGAGTCTGTGTGGACTGTATGCAAGACAAATTTTTCATTGTATCTCGGTACATGTGATAGATCCGATTGTTGTTGGTCCTCAGTACATCCGAACCTGAACCTGCATAGTGTCTGTGAGGGGATGAAGGCGGTTGAGTGATGCAGTGCTGGTGGTGAGGACTGAAAGAGGGCAGGGAAGTCAAGGCTGGAGCTGGTGTAGAGAGGAGAGAATAATGCCAAAACAAGAGAAAATTCAGGGAAATATAGGAAAGAAACTCACTGTACATAGTTGATTATATGTAATTGTTGAAAACAGCATTGAGTCCTGCAAGCTGTGGTCTGTTTGAGTGGAAGCTGAGATGTTTTTCCTTGTTTTCCCTTCCCTTTGGAATGCTGAAATTGGAGGAGAGGGAAGATATTCCGTCGCAACATTCATTACTCATGATGTGATCTCCTCTACACCAGGGATACCGAAAATAGCTTTGGTGACTATTTGCAGATCACTTCTGTTCATTCCACATGGGCTTCCCCCTCTGCTCCCACCTTATCTCTATAGCTTTGGCTTTCGACTGTGCACTTCTCCAGTGTAGCCCAGTGCAAGGGTCGAGGCACGACTGAGCAGGCGCATGGACGTCAGGGAGTTAGACCGGCAGGAAGAATTTCAAAGCAGAGTGTTTTTTCTTCAGTGGTTTGATCGAGGCACGACTGCTCAGGCGCGTGGACGTCAGGGAGTTAGACCGGCAGGAAGAATTTAAAAAGAAGACAGCTTTACAGAGTGGACGTTGGAGGACCGGGTGTTGGAGTAGAGGGAGACAGAGTAAGAGGGCTTTGGCAATAATGGGTTGAGGTGAGATAAGTTATTTGTGAAGAATAGGAATAGGAAGGATGTCTGTAAGGCCGTCGTTCTCGACTGGGTGACAGATGTGGGATGTCCGGGAGACTCCCAGCCTCCTGGACGTCCATATCTGCACCAGGTGCGTTGAGCTGCAGCTCCTTAGGGACCGTGTTAGGGAACTGGAGCTGCAGCTCGATGACCTTCGACTGGTCAGGGAGAGTGAGGAGGTGATAGAGAGGAGTTACAGGCAGGTGGTCACCCCAGGGCCACAGGAGACAGATTAGTGGGTAACAGTCAGGAGAGGGAAGGGCAAGAGGCAGATCCTAGAGAGTACCCCTGTAGCTAACCCCCTTAGCAATAAGTACTCCTGTTTGAGTACAGTTGTGGGGGTGGGGGGGAACAGCCTTCCTGGGGGAAACAACATTGGCCGTGTCTCTGGCACAGAGTCTGTCCCCTGTGGCTCAGAAGAGCAGGGAAAGGAAGAGGATGGCAGCAGTGATAGGGGACTCTATAGTTAGGGGGTCAGACAGGTGATTCTGTGAACGCAGGAAAGTTTGCCTCCCAGGTGCCAGGGTCCGGGATGTTTCTGATCGTGTCCACGATATTCTGAAGTGGGAAGGAGAACAGCCAGAGGCCGTGGTACATATTGGTACCAACGACATAGGTAGGAAAGGGGAGGAGGTTCTGAAAACAGACTACAGGGAGTTAGGAAAGAAGCTGAGAAACAGGATCTCGGGATTACTGCCTGTGCCACGTGACAGTGAGTACAGGAATAGAGTGAGGTGGAGGATAAATGCGTAGTTGATGGATTGGAGTGGGGGCAGGGATTCAGATTTCTGGATAATTGGGACCTCTTTTGGGGCAGGCGTGACATGTACAAAAAGGATGGGTTTCACTTGAATCCAAGGGGGACCAATATCCTGGCAGAGAGGTTTGCTAAGGCTATTGGGGAGAGTTTAAACTAGAAATCTGGGGGAGGGGGGGTAGACACCAAGCTGAAGAGTCGGAGGAAGAGACAGGTGGCTGACAAATAGAGAAAGCTTGTAGGTAATGTGGAGGATAGCGAGATGATAGAGAAGGGATGCACTCAGGCATATGTCTATTTTAATGCAAGGAATATCAGGAACAAAGCTCCAACAGAGTGGATGAGATTAGAGCGTGGATCAGTACTTGGAGCCGTGATGTTGTGGTCATTACAGAGACTTGGATGGCTCAGGGGCAGGAATGGTTACATCGAGTGCCAGGCTTCCGATGTTTCAGAAAGGACAGGGAGGGAGGTAAAAGAGGTGGGGGTGTTCCATTGCTGATCAGAGGTGGCTGCAGAAAAGGAGGAAGTCATGGAGGGATTGTCTACGGAGTCTCTGTGGGTGGAAGTCAGAACCAGGAAGGGGTCAATAACTCTACTGGGTGTTTTTTATAGACCACTCAATAATAACAGGGACATCGAGGAGCAGACAGGGAGACAGATTCTGGAATGGTGAAGTAATGACAGGGTTATGGTGGGAGATTTTAATTTCCCCAATATTGATTGGCAAGGGGTTTAGATGGGGTGGAGTTTGTTAGATGTGTTCAGGAGGGTTTCCTGACACAGTTTGCAGATAAGCCTACAAGAGGAGAGGCTGTACTTGATCTGGTATTGGGAAATTCTATCTCATTTACCATAGCATTGGAGGAACAGACAAGTTAGGAAGATGTTTAATTGGAGTAAGGGAAAATATGAAGCTATCAGGCAGGAACTTGGAAGCATAAACTGGGAACAGATGTTCTCAGGGAAATGCATGGCAGAAATGTGGCAAATGTTCAGGGGGTATTTGTATGACGTTCTTCAATGAGACAGAGAAAGGATAGTAGGGTACAGGAACCATGGTGTACAAAGGCTGTTGAAAATCTAGTCAAGACTAAAAGAAAAGATTATGAAAGGTTCAAAAAACTAGGTAATGATAGAGATCTCGAAAATTATAAGGCTAGCAGGAAGGAGCTTAAGAATGAAATTAGGAGAGCCAGAAGGGGCCATGAGAAGGCTTTGACAAGCAGGATTAAGGAAAACCCCAAGACATTCTACAAGTATGTGAAGAGCAAGAAGATAAAATGTGAGAGAGTAGGACCAATGAAGTGTGACAGTGGGGAAGTGTGTATGGAACCAGAAGAAGGTACTTAATGAATACTTTGCTTCAGTATTTACTATGGAGAAGGATCTCGGTGATTATAAAGATGACACAGCGGACTGAAAAGCTTGAGCATATAGACTTTGAGAAAGAGGTGTGCTGGAGCTTTTGGAAAGCATCAAGTTGGATAAGTCATCTGGACCAGACAAGATGTACCCCAGGCTACTGTGGGAGGCTAGGAAGGAGATTGCTGAGCTTCTGGTGATGATCTTTGCATCATCAATGGGGACGAGCGAGGTTCCAGAAGATTGGAGGTTTGTGGATGTTGTTCCCTTATTCAGGAAATTATAGACCAGTGAGTCTACTTCAGTGGTTGGTAAGCTGATGGAGAAGATCCTGAGAGGCAGGATTTATGAACATTTGGAGAGCTATAATATGATTAGGAATAGTCAGCATGGCTTTGTCAAGGGCAGGTCATGCCTTATGAGCCTGATTAAATTTTTTGAGGATGTGACTAAACACATTGATGAAGGTAGAGCCATAGGTGTAGTGTATATGGACTTCAGCAAGGCATTTGACAAGGTACCCCATGCAAGGCTTACTGAGAAAGTAAGGAGGCATGGGATCTATGGAGACATTGCTTTGTTGATCCAGAACTGGCTTGCCCACAGAAGGCAAAGAGTGGTTGTAGACAGGTCATATTCTGCATGGAAGACGGTGACCAGTAGTGTGCCTCAGGGATCTGTTCTGGGACCCTTACTCTTTGTGAATTTTATAAATCACCTGGATGAGGAAGTGGAGGGATTTATTGAATTTATCAGTAAATTTACTGATGACACAGAGGTTGGAGATTTTATGGATAGTGTGGAGGGCAGTCAGAAGTTACAGCGGGACATTGATAGGATGCTGAGAAGTGGCAGATGGAGTTCAACCCAGATAAGTGTGAAGTGGTTCATGTAGTAGGTCAAATATGATGGCAGAATGTAGTATTAATGGTAAGACTCTTGGCAGTGTGGAGGATCAGAGGGATCTTGGGGTCTGAGTCCATAGGACACTCAAAGCTGCTACACAGGTTGACACTGTGGTTAAGAAGGTGTATGGTGTATTCCCCTTCATTAATCGTGGGATTGAGTTTAGGAGCTGAGAGGTTTATAGGACCCTGGTCAGACCTCACTTGGAATACCGTGCTCAGTTCTGGTCACCTCACTACAGGAAGAATGTGGAAACCATTGAAATGGTGCAGAGGAGATTTACAAGGATGTTGCCTGGATTGGGGAGCATACCTTATGAGAATAGGTTGAGTGAACTTGGCCTTTTCTCCTTGGAGCAGTGGAGGATGAGAGGTGACCTGATAGAGGTGTATAAGATGATGAGAGGCATTGATCATGTGGATAGTCAGAGGCTTTTTCCCAGGGCTGAAGTGGCCAGCATGAGAGGGCACAGTTTTAAGGTGCTTGGAAGTAAATACAGAGGAGATGACAGGGGTAGGTTTTTTATACAGAGATTGGTGAGTGCGTGGAATGGGCTGCCGGTAACAATGGTGGAGGCAGATATGATAGGGTCCTTTAAGAGACTCCTGGATAGATACATGGGGCTTAGAAAAATAGAGGGCTATGGGTAACCCTAGGTAATTTCTAAAGTAAGTACATGTTTGGCATAGCTTTGTGGGCCAAAGGGCCTTTATTGTGCTGTAGGTTTTCTATGTTTCTATACTTCTAAGTACCTCATTGCCTAACAAGGGTCCAGTATGTTGCATTCTCCTGAAATTGACTTTACATTCAGGCAATTTCAGGCAATCTGTCCCACATATCACATTCCCAGTGCTTGTTTCACTCTCTCTTCTAGTATTTCAAGGTTTATTTTCATCTCCTTTCATCTACATTTCTTTCCAAGTATGTCTTTGGACCAAGCCTGCGTCACAGCCCTTCCTCAGCCGGCACCATCAACAGCACGGATGTAATTCAGTCCATCCTGGCCTCAACCCTCTTAATGTTCTTGCGGCTATTTTTACTGAAATTTTAAACTTTTTTCATTTCTAACTTCTCTCATTTCTGATGAATGACCTTGAATCTGAAACTCCATGAAAATCCCTGGAATGTTTCATAGGCCGTACACGCCCAGTACAAAGGGCAGTGCAGTGCTCTACAGAGAAAAGGGAGTGAACATCGAAGTCTCTGGTGTTGTCTCTGGAACCCATAAAATCTCAAAATATCAGGTCAAACGTGGGTAAGGAACTCTCCTTTTAACTATCTCATGTCCCGTTTCAACCGATGGACACTTCCTAGTCCATCACAGGCAAAGTCCTTCCCAGCATTACTAATTAACATTTATTTATTAGTATTATTACTTGCTTTAAAAAAAACTGTTTCCTTGGGTTTCATAAGTCTAGGGAATACATCAAGTTCAATAGCTCCAATCGGTACATTTAATGTCAGAGAAATGTATACAATATGCACATCCTGAAATTCTTTTTCTTCGCAAACATCCACGAAAACAGAGGATTCCCCCAAAGAATGAATGACAGTTAAACGTTAGAACCTCCCCAGCTCCCCCTCCCACGCACAAGCAACAGCAAGACAATGACCCCCCCCCCCACCAGCAAAAAGGCATCGGCACTCTCCACCGAGTACTCAAGCGTGCAGCAAAGCATCAATGAAGTCACAGACTTACAGTTACCCCAAAGACTACTTGGTCATTCGACATACCACAGGCTCTCTCTCTCTCTCTCCCTAATAAGGGTAAAAGAGGTGTCTCCGTTTCACGGCAAGAGGGGAGATATAACAAACTACTCACTGGTTTACGAAGTTAAAAGTCTGCTGCGTCGCTTTTTTCTGAACTCTCTGCCCAGAGAGCTCAGGTCTCTGGACACACAGCCAGCAGCCAAACCGCTACGCCCGATGTTCCATGTTCTCTCGCGTCAGTCAGGGGCAGCAGCCTTGAACCAGAGCTATGAAAATCCAGCACCTTGTTCCACGAAATCTATGGTCCCCCACCGGGTCGAATCCTATCGCTGGTTCTCTCCATCTCCCGCTGAACAAAGACCCCAGCTCAAACTGGTGTCAGGCAAAGAGCAAATAAAAAATCGCTCCCGATTGGATGGATGGCTCATATTCCAAAGCACCTGTTAACTCTAACCATAACCCAAACACTGTTTCTGCAGAAAGACCATTACATTAGCAGTGAGACCATTCCCAGGGCGCTACATTAATATTTACACAGATTGTCTTCTTTTGCACTTTAGTTGTCGGTTAGTCTTTCTTTGTGTGTAGATTGTCATTGTATGTCTTTGTTCTACTGTGAATGCCTGTAAGAAAATGATTCTCAGGGTTGTATACTGTGACAGATACATACATTGATGATATAGTTACTTTGAACTTTGATGGATGCCTGATTAGCAACACTTAGAAGCAGCAATCAAAGTAGCAAGCGCACAGTAGGTAGGGGAGGGCGGGTGGATTTCAATGTCCACCGCCAAAACTGGCTTGGTCACACTATCACTTTCCGAACTGACCAGATATTGAAGGACATAGCTGGCACTTCAGAACTGGCCAATCAGGAGCCACCATGGACTATCAGCAGCTGAAGCAAATGTTCACTGGCGCTGCCTGGGACCGATGGCCCACTCAGGCCGAGGGATTGACACCGGTTCAGTCGGGATTGCAGAAGCACGAGCCGGGAGCAGTTCTGGGCCCACCTAAGAGTGGTGAGACTACACGCCAGTCAGAATCAGGACTGGAATTGGAATTGGGGCTGTTATCACTGCCTTACATGATGTGAAATTTGTGGTTTCGTGGCAGCGGTACAGGGCAAACCCTCTCTGAGGATCGCCACCCTGTCGTGGTGGAGAGGCTTGTGAGTTCCCGAGATCCCAGGAGTCATGTCATGTGGTACGGAGTTCCTGGAAGGAGTGAGCCTCTCAAGGCCAGGAAGGAAGAGCTGGCGGAAGATGATGACGGCAGTGACGGTGGATTAAGTCCCATGCCGAGATCAGGGAACAGAGGAGGGGGCAGGACATGGATCTCGGATTGGCCTCCACAGCCACCTGGAGATCCATGGAGAGACAACCTCTTCGAGGAGAACGTCATGTTCAACTCGAATGATCCCTCTGCAGAGCACAGATACAAAGCTACTATAAATTATAAAGTAAATAAATAGTGTAAAAAAATAATGAGATAGTGTTCATGGATTCATGGACCATTCAAAATTGGATGCTGGAGAGGAAGACACTGTTTCTGAATCTTTGAGTCTGGCTCTTCAGGCTCTTGTACCTCCTCCCTGCTGGTAGTAGCAGGAAGGGGGCATTACCCCAATGGCGAGACAAAATCAACTTGCAACAGTAAGAGCGAAGCAATCTCTCAAGCAGTGGATCAGATTGGGCGTCTGCAGTCACTGTAAATGGTAGTGGGCAATCAAGTTGGAGACCATGTTAAGAGTAACATGGTTAACATGGAGACCATGTTAAGAGCAACACACACAAAATACTGACGGAACTCAGCAGGTCAGGAAGAAAGTAAACGGTTGACATTTTGGGATGAGACCCTGCAGAAGATAATAAACCATAAGACACAGAAGCAGAATTGGGCCATTCAGCCCATCGAGTCTGCTTGTGTGTGTCCCTAAGGCTCAGGTTGGATTTTGCCTTCGTCACTCAGCCTAGGCCTCAAAACAACCTTGATCAAAACATGGACAAAAGAGCTGAATTCCTGAGGTGAAAGTGAACTCCCCCGATAAAAAGGCAGCATTTCACTGCGACACCAAGCTACCCTGATAACTCTACAGTCACTGGGTATTGGGAAGACTCTCCACTGACTAGGTTAAACACTTGTTAGTGTTGTGGGGTCACCAAGGCATCACTGTTGACTAGAAACTTCATCAGAGCAGCTGCATAAACACAGGATCAGGTCAGGAGTTGTGTGTCATGTGCCGACTGGATAGGATCCCGATCCATTCCACCTTGAGGAGTACGTAGGAAGCTGAACAGTGTGCAGGACAAAACAGCCTGCTTGATTATGCCAACACACTGAGAATTCATTCCCTTCACCACCACTAGCTTCACTACCTACGGACTCACTGACAAGGACTCGACAACTCCTCTTCTCAGTATTATTTACTTATTTATTATCATTTGTTACTTGTTCTTTATTGCATTTACATATCGGTTGTTTGTCAGCCTTTGTGTGCAGTTTTTCATCGATTATATTGCATTTCTTTGTTCTACTGTGAATGCCTGCAAGAAAATGATAAATTTTCTTGCAGGCATGTAAATGATAATAAATTTACTATGAACATTCTGTCACCACGACTGGGTCAAAACACTGAAATTGTTTCTGTTAGGACGGTGCTACAGGATGCATGTAGCTACTCGCTGGTAGTTCTAATTGCAAGGAATTTGGCTAAAAACACCCTATCTGAGGTAAATTGTGTTAAATTATTGCCGCAAACAGTGAGGGGGCAAGCGATGGTGAGGCGGGGCTGGGGACAGGCCAGGCCAGTATGTTGCAGAATTGACGCAGTTGGAGTGAGCCATCCAAAGAGGAGAAGTCGGGCCTGGCAGAGGAATTCTGATGCCCGTACAACTGGCCCAGCTACGAACTGGATGGCTCTGGGTGGTGAGCTGATTTGAAGAGCTTGAGACTGGCGAAACCTGGGCCCGGAGTATGGCCTAGGATCGGAGTCCTTCATAGCGGCCGGGTTCTAGTGTGAGGTATGACCTGCTGTTTAGGCAATTTAAATGCCGGCCCAGATTGGAGGCAAGAGCCAAGTTTGCTCACTCTCCATGATGCTCATTCCTCTCTTCAGGGCACCAGAGCCTTTCACTGCAGTTGCTCCGGGTACAATGTGAGGTATACTCCATTGTTTGGCCAATTTTCAGCCCCAACCCAGGGGACTGAAAAGACAGGATGTTGGGATCCGAGGTGAATGCCGATTTCACTCGCTCTCCGCGATGGTCACTCCTCTCTCCGTGGCACTGAGGCTATGAAGACTGCCCTGGCTGCTGTGCTCCATGCCAGCTAATATGATGAACTGATAGTGAGGCTTTGGGCCTGCTCCAGGGTTCAGATCTGAGGAGTCAGTTTGGTTCAGAATGTTGTTCACTTCAATTGTTTGCACGATTTGTGTTTTTCTTTCCTTTCTCTTGTGCGTCAGGAGTCAGTCTTTTATTTTTTTTATTAGGTTCTTTTAGGTTTCTTGCTCCATGACTACCTGTGAGCAAACAAATCTCAAAGTTGTATAGTTTTTACATTCTTTGATAATAAATGTACTTTGAATCTTTGAACCTTGAACTATTTCTAAAGGGATTATCATGTAATACAATGAAGCATTAATTGTGTTGATATCTCCACCCATTCTCAGAGGAGACGGTGTTTTAACCCAATCCAATAAACACACACTGTTGGCACTACTCCCTCAAATTCTATTATTCTCCCTGTCTGCTGTCTGAAATACTTTTGGTGGATAGGATTTTCAAATCTGAGCTGCAATTGTGGTTATAATTGTTGGAATTACTGAGGAACAACACATTCCCCGATTAATTTTTCATCCTTTCATGGTTAGTGGCATTCCCAAAAGGGAGTTGATTGTCCAGGGACTTGTGCTGCTTTAATGCTGCTGATGCACCATCAATAACTCACTCTGAGATGTAAAGGCGAGATATCGGCTTTTATTGACTGGAAGAAGGAACCACCGTACTACATCCTGGAGACTGAGAGGCCGGGCTCAGGCCTCAAACGCCTTTATACCGGGGTCTGTGGGAAGAGCCACAGGAGCAGTCAGCAGGGGGCGTGTCCAGACAGGCACACGTAGTTCACCACAGCTGCATAAGGAGTCTTTTAACATTCTTAAAGCAATGAGTTTTTTTCATCTAGCATAAGAATTATCAATTGCCTTTGTTTATAAGATGTGGTTTATCAAATAGAGCATTATAAACCAAAGTGACAATCCCAGACTTCGGGTTATCCATTTCGCAAGATGGAGGTGTCCATCGTTAAGGACCCCCATCACCCAAGACTTGCCCTCTTCTCATTTTTGCCATCAGAGAGAGGGTACAGGAGCCTAAAGACCCACACTCCATGTTTCAGGAACAGCTTCTTCCCCTCTGCCCTTCAATTTCTAAATGGACATTGAACCCATGTGCACTACTTTACTACTTTTTAAATTATATTTTTGCACTACTTATTTTAACTTAATATATATATACTTACTATAGTTCAGTGTTTTTTTCCCTATATCTATTTATCATGTACTTCATTGTACTACTGCTGTAAAGTTAACCGATTTCACGATATATGCTGGTGATATTAAACCTGATTCTGATTCTGACATTAAGCTATTTCAATGAAATACACAGGAGTCCGGGAATCCGGGTATAACTTCGTCTTTACTTTAGGTAAGGTGCAAACGTATCATGTGGTAGCATGATAAAAAACGCAATTAATGTATTTTACATATATCATATAATTAATAATTTAAACAAACAAAAATACTTAATCAACCAATATATGTAAAAGATTACTCCAATACTATTGAAATATTAAATACTCAACTACCCTCCTATTTTTGCTCTCATTTTGCATACTTAATTTTAGATATATTTCTTGTTGTAATTTATAGTATATTTTATGTTTTGCTCTGTACTGCTGCCACAAAAGAACAAATTTCATGGTTCTGACCTCCACGTACAGCTGAGCAGAATTATACTTGTACAGCATTTACTGGTGTAACACCCTGGGTCGCCTCAGGCTCGCTCAGCTCGTTCTTGTCTAGGGGGAGCAGCCTTCGGCCCCGCCAAACTGGGTAATCAGCTGGTGTGGATGCTCTGTGATGTCCCCGCCTCGCCCACAAACAGACAGTACACCATATGCGATTAAATGAGTACAATTTATAAAGGTTACTATAACTAAGTGATTAATAACGATACAGTATATATGAAGAGAAAATTAAAGAAAAGGCGCCAAACTTATCAAAGTCCAAACCACTTCGTGCACAGCCGTTGGAGCTCAATTACTGAAGTCTTCTGGCCACCATTCGATCCCCCCCCGAACTCCTCGACTCTCCAAACAGCTCAGGACCTTCCGAGTGGTCAACCAAGCACATCTAGCTTCATCCCCCCCCCCTCCTCGGAGAACCTCCCGGCCTCGGACCCCCCTTTGGGGTCCGATCCTCGCCCAGCTTAGAGCATTGCGTCCTCTCTCTCGACCCCCTCGCGCCGATCTGCCCAAAAGCCCGTCAACAAAAGCTTACAGACTCAGAAGAAAGAACATTAATCCCCATTTGGTTTACAAAGGAATACCATTCTCGTTATCAGTAAATTAGCATTCCTGCTAGTTAACAAAAAGAAACCCTTTCCCAACAGTAACAAAGAAAAAAGAAGAAACCCCCTTTACACTGGCTTCCAGAGAGTCACAGAATTTTACAATACAGAAGGAGGCTACCAAGTCAGAAACAGCTCTGTGCCTTCTCCAAGTAGACTTTAAAATTGTTTCCTTTCTGAAACAAATTTCCTTTTCAACTCTGCAATTAAATTAGTCTCCAAAACATATCTTGGCATGCATTTTGAACCCAGACGGTTCACTGTGACATGTCGCTTTTGGCTCTTTTGCCAATCATCATTGTTTAATTACTCCTTGTTCCTATTGTCTATAGCCCTCCTGATTTTAAATATTTCCACGAGATTCCCTTGCAACCTCCTCCATTCCAAGGAGGGCAACCCCAGCCTTTCCAGTCTGTAAACATTGTGAACTCCTTCATTCCTGGAATCATGATAAACCTCTGCAAATTTTTTCCCAACCATTTATACCATTACTGAAACATGGAGGCAGAACAGGATGTAGCTAAACTCATAGTAGCAAAAGGTCAGAGCAGTTTAGTGAAGCTCCTCAACCATAAGCACTGCTATTCTCCACTCCTTCATTCTTCCATGCTGAATAACCTTATCTCCTCCAGTCTAAACCCACAGCTGAAATCTCCTGTCTGTATTTATTTATTATAAATTTAGAGATACAGCATGGAACAGGCCCTTCTGACCCATGATCAGTGATCAATGAATGCCCTAACCGCTGAGTCTTTGGACTGTGAGTGGGAGGCACCTGGAGGAAACCCACACGGTTCATGGGGAAAACCACAAGACCAGAAGACCTTAAGAGACAGGAACAGAATAAAGCCATTCAGCCCACCGTAAAAATCTTCTTACAAACAGCGCCGGAATGGAACTTTGAACTCCAGAACAGCCCAAGCTGTAACGGGACCCCCTTCTAATTGCGCTAACCACTTGGCACAACAACATAATGGTTTGTGTAGAGTGTAGACCACTCCTGTTACTAACCCAGAGCAGCTGCCAACCTTTTTTTTAATACCCTTTTATAATATTCACATCTTCGCTGTCCAGAACTGGACATCATAGAGCAACCTCAGCCTAATTAGTATTGTAAACTGATCCAATATCCTCCTTGGCATGATGAGAGACCTTGTTGAGGATGGTCTGGACCCTGGTGCTGGAGCATCCGGGCTAGAATAGAGGCTGAAAGGAGAACTGAGCACTAAACAAGACGCTAGACAATAACCCAAATTGAGCTGACACCCAGTGGCGTGAATACTATATTTTCCAGTTTCAGGTAACCCGCTCTCGCTGTCGGCCTTCATCACTCCCAAAGGTCATTATCTAGAGGCATAGCACGCAGACTGGCTCTCCTGCCCAATGAGCTGCACAGTCCAATTACACCATCAACCTACGAACCGCTACCTCTTTGGACAGTGGGAAGAAACTGGGGCACGCGGAGGAAACCCACTTGGTCATGGGGAGAAGGTATAAACTCCTTACAGACAATGGTGGGAATTGAATGGCTGGTGATGTTATGCTAACTGCTACACTACCACACCGCCCTCCCACCCAGGTTCTCTCTCCCCTTTTAAACACGAGAGATTCTGCAGGCGCTGGAAAGCCAGAGCAACACACACAAAATGCTGGAGGAACTGAGCAGGTCAGGCAGCGTCTAACAAACAGTCAATGTTTTGGGCCGAGACCCTTCATCAGGACTGGAGAGGAAGGAGAGGAGCCAGAATAAAGGAAGGAGAATGAAGCTCTTTTCCTTTGTCCACCTTTTCCATTCTACCCCCAGCCCCCATGCCCCGCACTCCCCACCATTACCTAGATCCATTAATCTCCCCACCAGCTTCCAACTTCCCATCACCTGTACACCTACTGGTCTTGGTTCCTTGCTTTCATTGCCTCTGATGTTTGTGTAAATATGGGAGCCCAAACTGTTGCACCTGCCTGCAAATTCCCTTTGATTTGTGCACAAGAACAACTGAATCCCTCTGTACTTTCCTGATCTGCACAACGCACCTACTTGGAGGATTTGGTGTTGCTCCCTGAGTATATAGAACAGCAGACGGAACATTACAGCACAGTACAAGCCTTTCGGCCCGCAGCGATGTGCTGGCCTTTAAACCTATTCTAAGATCAGTCCACCCTTCCTTCCTACATAGCCTTCCATTTTTCTATCATCCATACGTCTGCCTAAGGATTTCTTTAATGCCCCTTATATTTCTATCTCTACCACTACCCAGGCAGTGTGTTCTATCCACACATCACACTCCGTATGAAACAAAACTTACCCCCCCTAGATCTTCCTCCAATCACCTTAAAATTATGCCCCCTGGTATTAGCTATTTCCACCCTGAGAAATGACCCTGGCTGTCCACTCAACCTAAGCATCTTATCTGGGTAATATTGAAACTAGAAAGAAGGCCCAAGTTAGAGAGGTTGGAGAATGTGTCAGTCAATAGAAAGAGCAAGGCAATGGAGTCTGACAGCCACTTGCTGACTGAGTCGAGGAATTTGATGCACTGGTCACGCATTCACCAAAGGCGTCTTCATTTCATTTAAATGATATCAAGAAAGGGTGCAGAGGAGATTTACAAAGATAGTGCTTGGACTAGAGGGTATGTATTATGAAGGCAGGTTGAGCGAGCTAGGGATTTTCTCTTTGAAGCGAAGGAGAATGAGAGGATACGTGATTGAGGTGTACAAAATGATAAGAGGCATCGATCAAGTGGACGCTTGGAGACTTCTGAATACATCTGTCCATGTTGGCCGCTCAAGGTGATAGGGTGGCTAAGAAGTCATTCAGAGTGAAGGGGGATGAGAGGTGACTTGATGGAGGTGTACAAGAGGGGCACAGATCAAGTGGACAGCCGAACATTTTCTCAGGGTGGAAATAGCTAATAAAAGGGGGCATAATTTGAAGGTGGTTGGAGGTAAATATAGGGGGGACGTCAGAGGTAAGTTCTTTACACAGAGAGTGGTGGGTGTGTGGAGCACAATGTCAAGGGTGGTGGCAGAGATGTTTAAGACAGCTTAGATAGACACATGGATGACAGAAAAAATAGAGATATGTAGGGGAGAAGGGTTAGATTGATCGTAAAGTTGACACATCACTGGCTGAAGGGCCTACACTGTGCTTGGTGCTCGGTGTTCTATCACTTGTATCGTCATGCATCTTGTGTTACACGTCATGCTGCGTAAGAGGCTACGTTCAGTTTTGCCCCGTAACCCGTTATAAGCTGCCACTGCTGATCAATAACCTGGACATGGTCATAATGCTGCATATAGGTGGTAGGTTGTCGAAGTGAGTTGTATTTGGAATGCTGATTAAACCCGAATAGGAATTTCATCTGTAGGTAAAAAGACTGAATCATACTATACAACTGTATTTATGTGTACAATGGTGCTATACACAGTTTGAGAAAGTTTTGTAATATAAATAATTCACTCAAAAATGTTGCGATGTTAGGTGTCAGAAATAACCAGAGAGACACATAACTTAGGAACAGAAGATAATGAGGTAATGCCATGTAAGTTTTCTCCTTGTGGTCAAATCAATCATTCTACAGGAAATGTGTAAGGAAGGTTAGATGGAAGCAGTCCCTATCCCGGTTACCCTTTCCAAACAATGGGTGGCTAAGGAGAATCTTTGAAAGAGAAGACTAGCTTTATTCAGCTAATCAAAATGTATAGTGAAACGTGCCATTTGCATCAACGGCCAACACAGTCTGACAATTGAGCTGGGGACAGCCCGCAAGCGGTACCACGCTTCTGGTGCCAACGTAGTGCGCCCACAACTGACTAACTCTACCTGAATATCTTTGGAATGTGGGAGCAAACCAGAGCACCCAGAGGAGATTCACCCAGTCATGGGGACGATGTACAAACTCCTTTCAGACGGGGGCAGGAATTGTACCCCGATCTTCCACGAGTAATGTTATGCTAACCACTACGCCACCATGCCACAGGGAAAAGCCACAACTGTGCCATCTAACCTGACGATATAAGTACAGACTGAGGATCTTAACAGATAGCATTGGAATAAAATGGAACTGCAGGGAGAATAGCAAGCGCAAATAATTGTTCTAGTGGCCAACCATCTTAATTGCACTGCCCATTCCCATTCTAACATGTTGGCCCATGGCCTCCTATACTGCCACAGACTGGAGGAGAGTGACAGAGCTGGTCCCCCTCCCCCACCATCAGTAGCCCCGTACTTGTCATTATCTCTGTCTGGCTGGGCTTACTGGGTGCACACGCTGGCTAATGCACAGCATTGCCAGACAGGGATAAGGAGAGCAACCTAATGGTACAAACATTGATTTCTCTAACTTCTGGCATTTTCTTCACCCTTCCCATTCTCTCTTTTTCCATTTCTCATTCCGGCTCCCTTCCTGTCCCATTTCCTCTTCTCACCTCCCCATCACTTCCTCTGGTGCCGCTCCTCCTTCCCTTTCTCCCATTGTCCACTCCTCTCCTATCAGATTCCTTCTTCTTCAGCCGTTTACCTTTTCCACCTATCACCTCCCAGCTTCTTACTTCATCACCCCTGTGGTGAACTACATACACCTGTCTGGACACGCCCACCTGCTGACTGCTCCTGTGGCTCCTCCCACTGACCGTGGCTCCTCCCACAGACCCCCAGTATAAAGGCGAATGAGGCCTGAGCCCTGTCCTCAGTCTCCAGGATGTAGTATGGTGGTTAATTGCTGCTTGTTCTTTCTTCCAGCCAATAAAAGCCGATATCTCGCCTTCATGTCTCAGAGAGAGTTATTGATGGTGCATCAACCCTTCTCTCACCCACCCACCTTTCCCCTCATCTACCTTCTTGTATTCCTCTCCCCTCCCCCCTCCTTCTTATTCTGGCTTCTCTCCCTTTCCTTTCCAATCTCGGCCCGGAATGTCAACTATTTATTCCCCTCCATGCCTGACCTGCTGAATTCCTCCAGCATTTTGTGTGTAATTGTAAGATTTAAAAATCTTCATTCATTCTTGTTGAGAGTCAATTTAAGTACTGTTTAGCTTCTGATTACATAATAGCGTGAATTGCTTCCTTAGTTACAAAAGAAACCCAATTTAACCAGTGTGCAACACTTCTTGACACACCAGGTTATATAAACATATAATGACTCATGAATGCCTGCATTCCCCATTATGATTTATAGAAAGGACTTGTCTGTTAGGTGATCTGTGGATTCGATTTCTTTGTAAACATGTAAATTAAACATTATGCACTGGAGAACTAACTGCTGTTCACCGTGGTCTACTGACAAGGTAAAAATGCTTGTTCACTTTGTATTATTTATGAGCAAGATAATATGCTTTGCATATTTCTTTTATAGGGGCATAACAGCATAATCAAAGAATGCAAAGTTAATGGTGAAACCAGAACGTAATAATACATATGAAAAGCGACACCTGTCACATTGCCTCAAGAGATTAGTTTTCTCTCCCTCTCTCTCCCCTCCCCTCTCTCTCGCTCTTCCTCTCTCCCTCTCTCTCTCCCTCTCTCTCTCTCCCTCTCTCTCTTTCCTTCTCTCTCTCCCTCGCTCTCCCTCTCTCTCTCTCCCCCTCTCTCTCTCCCTCCCTCCCTCTCGCCCTCTCCCTCTCTCTCCCTCCCTCCCTCTCTCTCCCCCTCTCTCTCTCCCTCTCTCCCTCTCTCTCTCTCTCTCACCCTCGCTCTCCCTCTACCTCTCTCTCTCCTTCTCTCTCTCCCTCTCTCTCCCTCTCCCCCCTCTCTCTCTCCCTCTCTCTCTTTCCCTCTCTCTCTCCCTCTCTCTCCCTCTCTCTCTCCCCTCTCTCTCTCTCTCTCCCTCTCTCTCCCTCTCCCTCTCTCTCCCCTTTTCCCTCTCCCCCCTCTCTCTCTCTCTCCCTCTCCGTCTCTCTCACCCTCTCCCTCCCTCTCTCTCTCCCTCTCTCTCCCTCCCCCTTTTCTCTCTCTCCCTCTCTCCCCCCTCCCCTCTCCCCCCTGTCCCCCTCTCCCCCTCTCTCTCCCTCTCTCCCTTTCCCTCTCTCTCTCCCTCTCTCCCTCTCCCTCTCTCCCCCCCTCTCTCCCCCCCCTCTCTCTCTCGCTCTCTCTCCCTCTCCCTCTCTCCCTCTCCCTCTCTCTCTCTCTCTCCCCCTCTCTCTCTCTCTCTCTCTCCCTCTCTCTCCCCCCCCTCTCTCTCTCTCTCTCTCTCGCTGCTCTCGGCTTTACCTTTGGACGAGGTGACACAATAGATAATAGACAAAAGGTGCAGGAGTAGGCCATTCGGCCCTTCTAGCCAGCACCGCCATTCACTGTGATCATGGCTGATCACAATACACAGGTACACAATCAGTACCCTGTTCCTGCCCTCTCCCCATATCCCTTGACCCGGCTATCTATAAGAACTCTATCTAACTCACTATCACTCCAGTTCTCTGGGCTTTGAGGCTTCTGATGGGAATCGGAGACTTTTACACTTTGCATACAAATACATGAAATGGAGTAGGAGGAACTACTCAAGCCTGCTCTGACACTTATAAAGATCTGGGGCTACCTGGTAGCATAGTGGTTAGTGCAACATCAGTACAGCGCTTGTGACCAGGGTTCAATTCCCGCTCACTCATCCGGTGGATGCAAGCTGGGCTCATCCAGCCTGGTGGATCCAGAGATCCTGGAAGGTGATGCACCATCAATAACTCTCTCTGAGACGTGAGGCGAGATATCGGCTTTTATTGACTGGAAGAAGGAAGCAGCAGTGAGTGACCATCATACTACATCCTGGAGACTGAGAGGCCGGGCTCAGGCCTCATTCGCCTTTATACCGGGGTCTGTGAGAGGAGCCACAGGAGCAGTCCGCAGGGGGCGTGTCCAGACAGGTATATGTAGTTCACCACAGAAGGACAGACAGGTGAGATGTGGTTTTTACTGAGTCATCCAATATGTTCCGCTTCCTGAAGGGCTCGTGTCTAACTGCCTTCCACAAGTCAGTGGGAATGTTACATTTTTTTTAAGGAGGCTTTGAGAACATACCGAACTCTTTCCCATTGTGTTCCTGGTGAGTTAATTTTTTATGGCAGAACTTTTGTGAATCTATCCCATTCCTGCTATGTTTTTTAAAGTGGCGTATGTGTGTTAGTAGTCTGGTGCCTGGCATGCGAGCAATGCAGTCTGCCCTCTTGAGCCAAATGGATGAAATTAGAGATTCAGTCAAAGGTCAAAGTAAGTTTATTGTCGAAGTATATACACTGTATGTCACCATAAACTACCTTGAGATTCATTTTCTTGCAGGCTTTCACAGTAGAACAGAGAAATACAATGGAGTCAATAAAAAGCCACACACAAAGACTGTCAAACAATGTGCAAAATAAGTTTTCTGGAGACTTTTTGTCAAATAATTGTCATTCAAGATTGAATATTATTCTTCAGGTCATGAGCGTAAAGGAGAACAAAATGATTGTTACTCCGGATCCAATGCATCCAAAACATAAAAAAGACAATAAATATGAATACAAAGAAATCCTATAAGAAATTGTTTGAGTGATTAACCTACATACATTGATTGATCATATGTACATAAAGTGACGCTCGGTGCAGGAGTTTCTCTACATAAGGTGACTCTGACGGGAAGTGATTAAGCAAGACGTATGAAAACACAATAAGATGGTCAGGAGACCCCCCTGTGGTTGCCACACTTGGATTTGCCTCCTTTCTTGAAGATCGACCTTCGCCATTGCTTCACAAACAGAATTTTAGGAAGGGACTCCTGAAGAAAGACCAGATAGGAAATCCAGCAGAATTTTGTATCTACTAACTTCAGTGTATTTTATAACTTTATTTTCAGATAGACATTCCTGAATGTTCTCGGTTTCCCATTATCATTTAATTAAAAAAATTCCAAAGCCCACAACAGAGGATAAAGCTCCATCTCCCCCAGAACATACTGGTGCAATTCTACACTGCCATCACAGAGAGCATCCTCACATCAGCCGTTACTGTCTGGTTTGGTGCAACATCCTCACAAAATATACAAACACTGCAGCCAACTCTCAGGTCAGCAGAAAAGGCCATTGACTGCAGTCTATCATAACTACAGGACGCAGGGCAAGAAGTGGGCAGGAGAAACCATTGTGGACTCTCCACACCCTGCAAACTGCCTTTTCCAAAAGCTCCTTTCTGGAAAGCACTAAAGGGCTATTTAAAAAAACTTCATGCCATCTTAAAAGTTTCTTCTCCACAGGCAGTTAATCTGATCAACCATTCTAGTTAGCCTCCCCACCCCCTCTATCTATTACCCCCTATCACTGCACTGGAAACACTTCAAAAACTACTTTATAATGTTGTTTGCATTGTAAATGCATGCTAGCATTTCATATATTTATGCAGGTTTTATTACATATCAGTACTTCAACAACTAATCTTATTTTTATATTTTTTTTATCCTTTACAATTGTTGAATGTTGTTTTTGTTGCATGTCACACCCTGACCAACACACCACAGCAATACACGTAAGCATACATGGTGAATGACGTTCCTCCAAATCGGAATTTGTTAGTTTGTCCAGGACGCGTTTTGAATCTAAATGAACAAAAAGGTTTGAAATGTGAATCCCCAACATGCTCCACGGGGGTTGTGGTGAACTACATATATCTGTCTGGACACGCCCCCCGCTGACTGCTCCTGTGGCTCCTCCCACAGACCCCGGCATAAAGGCGATTGAGGTCTGAGCCCGGCCTCTCAGTCTCCAGGATGTAGTATGGTGGTCAACCACTGCTTGTTCCTTCCTCCAGTCAATAAAACCTGATATCTCGCCTTTATGTCTCAGAGTGAATTATTGATGGTGCATCAGGGGTAAGGGTGCATTGCTTTTTTATCTTATTCTTTGAAATATTTTGTCAAAAACTCCAAATTGCTATGGTATGTGGCAATTAGAATTTTCATTAATGAATAGTTGCTGGGTTTGGATTCAGATTCATGTACAACCTGAAGATGCACTGGGGCAGCCCACACGTGCTGCTGCTCACTCTGGCACCGATGTACTTAAGCCCACAATGTTCACAGAGCAGCACAGCAACGGACCAACAGCAAAGGAAGCCCCGTTCCTCCTGACCACCGGTACATACTCCCCTCCGACCCCAGGACAAGCCGTTTCTGGGCTTCCAGTGCAATCGTGGACTCACAGACCAGATCCCATCAATGACTTGCTGACCTGGTTGTGCGGGGGGGGGGAGGTGCATCAGCCCTTGTCCACACTGATCTGCCGGACCAGCCTCTCACCACCGATGTCCTTCGTCACACGTCCAAAACACTGACCTTTGAATGTAGAATATGGAGTGCAGAGCAGAGGCCTAGAATCTGACCTGACCTCTAGCTTCCCCACGTCCTTGCCCCTAAATTCCAACCTGACACCCCTCCCCCCCAACCCCTGCTCTGTCCTCAAAATCATCCCAATGAGCTGAAAAAGTAGCTAAATCTGAGCCACAATCTTGACGGAGACTGCAGCTTGGCACTGGAAGACTTGTCCAGGTTCTTGAATGTTTGGGCGCGCTGAAAGTAAAACAAAGGACGTGAGTTCAGTCCATTCCTGCGGCAGCCCCCGCTGAACAACAGAGGCTGCTGTGCCAGCGGTGTGTTGTGACAGAGCCTTTCAACTTCAAGTTCATTGTCATTCAACTGTACAGCTAAATGAAATGATGTTCCTCTGGGACCAAGGGGCAAAACACAGCACGTATGTCACAGTCAGACATAAAACAATATTAACAGATCTGTCTGTTGACATAAAGTGCATATACCACATATAGTTCACTATATTGAACTATATAGAGTATAGTGCTACTGGCACTGTCGTGAGTAGTGTGTAGCAGTGTGTTATGTCTCACAGACTGGGGGAAGAAGCTGCCACCCAGCCTGACAGTCCGTGTTCCTATACTGAAGCCCCTTGAGGGGGGATCGAGAGAAGCAACGCACAAGGAGCAGTAGCTAGTACTACAAGTTCTGTGGTGCCGACTACAGAACCTGGTCAGATGGAGGAGGAGCCAGGCCTGGAGTCACCCATAGTGCCCGGAACCTACAAGCAACACAAGTCCCCCCCACCAAGCAGGAAGCGGGAACAGCGTCAGGTGAAATGGCCTGCAGCCAACAAGGAGGAGTGGCTCCATTTAGATGAGGACGTAGACAGGATCCTGGAGGCGATATCGAGGGGCAATGCCGACCAGAAGCTCCAGACTACGTGCACCCTCATAATGAGCATACATAGGCTCAGAACGGTTTGGCGTCAAGGAAAAGCATGGAACAAGTAATCCAGCCAGACTAAACCGGCGGGAACTGAAGATCAGCCAGCTGAGACAAGAACTCAAAGCTCTGAAGTGCCACTTTAAGTTGGCCAAGGAGGAGGAGAAAGCTGCCCTGTCAGACCTCACAGGTATCACCAGGAGGAGAAAGCTGCCCTGTCAGACCTCACAGGTATCACCAGGAGGAGAAAGCTGCCCTGTCAGACCTCACAGGTATCACAAGGAGGAGAAAGCTGCCCTGTCAGACCTCACAGGCATCGTAAGGAGGAGAAAGCTGCCCTGTCAGACCTCACAGGCATCGTAAGGAGGAGAAAGCTGCCCTGTCAGACCTCACAGGTATCACCAGGAGGAGAAAGCTGCCCTGTCAGACCTCACAGGTATCACAAGGAGGAGAAAGCTGCCCTGTCAGACCTCACAGGCATCGTAAGGAGGAGGAAGCTGCCCTGTCAGACCTCACAGGTATCACAAGGAGGAGAAAGCTGCCCTGTCAGACCTCACAGGCATCGTAAGGAGGAGAAAGCTGCCCTGTCAGACCTCACAGGCATCGTAAGGAGGAGAAAGCTGCCCTGTCAGACCTCACAGGTATCACGAGGAGAAAGCTGCCCTGTCAGACCTCACAGGTATCACAAGGAGGAGAAAGCTGCCCTGTCAGACCTCACAGGCATCGTAAGGAGGAGAAAGCTGCCCTGTCAGACCTCACAGGCATCGTAAGGAGGAGAAAGCTGCCCTGTCAGACCTCACAGGCATCACCAGGAGGAGAAAGCTGCCCTGTCAGACCTCACAGGTACCGTAAGGAGGAGAAAGCTGCCCTGTCAGACCTCACAGGCATCACCAGGAGGAGAAAGCTGCCCTGTCAGACCTCACAGGTATCGTAAGGAGGAGAAAGCTGCCCTGTCAGACCTCACAGGTATCGTAAGGAGGAGACAGCTGCCCTGTCAGACCTCACAGGTATCACCAGGAGGAGAAAGCTGCCCTGTCAGACCTCACAGGCATCGTAAGGAGGAGAAAGCTGCCCTGTCAGACCTCACAGGCATCGTAAGGAGGAGAAAGCTGCCCTGTCAGACCTCACAGGCATCGTAAGGAGGAGAAAGCTGCCCTGTCAGACCTCACAGGTATCACCAGGAGGAGACAGCTGCCCTGTCAGACTTCACAGGTATCACAAGGAGGAGACAGCTGCCCTGTCAGACCTCACAGGTATCACCAGGAGGAGAAAGCTGCCCTGTCAGACCTCACAGGCATCGTAAGGAGGAGACAGCTGCCCTGTCAGACCTCACAGGTATCACCAGGAGGAGAAAGCTGCCCTGTCAGACCTCACAGGTATCGTAAGGAGGAGAAAGCTGCCCTGTCAGACCTCACAGGCATCGTAAGGAGGAGAAAGCTGCCCTGTCAGACCTCACAGGTATCACCAGGAGGAGAAAGCTGCCCTGTCAGACCTCACAGGTATCGTAAGGAGGAGAAAGCTGCCCTGTCAGACCTCACAGGTATCACCAGGAGGAGGAAGCTGCCCTGTCAGACCTCACAGGTATCGTAAGGAGGAGAAAGCTGCCCTGTCAGACCTCACAGGCATCGTAAGGAGGAGAAAGCTGCCCTGTCAGACCTCACAGGCATCGTAAGGAGGAGAAAGCTGCCCTGTCAGACCTCACAGGTATCACCAGGAGGAGAAAGCTGCCCTGTCAGACCTCACAGGTATCGTAAGGAGGAGAAAGCTGCCCTGTCAGACCTCACAGGTATCACAAGGAGGAGGAAGCTGCCCTGTCAGACCTCACAGGTATCGTAAGGAGGAGAAAGCTGCCCTGTCAGACCTCACAGGCATCGTAAGGAGGAGGAAGCTGCCCTGTCAGACCTCACAGGTATCACCAGGAGGAGAAAGCTGCCCTGTCAGACCTCACAGGCATCGTAAGGAGGAAAAAGCTGCCCTGTCAGACCTCACAGGTATCACCAGGAGGAGAAAGCTGCCCTGTCAGACCTCACAGGCATCGTAAGGAGGAGAAAGCTGCCCTGTCAGACCTCACAGGTATCACAAGGAGGAGAAAGCTGCCCTGTCAGACCTCACAGGTATCACAAGGAGGAGAAAGCTGCCCTGTCAGACCTCACAGGTATCACAAGGAGGAGAAAGCTGCCCTGTCAGACCTCACAGGTATCGTAAGGATGAGAAAGCTGCCCTGTCAGACCTCACAGGTATCAACAGGAGGAGAAAGCTGCCCTGTCAGACCTCACAGGTATCACAAGGAGGAGAAAGCTGCCCTGTCAGACCTCACAGGCATCGTAAGGAGGAGAAAGCTGCCCTGTCAGACCTCACAGGCATCGTAAGGAGGAGAAAGCTGCCCTGTCAGACCTCACAGGCATCGTAAGGAGGAGACAGCTGCCCTGTCAGACCTCACAGGTATCACAAGGAGGAGAAAGCTGCCCTGTCAGACCTCACAGGCATCGTAAGGATGAGAAAGCTGCCCTGTCAGACCTCACAGGTATCACAAGGAGGAGAAAGCTGCCCTGTCAGACCTCACAGGTATCACAAGGAGGAGAAAGCTGCCCTGTCAGACCTCACAGGCATCGTAAGGAGGAGAAAGCTGCCCTGTCAGACCTCACAGGCATCGTAAGGAGGAGAAAGCTGCCCTGTCAGACCTCACAGGCATCGTAAGGAGGAGACAGCTGCCCTGTCAGACCTCACAGGCATCGTAAGGAGGAGAAAGCTGCCCTGTCAGACCTCACAGGCATCGTAAGGAGGAGAAAGCTGCCCTGTCAGACCTCACAGGTATCGTAAGGAGGAGAAAGCTGCCCTGTCAGACCTCACAGGTATCACCAGGAGGAGAAAGCTGCCCTGTCAGACCTCACAGGTATCACAAGGAGGAGAAAGCTGCCCTGTCAGACCTCACAGGTATCACAAGGAGGAGAAAGCTGCCCTGTCAGACCTCACAGGCATCGTAAGGAGGAGAAAGCTGCCCTGTCAGACCTCACAGGCATCGTAAGGAGGAGAAAGCTGCCCTGTCAGACCTCACAGGTATCACAAGGAGGAGAAAGCTGCCCTGTCAGACCTCACAGGTATCACAAAGAGGAGAAAGCTGCCCTGTCAGACCTCACAGGTATCACAAGGAGGAGAAAGCTGCCCTGTCAGACCTCACAGGTATCACAAGGAGGAGAAAGCTGCCCTGTCAGACCTCACAGGTATCACCAGGAGGAGAAAGCTGCCCTGTCAGACCTCACAGGTATCACCAGGAGGAGAAAGCTGCCCTGTCAGACCTCACAGGCATCGTAAGGAGGAGAAAGCTGCCCTGTCAGACCTCACAGGTATCGTAAGGAGGAGAAAGCTGCCCTGTCAGACCTCACAGGTATCACAAGGAGGAGAAAGCTGCCCTGTCAGACCTCACAGGCATCGTAAGGAGGAGAAAGCTGCCCTGTCAGACCTCACAGGCATCGTAAGGAGGAGAAAGCTGCCCTGTCAGACCTCACAGGCATCGTAAGGAGGAGAAAGCTGCCCTGTCAGACCTCACAGGTATCGTAAGGAGGAGAAAGCTGCCCTGTCAGACCTCACAGGCATCGTAAGGAGGAGAAAGCTGCCCTGTCAGACCTCACAGGTATCGTAAGGAGGAGAAAGCTGCCCTGTCAGACCTCACAGGCATCGTAAGGAGGAGAAAGCTGCCCTGTCAGACCTCACAGGTATCGTAAGGAGGAGAAATCTGCCCTGTCAGACCTCACAGGTATCACCAGGAGGAGACAGCTGCCCTGTCAGACCTCACAGGTATCACCAGGAGGAGACAGCTGCCCTGTCAGACCTCACAGGTATCGTAAGGAGGAGAAAGCTGCCCTGTCAGACCTCACAGGCATCGTAAGGAGGAGAAAGCTGCCCTGTCAGACCTCACAGGCATCACCAGGAGGAGAAAGCTGCCCTGTCAGACCTCACAGGTATCGTAAGGAGGAGAAAGCTGCCCTGTCAGACCTCACAGGTATCACAAGGAGGAGAAAGCTGCCCTGTCAGACCTCACAGGTATCACCAGGAGGAGAAAGCTGCCTGTCAGACCTCACAGGCATCGTAAGGAGGAGAAAGCTGCCCTGTCAGACCTCACAGGTATCGTAAGGAGGAGAAAGCTGCCCTGTCAGACCTCACAGGTATCACAAGGAGGAGAAAGCCGCCCTGTCAGACCTCACAGGCATCGTAAGGAGGAGAAAGCTGCCCTGTCAGACCTCACAGGCATCGTAAGGAGGAGAAAGCTGCCCTGTCAGACCTCACAGGCATCGTAAGGAGGAGAAAGCTGCCCTGTCAGACCTCACAGGTATCGTAAGGAGGAGAAAGCTGCCCTGTCAGACCTCACAGGCATCGTAAGGAGGAGAAAGCTGCCCTGTCAGACCTCACAGGTATCGTAAGGAGGAGAAAGCTGCCCTGTCAGACCTCACAGGCATCGTAAGGAGGAGAAAGCTGCCCTGTCAGACCTCACAGGTATCGTAAGGAGGAGAAATCTACCCTGTCAGACCTCACAGGTATCACCAGGAGGAGACAGCTGCCCTGTCAGACCTCACAGGTATCACCAGGAGGAGACAGCTGCCCTGTCAGACCTCACAGGTATCGTAAGGAGGAGAAAGCTGCCCTGTCAGACCTCACAGGTATCACCAGGAGGAGAAAGCTGCCCTGTCAGACCTCACAGGTATCACAAGGAGGAGAAAGCTGCCCTGTCAGACCTCACAGGCATCGTAAGGAGGAGAAAGCTGCCCTGTCAGACCTCACAGGCATCGTAAGGAGGAGAAAGCTGCCCTGTCAGACCTCACAGGTATCGTAAGGAGGAGAAAGCTGCCCTGTCAGACCTCACAGGCATCGTAAGGAGGAGAAAGCTGCCCTGTCAGACCTCACAGGTATCACCAGGAGCAGGAAGCTGCCCTGTCAGACCTCACAGGCATCGTAAGGAGGAGAAAGCTGCCCTGTCAGACCTCACAGGTATCACCAGGAGGAGAAAGCTGCCCTGTCAGACCTCACAGGTATCACAAGGAGGAGAAAGCTGCCCTGTCAGACCTCACAGGCATCGTAAGGAGGAGAAAGCTGCCCTGTCAGACCTCAAAGGTATCACAAGGAGGAGGAAGCTGCCCTGTCAGACCTCACAGGTATCACAAGGAGGAGAAAGCTGCCCTGTCAGACCTCACAGGCATCGTAAGGAGGAGAAAGCTGCCCTGTCAGACCTCACAGGCATCGTAAGGAGGAGAAAGCTGCCCTGTCAGACCTCACAGGCATCACCAGGAGGAGAAAGCTGCCCTGTCAGACCTCACAGGTATCGTAAGGAGGAGAAAGCTGCCCTGTCAGACCTCACAGGCATCACCAGAAGGAGAAAGCTGCCCTGTCAGACCTCACAGGTATCGTAAGGAGGAGAAAGCTGCCCTGTCAGACCTCACAGGTATCGTAAGGAGGAGACAGCTGCCCTGTCAGACCTCACAGGTATCACCAGGAGGAGAAAGCTGCCCTGTCAGACCTCACAGGCATCGTAAGGAGGAGAAAGCTTCCCTGTCAGACCTCACAGGCATCGTAAGGAGGAGAAAGCTGCCCTGTCAGACCTCACAGGCATCGTAAGGAGGAGAAAGCTGCCCTGTCAGACCTCACAGGTATCACCAGGAGGAGACAGCTGCCCTGTCAGACCTCACAGGTATCACAAGGAGGAGACAGCTGCCCTGTCAGACCTCACAGGTATCACCAGGAGGAGAAAGCTGCCCTGTCAGACCTCACAGGCATCGTAAGGAGGAGACAGCTGCCCTGTCAGACCTCACAGGTATCACAAGGAGGAGACAGCTGCTCTGTCAGACCTCACAGGTATCACCAGGAGGAGAAAGCTGCCCTGTCAGACCTCACAGGTATCGTAAGGAGGAGAAAGCTGCCCTGTCAGACCTCACAGGTATCACCAGGAGGAGAAAGCTGCCCTGTCAGACCTCACAGGTATCGTAAGGAGGAGAAAGCTGCCCTGTCAGACCTCACAGGCATCGTAAGGAGGAGAAAGCTGCCCTGTCAGACCTCACAGGTATCACCAGGAGGAGAAAGCTGCCCTGTCAGACCTCACAGGCATCGTAAGGAGGAGAAAGCTGCCCTGTCAGACCTCACAGGTATCGTAAGGAGGAGAAAGCTGCCCTGTCAGACCTCACAGGTATCACAAGGAGGAGAAAGCTGCCCTGTCAGACCTCACAGGCATCGTAAGGAGGAGAAAGCTGCCCTGTCAGACCTCACAGGCATCGTAAGGAGGAGAAAGCTGCCCTGTCAGACCTCACAGGCATCGTAAGGAGGAGAAAGCTGCCCTGTCAGACCTCACAGGTATCGTAAGGAGGAGAAAGCTGCCCTGTCAGACCTCACAGGCATCGTAAGGAGGAGAAAGCTGCCCTGTCAGACCTCACAGGTATCGTAAGGAGGAGAAAGCTGCCCTGTCAGACCTCACAGGCATCGTAAGGAGGAGAAAGCTGCCCTGTCAGACCTCACAGGTATCGTAAGGAGGAGAAATCTACCCTGTCAGACCTCACAGGTATCACCAGCAGGAGACAGCTGCCCTGTCAGACCTCACAGGTATCACCAGGAGGAGACAGCTGCCCTGTCAGACCTCACAGGTATCGTAAGGAGGAGAAAGCTGCCCTGTCAGACCTCACAGGTATCACCAGGAGGAGAAAGCTGCCCTGTCAGACCTCACAGGTATCACAAGGAGGAGAAAGCTGCCCTGTCAGACCTCACAGGCATCGTAAGGAGGAGAAAGCTGCCCTGTCAGACCTCACAGGTATCACAAGGAGGAGAAAGCTGCCCTGTCAGACCTCACAGGTATCGTAAGGAGGAGAAAGCTGCCCTGTCAGACCTCACAGGCATCGTAAGGAGGAGAAAGCTGCCCTGTCAGACCTCACAGGTATCACCAGGAGCAGGAAGCTGCCCTGTCAGACCTCACAGGCATCGTAAGGAGGAGAAAGCTGCCCTGTCAGACCTCACAGGTATCACCAGGAGGAGAAAGCTGCCCTGTCAGACCTCACAGGTATCGTAAGGAGGAGAAAGCTGCCCTGTCAGACCTCACAGGTATCGTAATGAAGAGACAGCTGCCCTGTCAGACCTCACAGGCATCGTAAGGAGGAGAAAGCTGCCCTGTCAGACCTCACAGGCATCGTAAGGAGGAGAAAGCTGCCCTGTCAGACCTCACAGGTATCACCAGGAGGAGACAGCTGCCCTGTCAGACCTCACAGGTATCACAAGGAGGAGACAGCTGCCCTGTCAGACCTCACAGGTATCACCAGGAGGAGAAAGCTGCCCTGTCAGACCTCACAGGCTTCGTAAGGAGGAGACAGCTGCCCTGTCAGACCTCACAGGTATCACAAGGAGGAGACAGCTGCCCTGTCAGACCTCACCGGTATCACCCGGAGGAGAAAGCTGCCCTGTCAGACCTCACAGGTATCGTAAGGAGGAGAAAGCTGCCCTGTCAGACCTCACAGGTATCACCAGGAGGAGAAAGCTGCCCTGTCAGACCTCACAGGTATCGTAAGGAGGAGAAAGCTGCCCTGTCAGACCTCACAGGCATCGTAAGGAGGAGAAAGCTGCCCTGTCAGACCTCACAGGTATCACCAGGAGGAGAAAGCTGCCCTGTCAGACCTCACAGGTATCGTAAGGAGGAGAAAGCTGCCCTGTCAGACCTCACAGGTATCACCAGGAGGGGGAAGCTGCCCTGTCAGCCCTCACAGGTATCGTAAGGAGGAGAAAGCTGCCCTGTCAGACCTCACAGGCATCGTAAGGAGGAGAAAGCTGCCCTGTCAGACCTCACAGGCATCGTAAGGAGGAGAAAGCTGCCCTGTCAGACCTCACAGGTATCACCAGGAGGAGAAAGCTGCCCTGTCAGACCTCACAGGTATCGTAAGGAGGAGAAAGCTGCCCTGTCAGACCTCACAGGTATCACCAGGAGGAGGAAGCTGCCCTGTCAGACCTCACAGGTATCGTAAGGAGGAGAAAGCTGCCCTGTCAGACCTCACAGGCATCGTAAGGAGGAGGAAGCTGCCCTGTCAGACCTCACAGGTATCACCAGGAGGAGAAAGCTGCCCTGTCAGACCTCACAGGCATCGTAAGGAGGAAAAAGCTGCCCTGTCAGACCTCACAGGTATCACCAGGAGGAGAAAGCTGCCCTGTCAGACCTCACAGGTATCACCAGGAGGAGATAGCTGCCCTGTCAGACCTCACAGGCATCGTAAGGAGGAGAAAGCTGCCCTGTCAGACCTCACAGGTATCACAAGGAGGAGAAAGCTGCCCTGTCAGACCTCACAGGTATCACAAGGAGGAGAAAGCTGCCCTGTCAGACCTCACAGGTATCACAAGGAGGAGAAAGCTGCCCTGTCAGACCTCACAGGCATCGTAAGGAGGAGAAAGCTGCCCTGTCAGACCTCACAGGCATCGTAAGGAGGAGAAAGCTGCCCTGTCAGACCTCACAGGCATCGTAAGGAGGAGACAGCTGCCCTGTCAGACCTCACAGGTATCACAAGGAGGAGAAAGCTGCCCTGTCAGACCTCACAGGCATCGTAAGGATGAGAAAGCTGCCCTGTCAGACCTCACAGGTATCACAAGGAGGAGACAGCTGCCCTGTCAGACCTCACAGGTATCACAAGGAGGAGAAAGCTGCCCTGTCAGACCTCACAGGCATCGTAAGGAGGAGAAAGCTGCCCTGTCAGACCTCACAGGCATCGTAAGGAGGAGAAAGCTGCCCTGTCAGACCTCACAGGCATCGTAAGGAGGAGACAGCTGCCCTGTCAGACCTCACAGGCATCGTAAGGAGGAGAAAGCTGCCCTGTCAGACCTCACAGGCATCGTAAGGAGGAGAAAGCTGCCCTGTCAGACCTCACAGGTATCGTAAGGAGGAGAAAGCTGCCCTGTCAGACCTCACAGGTATCACCAGGAGGAGAAAGCTGCCCTGTCAGACCTCACAGGTATCACAAGGAGGAGAAAGCTGCCCTGTCAGACCTCACAGGTATCACAAGGAGGAGAAAGCTGCCCTGTCAGACCTCACAGGCATCGTAAGGAGGAGAAAGCTGCCCTGTCAGACCTCACAGGCATCGTAAGGAGGAGAAAGCTGCCCTGTCAGACCTCACAGGTATCACAAGGAGGAGAAAGCTGCCCTGTCAGACCTCACAGGTATCACAAGGAGGAGAAAGCTGCCCTGTCAGACCTCACAGGTATCACAAGGAGGAGAAAGCTGCCCTGTCAGACCTCACAGGTATCACAAGGAGGAGAAAGCTGCCCTGTCAGACCTCACAGGTATCACCAGGGGGAGAAAGCTGCCCTGTCAGACCTCACAGGTATCGTAAGGAGGAGAAAGCTGCCCTGTCAGACCTCACAGGTATCGTAAGGAGGAGAAAGCTGCCCTGTCAGACCTCACAGGCATCGTAAGGAGGAGGAAGCTGCCCTGTCAGACCTCACAGGTATCACCAGGAGGAGAAAGCTGCCCTGTCAGACCTCACAGGCATCGTAAGGAGGAAAAAGCTGCCCTGTCAGACCTCACAGGTATCACCAGGAGGAGACAGCTGCCCTGTCAGACCTCACAGGTATCACAAGGAGGAGAAAGCCGCCCTGTCAGACCTCACAGGCATCGTAAGGAGGAGAAAGCTGCCCTGTCAGACCTCACAGGCATCGTAAGGAGGAGAAAGCTGCCCTGTCAGACCTCACAGGCATCGTAAGGAGGAGAAAGCTGCCCTGTCAGACCTCACAGGTATCGTAAGGAGGAGAAAGCTGCCCTGTCAGACCTCACAGGCATCGTAAGGAGGAGAAAGCTGCCCTGTCAGACCTCACAGGTATCGTAAGGAGGAGAAAGCTGCCCTGTCAGACCTCACAGGCATCGTAAGGAGGAGAAAGCTGCCCTGTCAGACCTCACAGGTATCGTAAGGAGGAGAAATCTACCCTGTCAGACCTCACAGGTATCACCAGGAGGAGACAGCTGCCCTGTCAGACCTCACAGGTATCACCAGGAGGAGACAGCTGCCCTGTCAGACCTCACAGGTATCGTAAGGAGGAGAAAGCTGCCCTGTCAGACCTCACAGGTATCACCAGGAGGAGAAAGCTGCCCTGTCAGACCTCACAGGTATCACAAGGAGGAGAAAGCTGCCCTGTCAGACCTCACAGGCATCGTAAGGAGGAGAAAGCTGCCCTGTCAGACCTCACAGGCATCGTAAGGAGGAGAAAGCTGCCCTGTCAGACCTCACAGGTATCGTAAGGAGGAGAAAGCTGCCCTGTCAGACCTCACAGGCATCGTAAGGAGGAGAAAGCTGCCCTGTCAGACCTCACAGGTATCACCAGGAGCAGGAAGCTGCCCTGTCAGACCTCACAGGCATCGTAAGGAGGAGAAAGCTGCCCTGTCAGACCTCACAGGTATCACCAGGAGGAGAAAGCTGCCCTGTCAGACCTCACAGGTATCACAAGGAGGAGAAAGCTGCCCTGTCAGACCTCACAGGCATCGTAAGGAGGAGAAAGCTGCCCTGTCAGACCTCAAAGGTATCACAAGGAGGAGGAAGCTGCCCTGTCAGACCTCACAGGTATCACAAGGAGGAGAAAGCTGCCCTGTCAGACCTCACAGGCATCGTAAGGAGGAGAAAGCTGCCCTGTCAGACCTCACAGGCATCGTAAGGAGGAGAAAGCTGCCCTGTCAGACCTCACAGGCATCACCAGGAGGAGAAAGCTGCCCTGTCAGACCTCACAGGTATCGTAAGGAGGAGAAAGCTGCCCTGTCAGACCTCACAGGCATCACCAGAAGGAGAAAGCTGCCCTGTCAGACCTCACAGGTATCGTAAGGAGGAGAAAGCTGCCCTGTCAGACCTCACAGGTATCGTAAGGAGGAGACAGCTGCCCTGTCAGACCTCACAGGTATCACCAGGAGGAGAAAGCTGCCCTGTCAGACCTCACAGGCATCGTAAGGAGGAGAAAGCTTCCCTGTCAGACCTCACAGGCATCGTAAGGAGGAGAAAGCTGCCCTGTCAGACCTCACAGGCATCGTAAGGAGGAGAAAGCTGCCCTGTCAGACCTCACAGGTATCACCAGGAGGAGACAGCTGCCCTGTCAGACCTCACAGGTATCACCAGGAGGAGAAAGCTGCCCTGTCAGACCTCACAGGCATCGTAAGGAGGAGACAGCTGCCCTGTCAGACCTCACAGGTATCACAAGGAGGAGACAGCTGCTCTGTCAGACCTCACAGGTATCACCAGGAGGAGAAAGCTGCCCTGTCAGACCTCACAGGTATCGTAAGGAGGAGAAAGCTGCCCTGTCAGACCTCACAGGTATCACCAGGAGGAGAAAGCTGCCCTGTCAGACCTCACAGGTATCGTAAGGAGGAGAAAGCTGCCCTGTCAGACCTCACAGGCATCGTAAGGAGGAGAAAGCTGCCCTGTCAGACCTCACAGGTATCACCAGGAGGAGAAAGCTGCCCTGTCAGACCTCACAGGCATCGTAAGGAGGAGAAAGCTGCCCTGTCAGACCTCACAGGTATCGTAAGGAGGAGAAAGCTGCCCTGTCAGACCTCACAGGTATCACAAGGAGGAGAAAGCTGCCCTGTCAGACCTCACAGGCATCGTAAGGAGGAGAAAGCTGCCCTGTCAGACCTCACAGGCATCGTAAGGAGGAGAAAGCTGCCCTGTCAGACCTCACAGGCATCGTAAGGAGGAGAAAGCTGCCCTGTCAGACCTCACAGGTATCGTAAGGAGGAGAAAGCTGCCCTGTCAGACCTCACAGGCATCGTAAGGAGGAGAAAGCTGCCCTGTCAGACCTCACAGGTATCGTAAGGAGGAGAAAGCTGCCCTGTCAGACCTCACAGGCATCGTAAGGAGGAGAAAGCTGCCCTGTCAGACCTCACAGGTATCGTAAGGAGGAGAAATCTACCCTGTCAGACCTCACAGGTATCACCAGCAGGAGACAGCTGCCCTGTCAGACCTCACAGGTATCACCAGGAGGAGACAGCTGCCCTGTCAGACCTCACAGGTATCGTAAGGAGGAGAAAGCTGCCCTGTCAGACCTCACAGGTATCACCAGGAGGAGAAAGCTGCCCTGTCAGACCTCACAGGCATCGTAAGGAGGAGAAAGCTGCCCTGTCAGACCTCACAGGTATCGTAAGGAGGAGAAATCTACCCTGTCAGACCTCACAGGTATCACCAGCAGGAGACAGCTGCCCTGTCAGACCTCACAGGTATCACCAGGAGGAGACAGCTGCCCTGTCAGACCTCACAGGTATCGTAAGGAGGAGAAAGCTGCCCTGTCAGACCTCACAGGTATCACCAGGAGGAGAAAGCTGCCCTGTCAGACCTCACAGGTATCACAAGGAGGAGAAAGCTGCCCTGTCAGACCTCACAGGCATCGTAAGGAGGAGAAAGCTGCCCTGTCAGACCTCACAGGTATCACAAGGAGGAGAAAGCTGCCCTGTCAGACCTCACAGGTATCGTAAGGAGGAGAAAGCTGCCCTGTCAGACCTCACAGGCATCGTAAGGAGGAGAAAGCTGCCCTGTCAGACCTCACAGGTATCACCAGGAGCAGGAAGCTGCCCTGTCAGACCTCACAGGCATCGTAAGGAGGAGAAAGCTGCCCTGTCAGACCTCACAGGTATCACCAGGAGGAGAAAGCTGCCCTGTCAGACCTCACAGGTATCGTAAGGAGGAGAAAGCTGCCCTGTCAGACCTCACAGGTATCGTAATGAAGAGACAGCTGCCCTGTCAGACCTCACAGGCATCGTAAGGAGGAGAAAGCTGCCCTGTCAGACCTCACAGGCATCGTAAGGAGGAGAAAGCTGCCCTGTCAGACCTCACAGGTATCACCAGGAGGAGACAGCTGCCCTGTCAGACCTCACAGGTATCACAAGGAGGAGACAGCTGCCCTGTCAGACCTCACAGGTATCACCAGGAGGAGAAAGCTGCCCTGTCAGACCTCACAGGCTTCGTAAGGAGGAGACAGCTGCCCTGTCAGACCTCACAGGTATCACAAGGAGGAGACAGCTGCCCTGTCAGACCTCACCGGTATCACCCGGAGGAGAAAGCTGCCCTGTCAGACCTCACAGGTATCGTAAGGAGGAGAAAGCTGCCCTGTCAGACCTCACAGGTATCACCAGGAGGAGAAAGCTGCCCTGTCAGACCTCACAGGTATCGTAAGGAGGAGAAAGCTGCCCTGTCAGACCTCACAGGCATCGTAAGGAGGAGAAAGCTGCCCTGTCAGACCTCACAGGTATCACCAGGAGGAGAAAGCTGCCCTGTCAGACCTCACAGGTATCGTAAGGAGGAGAAAGCTGCCCTGTCAGACCTCACAGGTATCACCAGGAGGGGGAAGCTGCCCTGTCAGACCTCACAGGTATCGTAAGGAGGAGAAAGCTGCCCTGTCAGACCTCACAGGCATCGTAAGGAGGAGAAAGCTGCCCTGTCAGACCTCACAGGCATCGTAAGGAGGAGAAAGCTGCCCTGTCAGACCTCACAGGTATCACCAGGAGGAGAAAGCTGCCCTGTCAGACCTCACAGGTATCGTAAGGAGGAGAAAGCTGCCCTGTCAGACCTCACAGGTATCACCAGGAGGAGGAAGCTGCCCTGTCAGACCTCACAGGTATCGTAAGGAGGAGAAAGCTGCCCTGTCAGACCTCACAGGCATCGTAAGGAGGAGGAAGCTGCCCTGTCAGACCTCACAGGTATCACCAGGAGGAGAAAGCTGCCCTGTCAGACCTCACAGGCATCGTAAGGAGGAAAAAGCTGCCCTGTCAGACCTCACAGGTATCACCAGGAGGAGAAAGCTGCCCTGTCAGACCTCACAGGTATCACCAGGAGGAGATAGCTGCCCTGTCAGACCTCACAGGCATCGTAAGGAGGAGAAAGCTGCCCTGTCAGACCTCACAGGTATCACAAGGAGGAGAAAGCTGCCCTGTCAGACCTCACAGGTATCACAAGGAGGAGAAAGCTGCCCTGTCAGACCTCACAGGTATCACAAGGAGGAGAAAGCTGCCCTGTCAGACCTCACAGGTATCGTAAGGATGAGAAAGCTGCCCTGTCAGACCTCACAGGTATCACCAGGAGGAGAAAGCTGCCCTGTCAGACCTCACAGGTATCACAAGGAGGAGAAAGCTGCCCTGTCAGACCTCACAGGCATCGTAAGGAGGAGAAAGCTGCCCTGTCAGACCTCACAGGCATCGTAAGGAGGAGAAAGCTGCCCTGTCAGACCTCACAGGCATCGTAAGGAGGAGACAGCTGCCCTGTCAGACCTCACAGGTATCACAAGGAGGAGAAAGCTGCCCTGTCAGACCTCACAGGCATCGTAAGGATGAGAAAGCTGCCCTGTCAGACCTCACAGGTATCACAAGGAGGAGACAGCTGCCCTGTCAGACCTCACAGGTATCACAAGGAGGAGAAAGCTGCCCTGTCAGACCTCACAGGCATCGTAAGGAGGAGAAAGCTGCCCTGTCAGACCTCACAGGCATCGTAAGGAGGAGAAAGCTGCCCTGTCAGACCTCACAGGCATCGTAAGGAGGAGACAGCTGCCCTGTCAGACCTCACAGGCATCGTAAGGAGGAGAAAGCTGCCCTGTCAGACCTCACAGGCATCGTAAGGAGGAGAAAGCTGCCCTGTCAGACCTCACAGGTATCGTAAGGAGGAGAAAGCTGCCCTGTCAGACCTCACAGGTATCACCAGGAGGAGAAAGCTGCCCTGTCAGACCTCACAGGTATCACAAGGAGGAGAAAGCTGCCCTGTCAGACCTCACAGGTATCACAAGGAGGAGAAAGCTGCCCTGTCAGACCTCACAGGCATCGTAAGGAGGAGAAAGCTGCCCTGTCAGACCTCACAGGCATCGTAAGGAGGAGAAAGCTGCCCTGTCAGACCTCACAGGTATCACAAGGAGGAGAAAGCTGCCCTGTCAGACCTCACAGGTATCACAAGGAGGAGAAAGCTGCCCTGTCAGACCTCACAGGTATCACAAGGAGGAGAAAGCTGCCCTGTCAGACCTCACAGGTATCACAAGGAGGAGAAAGCTGCCCTGTCAGACCTCACAGGTATCACCAGGGGGAGAAAGCTGCCCTGTCAGACCTCACAGGTATCGTAAGGAGGAGAAAGCTGCCCTGTCAGACCTCACAGGTATCGTAAGGAGGAGAAAGCTGCCCTGTCAGACCTCACAGGTATCACAAGGAGGAGAAAGCTGCCCTATCAGACCTCACAGGCATCGTAAGGAGGAGAAAGCTGCCCTGTCAGACCTCACAGGCATCGTAAGGAGGAGAAAGCTGCCCTGTCAGACCTCACAGGCATCGTAAGGAGGAGAAAGCTGCCCTGTCAGACCTCACAGGTATCGTAAGGAGGAGAAAGCTGCCCTGTCAGACCTCACAGGCATCGTAAGGAGGAGAAAGCTGCCCTGTCAGACCTCACAGGTATCGTAAGGAGGAGAAAGCTGCCCTGTCAGACCTCACAGGCATCGTAAGGAGGAGAAAGCTGCCCTGTCAGACCTCACAGGTATCGTAAGGAGGAGAAATCTGCCCTGTCAGACTTCACAGGTATCACCAGGAGGAGACAGCTGCCCTGTCAGACCTCACAGGTATCACCAGGAGGAGACAGCTGCCCTGTCAGACCTCACAGGTATCGTAAGGAGGAGAAAGCTGCCCTGTCAGACCTCACAGGCATCGTAAGGAGGAGAAAGCTGCCCTGTCAGACCTCACAGGCATCACCAGGAGGAGAAAGCTGCCCTGTCAGACCTCACAGGTATCGTAAGGAGGAGAAAGCTGCCCTGTCAGACCTCACAGGTATCACAAGGAGGAGAAAGCTGCCCTGTCAGACCTCACAGGTATCACCAGGAGGAGAAAGCTGCCCTGTCAGACCTCACAGGCATCGTAAGGAGGAGAAAGCTGCCCTGTCAGACCTCACAGGTATCGTAAGGAGGAGAAAGCTGCCCTGTCAGACCTCACAGGTATCACAAGGAGGAGAAAGCTGCCCTGTCAGACCTCACAGGCATCGTAAGGAGGAGAAAGCTGCCCTGTCAGACCTCACAGGCATCGTAAGGAGGAGAAAGCTGCCCTGTCAGACCTCACAGGCATCGTAAGGAGGAGAAAGCTGCCCTGTCAGACCTCACAGGTATCGTAAGGAGGAGAAAGCTGCCCTGTCAGACCTCACAGGTATCACAAGGAGGAGAAAGCTGCCCTGTCAGACCTCACAGGTATCACCAGGAGGAGAAAGCTGCCCTGTCAGACCTCACAGGCATCGTAAGGAGGAGAAAGCTGCCCTGTCAGACCTCACAGGTATCACAAGGAGGAGAAAGCTGCCCTGTCAGACCTCACAGGTATCACAAGGAGGAGAAAGCTGCCCTGTCAGACCTCACAGGTATCACAAGGAGGAGAAAGCTGCCCTGTCAGACCTCACAGGTATCACAAGGAGGAGAAAGCTGCCCTGTCAGACCTCACAGGTATCACCAGGGGGAGAAAGCTGCCCTGTCAGACCTCACAGGTATCGTAAGGAGGAGAAAGCTGCCCTGTCAGACCTCACAGGTATCGTAAGGAGGAGAAAGCTGCCCTGTCAGACCTCACAGGTATCACAAGGAGGAGAAAGCTGCCCTATCAGACCTCACAGGCATCGTAAGGAGGAGAAAGCTGCCCTGTCAGACCTCACAGGCATCGTAAGGAGGAGAAAGCTGCCCTGTCAGACCTCACAGGCATCGTAAGGAGGAGAAAGCTGCCCTGTCAGACCTCACAGGTATCGTAAGGAGGAGAAAGCTGCCCTGTCAGACCTCACAGGCATCGTAAGGAGGAGAAAGCTGCCCTGTCAGACCTCACAGGTATCGTAAGGAGGAGAAAGCTGCCCTGTCAGACCTCACAGGCATCGTAAGGAGGAGAAAGCTGCCCTGTCAGACCTCACAGGTATCGTAAGGAGGAGAAATCTGCCCTGTCAGACTTCACAGGTATCACCAGGAGGAGACAGCTGCCCTGTCAGACCTCACAGGTATCACCAGGAGGAGACAGCTGCCCTGTCAGACCTCACAGGTATCGTAAGGAGGAGAAAGCTGCCCTGTCAGACCTCACAGGCATCGTAAGGAGGAGAAAGCTGCCCTGTCAGACCTCACAGGCATCACCAGGAGGAGAAAGCTGCCCTGTCAGACCTCACAGGTATCGTAAGGAGGAGAAAGCTGCCCTGTCAGACCTCACAGGTATCACAAGGAGGAGAAAGCTGCCCTGTCAGACCTCACAGGTATCACCAGGAGGAGAAAGCTGCCCTGTCAGACCTCACAGGCATCGTAAGGAGGAGAAAGCTGCCCTGTCAGACCTCACAGGTATCGTAAGGAGGAGAAAGCTGCCCTGTCAGACCTCACAGGTATCACAAGGAGGAGAAAGCTGCCCTGTCAGACCTCACAGGCATCGTAAGGAGGAGAAAGCTGCCCTGTCAGACCTCACAGGCATCGTAAGGAGGAGAAAGCTGCCCTGTCAGACCTCACAGGCATCGTAAGGAGGAGAAAGCTGCCCTGTCAGACCTCACAGGTATCGTAAGGAGGAGAAAGCTGCCCTGTCAGACCTCACAGGTATCACAAGGAGGAGAAAGCTGCCCTGTCAGACCTCACAGGTATCACCAGGAGGAGAAAGCTGCCCTGTCAGACCTCACAGGCATCGTAAGGAGGAGAAAGCTGCCCTGTCAGACCTCACAGGTATCGTAAGGAGGGGAAAGCTGCCCTGTCAGACCTCACAGGTATCACAAGGAGGAGAAAGCTGCCCTGTCAGACCTCACAGGCATCGTAAGGAGGAGAAAGCTGCCCTGTCAGACCTTACAGGCATCGTAAGGAGGAGAAAGCTGCCCTGTCAGACCTCACAGGCATCGTAAGGAGGAGAAAGCTGCCCTGTCAGACCTCACAGGTATCGTAAGGAGGAGAAAGCTGCCCTGTCAGACCTCACAGGCATCGTAAGGAGGAGAAAGCTGCCCTGTCAGACCTCACAGGTATCGTAAGGAGGAGAAATCTGCCCTGTCAGACCTCACAGTTATCACCAGGAGGAGACAGCTGCCCTGTCAGACCTCACAGGTATCACCAGGAGGAGACAGCTGCCCTGTCAGACCTCACAGGTATCGTAAGGAGGAGAAAGCTGCCCTGTCAGACCTCACAGGTATCACCAGGAGGAGAAAGCTGCCCTGTCAGACCTCACAGGTATCACAAGGAGTAGAAAGCTGCCCTGTCAGACCTCACAGGCATCGTAAGGAGGAGAAAGCTGCCCTGTCAGACCTCACAGGCATCGTAAGGAGGAGAAAGCTGCCCTGTCAGACCTCACAGGTATCGTAAGGAGGAGAAAGCTGCCCTGTCAGACCTCACAGGCATCCTAAGGAGGAGAAAGCTGCCCTGTCAGACCTCACAGGTATCACCAGGAGCAGGAAGCTGCCCTGTCAGACCTCACAGGCATCGTAAGGAGGAGAAAGCTGCCCTGTCAGACCTCACAGGTATCACCAGGAGGAGAAAGCTGCCCTGTCAGACCTCACAGGTATCACAAGGAGGAGAAAGCTGCCCTGTCAGACCTCACAGGCATCGTAAGGAGGAGAAAGCTGCCCTGTCAGACCTCACAGGTATCACAAGGAGGAGGAAGCTGCCCTGTCAGACCTCAGAGGCATCGTAAGGAGGAGAAAGCTGCCCTGTCAGACCTCACAGGTATCACAAGGAGGAGGAAGCTGCCCTGTCAGACCTCACAGGCATCGTAAGGAGGAGAAAGCTGCCCTGTCAGACCTCACAGGTATCACAAGGAGGAGGAAGCTGCCCTGTCAGACCTCACAGGCATCGTAAGGAGGAGAAAGCTGCCCTGTCAGACCTCACAGGTATCACAAGGAGGAGGAAGCTGCCCTGTCAGACCTCACAGGCATCGTAAGGAGGAGAAAGCTGCCCTGTCCGACCTCACAGGCATCGTAAGGAGGAGAAAGCTGCCCTGTCAGACCTCACAGGTATCACAAGGAGGAGGAAGCTGCCCTGTCAGACCTCACAGGCATCGTAAGGAGGAGAAAGCTGCCCTGTCAGACCTCACAGGCATCGTAAGGAGGAGAAAGCTGCCCTGTCAGACCTCACAGGTATCACCAGGAGGAGAAAGCTGCCCTGTCAGACCTCACAGGTATCACCAGGAGGAGAAAGCTGCCCTGTCAGACCTCACAGGCATCGTAAGGAGGAGAAAGCTGCCCTGTCAGACCTCACAGGTATCACCAGGAGGAGAAAGCTGCCCTGTCAGACCTCACAGGTATCACCAGGAGGAGAAAGCTGCCCTGTCAGACCTCACAGGTATCGTAAGGAGGAGAAAGCTGCCCTGTCAGACCTCACAGGTATCGTAAGGAGGAGAAAGCTGCCCTGTCAGACCTCACAGGTATCACAAGGAGGAGAAAGCTGCCCTATCAGACCTCACAGGCATCGTAAGGAGGAGAAAGCTGCCCTGTCAGACCTCACAGGTATCGTAAGGAGGAGAAAGCTGCCCTGTCAGACCTCACAGGCATCGTAAGGAGGAGAAAGCTGCCCTGTCAGACCTCACAGGTATCGTAAGGAGGAGAAATCTGCCCTGTCAGACTTCACAGGTATCACCAGGAGGAGACAGCTGCTCTGTCAGACCTCACAGGTATCACCAGGAGGAGACAGCTGCCCTGTCAGACCTCACAGGTATCGTAAGGAGGAGAAAGCTGCCCTGTCAGACCTCACAGGCATCGTAAGGAGGAGAAAGCTGCCCTGTCAGACCTCACAGGCATCACCAGGAGGAGAAAGCTGCCCTGTCAGACCTCACAGGTATCGTAAGGAGGAGAAAGCTGCCCTGTCAGACCTCACAGGTATCACAAGGAGGAGAAAGCTGCCCTGTCAGACCTCACAGGTATCACCAGGAGGAGAAAGCTGCCCTGTCAGACCTCACAGGCATCGTAAGGAGGAGAAAGCTGCCCTGTCAGACCTCACAGGTATCGTAAGGAGGAGAAAGCTGCCCTGTCAGACCTCACAGGTATCACAAGGAGGAGAAAGCTGCCCTGTCAGACCTCACAGGCATCGTAAGGAGGAGAAAGCTGCCCTGTCAGACCTCACAGGCATCGTAAGGAGGAGAAAGCTGCCCTGTCAGACCTCACAGGCATCGTAAGGAGGAGAAAGCTGCCCTGTCAGACCTCACAGGTATCGTAAGGAGGAGAAAGCTGCCCTGTCAGACCTCACAGGTATCACAAGGAGGAGAAAGCTGCCCTGTCAGACCTCACAGGTATCACCAGGAGGAGAAAGCTGCCCTGTCAGACCTCACAGGCATCGTAAGGAGGAGAAAGCTGCCCTGTCAGACCTCACAGGTATCGTAAGGAGGAGAAAGCTGCCCTGTCAGACCTCACAGGTATCACAAGGAGGAGAAAGCTGCCCTGTCAGACCTCACAGGCATCGTAAGGAGGAGAAAGCTGCCCTGTCAGACCTTACAGGCATCGTAAGGAGGAGAAAGCTGCCCTGTCAGACCTCACAGGCATCGTAAGGAGGAGAAAGCTGCCCTGTCAGACCTCACAGGCATCGTAAGGAGGAGAAAGCTGCCCTGTCAGACCTCACAGGTATCGTAAGGAGGAGCAAGCTGCCCTGTCAGACCTCACAGGCATCGTAAGGAGGAGAAAGCTGCCCTGTCAGACCTCACAGGTATCGTAAGGAGGAGAAATCTGCCCTGTCAGACCTCACAGGTATCACCAGGAGGAGACAGCTGCCCTGTCAGACCTCACAGGTATCACCAGGAGGAGACAGCTGCCCTGTCAGACCTCACAGGTATCGTAAGGAGGAGAAAGCTGCCCTGTCAGACCTCACAGGTATCACCAGGAGGAGAAAGCTGCCCTGTCAGACCTCACTGGTATCACAAGGAGGAGAAAGCTGCCCTGTCAGACCTCACAGGCATCGTAAGGAGGAGAAAGCTGCCCTGTCAGACCTCACAGGCATCGTAAGGAGGAGAAAGCTGCCCTGTCAGACCTCACAGGTATCGTAAGGAGGAGAAAGCTGCCCTGTCAGACCTCACAGGCATCCTAAGGAGGAGAAAGCTGCCCTGTCAGACCTCACAGGTATCACCAGGAGCAGGAAGCTGCCCTGTCAGACCTCACAGGCATCGTAAGGAGGAGAAAGCTGCCCTGTCAGACCTCACAGGTATCACCAGGAGGAGAAAGCTGCCCTGTCAGACCTCACAGGTATCACAAGGAGGAGAAAGCTGCCCTGTCAGACCTCACAGGCATCGTAAGGAGGAGAAAGCTGCCCTGTCAGACCTCACAGGTATCACAAGGAGGAGGAAGCTGCCCTGTCAGACCTCACAGGCATCGTAAGGAGGAGAATGCTGCCCTGTCAGACCTCACAGGTATCACAAGGAGGAGGATGCTGCCCTGTCAGACCTCACAGGCATCGTAAGGAGGAGAAAGCTGCCCTTTCAGACCTCACAGGTATCACAAGGAGGAGGAAGCTGCCCTGTCAGACCTCACAGGCATCGTAAGGAGGAGAAAGCTGCCCTGTCAGACCTCACAGGCATCGTAAGGAGGAGAAAGCTGCCCTGTCAGACCTCACAGGTATCACAAGGAGGAGGAAGCTGCCCTGTCAGACCTCACAGGCATCGTAAGGAGGAGAAAGCTGCCCTGTCAGACCTCACAGGCATCGTAAGGAGGAGAAAGCTGCCCTGTCAGACCTCACAGGTATCACCAGGAGGAGAAAGCTGCCCTGTCAGACCTCACAGGTATCACCAGGAGGAGAAAGCTGCCCTGTCAGACCTCACAGGCATCGTAAGGAGGAGAAAGCTGCCCTGTCAGACCTCACAGGTATCACCAGGAGGAGAAAGCTGCCCTGTCAGACCTCACAGGTATCACCAGGAGGAGAAAGCTGCCCTGTCAGACCTCACAGGCATCGTAAGGAGGAGAAAGCTGCCCTGTCAGACCTCACAGGCATCGTAAGGAGGAGAAAGCTGCCCTGTCAGACCTCACAGGCATCGTAAGGATGAGAAAGCTGCCCTGTCAGACCTCACAGGCATCGTAAGGAGGAGAAAGCTGCCCTGTCAGACCTCACAGGCATCATAAGGAGGAGAAAGCTGCCCTGTCAGACCTCACAGGGGGAAGCTCATCACACTCGGGTGGGCAGAGTTGCACCAAAGGAAGGGCAAGGAGAGGGCCCGAAAGCTCAGTGCTTTCATCAGCAATCCCATTCGGCTTCACCAAGAGGATACTACGGCAGAAGCGAAGAGACCACCTCACTTGTTGTGTAGAGGAGATAACCACCATCTCAGTATCATTTTCAGTGACGCCTCGAGAGAGCAGGACCTCGGCCTGTGTGAGGCACTGGTGACACCTCCAGAACCAGTGACCCCGTACAACATCACTGAGCACACCCTGAAGGAGGCCAAAGCAGCAGGGGCAAGTTCCACCCCTGGCCCCAGCAGAGTGCCTCACAAAGTCCACAGGCAGTGCCCAAAGCTCCTTGTGCAACTCTGGAAGATCTTAAAGGTGATCTGGCGGAGGGAAAAGGTCGCTGCTCCGTGGAGGCAAGCGGAGGGTGTCTGGATACCAAAAGAAGAGGATTCAAGCAAAATCGAGTGGTTTCGTATCATCTCGCTGCTCAGCGTTGAAGGGAAGATCTTTTTCAAGATTGTGGCCTAACATTTAACTGAGTTCCTCTTGAAGAATGGATACATAGGCACCTCAGTACAGAAGGGGGCAGTCCCAGGAGTGGTGACCCAGCTCATCCAGGAGGCAAGGGAAAACAGAGGAGACTTTGCATCACTCTGGCTAGACCTAACTAACGTCTATGGATCCATCCCACACAAGCTCGTTGAAACAGCACTGACAAGACACCATGTTCCAGAGGTGATCCAAAACCTCATTCTGGACCATTACAGCAGGTTGAGAGTCTCCTCAGGGTCACTAACATCCGCCTGGCATTGGCTGGAGAAGGGCATAATCACTGGCTGCACAATCTCGGTGCCACTCTTCTCATTGGCCACAAACATGATTGTCAAGTCAGAGGAGGTGGAATGTAGAGGCCCCAAGTCTAGATCTGGCACTCGGCAGCCCCCCATAAAAGCATTCATGGACAACCTGATGGTGATGGCAACATCTGTCCCTGGGTGCAGATGGTTCCTTCAAGGGCTGGAATGGCTCATGTAACCATATAACAATTACAGCACGGAAACAGGCCATCTCGGCCCTTCTAGTCTGTGCCGAACACTTACTCTCACCTAGTCCCACTGGCCTGCACTCAGCCCATAACCCTCCATTCCTTTCCTGTCCATATACCCATCCAATTTTACTTTAAATGACAATACCGAACCTGCCTCTACCACTTCTACTGGAAGCTCGTTCCACACAGCTACCACTCTCTGAGTAAAGAAGTTCCTCCTCGTGTTACCCCTAAACTTTTGCCCCTTAACTCTCAACTCATGTCCTCTTGTTTGAATCTCCCCTACTCTCAATAGAAAAAGCCTATCCATGTCAACTCTATCTTTCCCCCTCATAGTTTTAAATACCTCTATCAAGTCCCCCCTCGACCTTCTACGCTCCAAAGAATAAAGACCTAACTTGTTCATCTCATGGGCAAGGATGAACCTTAAACCAGCCAAGTCCAGGTCTCTGGTCCTGAAGAAGGCAAGAGTGGCCGATTGGAGCGACTTGATAATCTGGCTCACTGCGATTGACAAATTGGGGCTTCCAGGAAAATTCAAAGCCTGGGTGTACCAACATGGAGTCTTGCCAAGGCTACTGTGGCCCCTTCTAGTCTACGAGGTGCCAATGTCGACAGAGGGGGCTCTGGAGAAGTTTCTCTGAAGGTGGCTGGGGCTTCCCTGGACCTTAAGCAGCATTGCCCTGTATGGACACTCTGCCAAGCTGCAGTGGCCCACCAGAAGAATTCAAAGTCACTCGATCCAGGGAGGTTATGATGGGCTGAGACCGGAGAGCTCGCTGTCAGCCAGTCGAAGCTGGGCGCCGGGGCTTTGCTGGCCATTCATTACAGCCCACTCTTAAACTCCTCGGAGTAAAAGGACTGCAGTGCAGAAGAACATTCCGGAGGCTGCTGAAAAGGCCTCGCGGTGGCTGTGGATCCGGAGGGGGGAATCCGTGGATTAGTGAGCCACTTGGACGCAAGTCGGGGGCTGATCACCCCCGGCTGGGTCGCCCGGGCGAGGGTGTCTGATGGTTAAAGACCGGAAACATCCTACGACCCCGGGTTCATCACTGAAGACATGTCCAAGTAGCACCAGAAGGTGTATTCTACAACTGCCTGACCGTAGGAGGTCATAGAGATTGTGTGATGGATGGGAGGGGTCCTACCTCTACCATCTGACGAATTCACCCCCCTCTTCCCCTCTATTCCCCCACTCTCACACCACACAAAAGCTCAGCATCATTCTCCCACCATCCAGGAATGGTTTTTCTCCCAACCGTGCCCATAAGTCCAGAGCACAGATTCCCACCTTCATGGGAAGGCTGCTTTCAATCCCACCTACCAACAAGACCAAGATCTTCCTTCATCAATCCTATTGTACGCTCTCTCTCTCTTTCTCTCCCCTCAGGAATTTCATTCCCCTCACATCGCAGACTCCCTCTTCCTTCCTGTTGTGATGATCTGTTGTCAATACCTCCCAATCTCCAGATTCCTCTGACTAGGTTGGTTGTTGATGCAGAGGACGCATTTCACTTCAATGTTCCAACCAATAAAGCTAATCTCATCCTTAGTGAGATCCTGTCACAATCCTTCCAGGATTTTACCTGTGTCCGCTTACTCTCTCCCTGTCTTTGGGTACATCCCAAATTCAACTTTGAACACAATGGAGGTAATGCGGCTGTTTAACTGCCGTATGAAAATCTAAAAACAGAGAGTGAAACTTTGGTTAACTGGAAATGCTGTAATCCATAATAAGATGATACTATATTGTACAGGGAGTTATTAATGATCTCTCTCAGCTGTGCTCAAGTATCCTGAAGCCGTGCGCTTAAGTGCAATTAGGATGAAGCTCAAGGTTCTAATCGTTTTAAGTCAGTTAATATATTTACTGCTAGGTAATGCTGGGAAGCTTCTCGGGGCACTGATCTGCCCAGGGACACCTGAGTGATGTGTGTACTATGCAGAAGCAGACGTGTATCTTACTCATTTCGCTTCATTTCAGTTCCCAGATGTTTAATGATTCCCCGAGGAGTTAATCACACAGTGGCAAAGTTTGGAGCCTTTTGTGAAACTCGCTCCTGATTCATTAGCCAGAAAACAATGATGTTCAAGCCACGCTCAGATTGGAGAAGCAACGCCTCATATTCTTTCTGGGTGGCCTCAAACCTGACAGCATTCTCCCCCCTCCCCATTCTGGCTCCCCTCTTACCCTTTTCTCTTCTCCTCACCTGCTTGACACCTCCCTCTGGTGTCCCCCTTTTTCCCATGGCCTACTTTCCTCTCCTATCAGATTCCTCCTTCTTCACTCTTCATTTCCCACCTATCCCAGCTTCTCACTTCATCCTCCCTACCCCATCACCCACCCTCCTCCTCACTTAGAGTCAGCAGTCACCTGCCATCTTCCACTTACCCCATCTTCTTATTCGGGCTTACCCTCCAGAACTTTGTCTGTATTGCTCAAGATTTCCAGTGTCTGCTGAAGCTCTTTTGTTGATGCTTTTCAAGGTCTGACCTCACTGAAAAATGTGCTATTTGTCTGAAGAACTAACATCCAAATCTGCACAACCAGATCAGTTTCCTTCAAAGTCACAGAAGCAGAAAGGCAAAGGAATGATTAATCTGCTTTTAGCCCTTCTTGATGCAATTTCTAGATAAACGGAGCTGTCAGCTGATTGTTCAGTGTATAGCTGCATTCTGAGCCTAACATACCAGGCAGGTGTTTGAGATCCTTATCTGTGCTGAGTCTCTCCGGGAACAAGTGCATGGACATGATTTCTGTATCCGCAGCTAAAGAGAGGAAAATCCCACAGGTTCTCCTCATCCCCATTGATGGTTGACTCTCGGCTGGAAAATACGTGAGCATTAATTCAGAAGTTTTGAGTGTACTCTTAAGAGTGAATGAACACTTCTATCTCTGACCTCAGACAGGTTCAGATTCACATTTGGATTGTCTGTCTCATGTACATTTAAACACAGTGAAATGTTTCATTTGTGTTAACAACCAACACGTCCAAGGGTGTGCTGGGAGCAGCCCCCAACCCAACGTCAACAGAGCATGCCCACCAGGCTCAGCAGAACATCACAGATCACACCTAATGGCAAAGTAACAACAGCAAAATAAACCCTGTTCCTCCCTCCCACCCACCCACATGCAGAGTCCTCCACCCCCAGGGGCTGGCTTCAGCCTCAAGTATCTAGCAGACTGATGGATTCACAGACCCCTCCCAAACAGACTGGAGGATTCACAGACCCCTCCCAAACGGACTGGTGGGTTTACAGACCCCTCCCAAACGGACTGGTGGGTTCACAGACCCCTCCCAAATGGACTGGAGGATTCACAGACCCCTCCCAAACGGACTGGTGGGTTCACAGACCCCTCCCAAGCAGACTGGAGGATTCACAGACCCCTCCCAAACGGACTGGTGGGTTTACAGACCCCTCCCAAACGGACTGGTGGGTTCACAGACCCCTCCCAAATGGACTGGAGGATTCACAGACCCCTCCCAAACGGACTGGTGGGTTCACAGACCCCTCCCAAACGGACTGGTGGATTCACAGACCCCTCCCAAACGGACTGGAGGATTCACAGACCCCTCCCAAACGGACTCATGGATTCACAGACCCCTCCCAAACGGACTCATGGATTCACAGACCCCTCCCAAATGGACTGGAGGATTCACAGACCCCTCCCAAATGGACTGGAGGATTCACAGACCCCTCCCAAACAGACTCATGGATTCACAGACCCCTCCCAAATGGACTGGAGGATTCACAGACCCCTCCCAAACGGACTGGTGGGTTCACAGACACCTCCCAAATGGACTGGAGGATTCACAGACCCCTCCCAAATGGACTCATGGATTCACAGACCCCTCCCAAATGGACTCATGGATTCACAGACCCCTCCCAAATGGACTGGAGGATTCACAGACCCCTCCCAAATGGACTCATGGATTCACAGACCCCTCCCAAACAGACTGGAGGATTCACAGACCCCTCCCAAACGGACTCATGGATTCACAGACCCCTCCCAAACGGACTCATGGATTCACAGACCCCTCCCAAATGGACTGGAGGATTCACAGACCCCTCCCAAATGGACTGGAGGATTCACAGACCCCTCCCAAACAGACTCATGGATTCACAGACCCCTCCCAAATGGACTGGAGGATTCACAGACCCCTCCCAAACGGACTGGTGGGTTCACAGACACCTCCCAAATGGACTGGAGGATTCACAGACCCCTCCCAAATGGACTCATGGATTCACAGACCCCTCCCAAATGGACTCATGGATTCACAGACCCCTCCCAAATGGACTGGAGGATTCACAGACCCCTCCCAAATGGACTCATGGATTCACAGACCCCTCCCAAACAGACTGGAGGATTCACAGACCCCTCCCAAACGGACTCATGGATTCACAGACCCCTCCCAAACGGACTCATGGATTCACAGACCCCTCCCAAACAGACTCATGGATTCACAGACCCCTCCCAAACGGACTGGTGGGTTCACAGACCCCTCCCAAACGGACTGGTGGGTTCACAGACCCCTCCCAAATGGACTGGAGGATTCACAGACCCCTCCCAAACGGACTCATGGATTCACAGACCCCTCCCAAACGGACTCGTGGATTCACAGACCCCTCCCAAACGGACTGGTAGGTTCACAGACCCCTCCCAAATGGACTGGTGGGTTCACAGACCCCTCCCAAACAGACTCGTGGATTCACAGACCCCTCCCAAACAGACTCGTGGATTCACAGACCCCTCCCAAATGGACTGGTGGGTTCACAGACCCCTCCCACATAGACTGGTGGATTCACAGACCCCTCCCAAACGGAGTGGAGGATTCACAGACCCCTCCCAAACGTACTGGAGGATTCACAGACCCCTCCCAAACAGACTCATGGATTCACAGACCCCTCCCAAACGGACTGGAGGATTCACAGACCCCTCCCAAACGGACTGGTGGATTCACAGACCCCTCCCAAACAGACTCATGGATTCACAGACCCCTCCCAAATGGACTCATGAATTCACAGACCCCTCCCAAACAGACTCATGGATTCACAGACCCCTCCCAAACAGACTCATGGATTCACAGACCCCTCCCAAATGGACTCATGGATTCACAGACCCCTCCCAAACGGAGTGGAGGATTCACAGACCCCTCCCAAACAGACTCATGGATTCACAGACCCCTCCCAAACGGACTCATGGATTCACAGACCCCTCCCAAATGGACTCGTGTATTCACAGACCCCTCCCAAATGGACTCATGGATTCACAGACCCTTCCCAAGCAGACTGGTGGATTCAAAGGCCCTGGCCCCCGACCCCCCCAGTAGACTCGTACACTCACAAACCCTTCCCCAGCAGACTAGTAGGGATTTGCAGATTTGTGCCCTTGGAGGCAGAACCAGACTGAAGGTATAGAGAGCAATGGCAGAACAGAGGGAGTCAGTTTTTGGAGACAGACAGTAGTTACTATTAGGGGGGGGGGGGCAGCAGTATATGGTAAAGGTCAGGAGCAAACAAACAGCAATTGGAATAGGCAAGAACAGGAGTGTATGAGGGGGTGACAGGGTTTGTAACAGTGAGGAAGAACAGGAGCTAGAATTAATGAATGCATGATTATCATTTTCCTCTATTCTATTGATTCTGGGATTATTCCAAAGCCTAATTTGGAGTATTGTGTGCACCTCTGGTTATCTACCTCCAAAAAAGATATCCATAAGATTGAAAGAGTGCAGAGAAAATGTACAAGGATATTGCTGGGACTTGAGGATCTGAGTTATAGAGAAAGGAAGTTATCCAAGCGACAATTACAATTGTGGGGGCTCATCCGGGATTTGAACCTGGAAAATGTGTCAGGAGAAGGAGATTGTAATTCTTGCTTCAGCTAGCAGTTTAATCTAAGGGATGATAGCCCCTGGCCCGGCCAAACTTTAGAAATCTCGTTTGGGTGGATACTGCATGATGTGTCCTCTGTTACAAATCAGTACCACAAAATAACAAACGGTACACAATATTTGATTAAACAATTGAGCTTTATAATTCTTAATTTGATTATATGGTTAGTAAAGAAACAAAGTAAAGAAAAGGGCCCATTCCCAGTCTAAGGCACATCGTTGGAGCTCACTGATAAGGTTGTTCATCCACCATCGGCCTCCTCCGATCGTCGCTGACCTTCGGACCCTCGCTCCAGGTCCACTCTGTCCGGCAGTCTACCAACTATCTCCATTCGTGTCTTCTCTCCTCATCTCTCCCTGGAAAAAAAACCGCGGAATCCCTCTCCCAGACACACAAGAAGGAACAACATCCCACTCATTGGCTAACATGCCCCGTAATCTCTGTAACATTGCTGCTACAAAGAAACCATTACCGTAGGAGTGGAACATTTCAGAGAGGCCATTAGCAGTGAAACCTTACAGCATGTTACAATAGTAAAAATATACCTGTATCTGGAAGGTCCAACTGCTGGTGAGTCAGTATCCTGGCAAAAACTACTCCATGAAGACAAAAAAACACTCAAAGTAACTCCACAAAAAAGTTATTGAAAAGCACAAGCCAGGATATGGATACAAGAAAATTTCCCTATCACTGAATATCCCTTGGAGTACAGTTAAGCCAAACTTCGAGTGATGGGATGAATATGGCACAGCTGTAAATCTGCCTAGAGCAGGCCACCCTCAAAATCTGAGTGACCGTGCAAAAAGGTGTCTGGGGGGGAGGCCACCAGGAGACCAATGACAACTCTGGAGGAGTTACAAGTTTCAGTGGCTGAGATGGGAGAGACTGTGCATACTATAACAGTTGCCCGGGTGCTTCACCAGTCACACCTTTCTGGGAGAGTGGCAAAGAGAAACACACTGTTGAAAAAAAAGTCACATGCAGCCTTGGCCAGAGTTTGCCAGAAGGACATGGGAGACTCTGAAGCCAGCTGGAAGAAGGTTCTCTGGTCTGATGAAACCAAAAATGAGCTTTTTGATCATCAGGCTAAAGCATCATGTTTGATCATCAGACACATCATCAAAAACATACCATCCCTACCGTGAAGCATGGTGGCTGCATCACGCTGTGGGGATGCTTCGCTGCAGCAGGCCCTGGAAGGCTTGTGAAGGTAGATGGTAAAATGAATGGAGCTACACAGGAATGGCTCAAAAACAACAAAGTTAATGTCCTGGAGTGGCCAAGTCAGAGTCCAGACCTCAATCCAATTGAGAATTTGTGGCTGGACTTGAAAAGGGCTTTCACTCACAATCCCCATGCAATCTGACAGAGCTTGAGCAGTTTTATATGAAGAATGGAGAAAAATTGCAGTGTACAGATGTCCAAAGCTGATAGAGACCTATCCATTCAAGATAGACTCAAGACTGTAATTGCTGCCAAAGGTGCATCTCCTAAATACTGACTTGAAGGGGGTGAATACTTAAGCAATCAATTATTTTGAGCTTTATATTTGTAATTAATTTAGATCACTCTGTGGAGATTTGCTTTCACTTTGACACAGAAGAGTCTTTTTCTGTTGATCAGTGTCAACAAAAGCCAAATTAAATCCACTGTGACTCAATGCTGTAAAACAATTTAAAAAGTGATCATTGCTGGGGTGGGGGGAGGAGAATACATTTTATGGGCACTGGAAATAGGGTGTTTTCAAAGCTGCATCTAGTGCATTCTGTTCAGGTTTGAACCTCTTGCCAAAGAAAGGACTTGACTAACAGATTCCGAATACTCACACTCACTCCTCAAACACACTTTATTCACTTGTGCACAATGAGAATAGCACGACCCCCATCACCACGCTGTTCTGAAATGCGAAATAGAAATGTCATTTTATGCAGAACTCGATCAGTGAATACAGATATTGACCAATTGGAAACCTGGTGTATGTTCAAGTTCCTTATTTGCATGATCAATCGCACTATGATCATAGAGGTAATAATAGTCAATAGAATCTCCACTTTAAAGACCAATGATACTTCTGAATTCATAAAGCAGTGGCAGAATCCATCAATTACATCCATATCTTGTCTCAGAATGCCAATGGCTCCAGTCCCCTGCTGTTTAAAGGGAAGCTTTGCTCTTCAAAGGCCTTTCTGACCTGGAGTGACTGCACACTCTCTGTAAACTATCATCTTCAACCTTGCCTTGCTGCAACCTCTGCTACACCTGATGCAGAGAGAATGCACAAAAGATGCCCTGTGCTTGTCTCAGTGATGAGGTGTTTGTTGTATGAAGAGAGATT